>NC_133771.1:71020705-71178222 GCF_003597395.2 Chelonoidis abingdonii
ACACTAACCCTAATCCGATATGGTAATACCGATTTTAGCACTACTCCTCTCATCAGGTAGGAGTACAGAAACCGATTTAAAGAGCCCTTTATATCAATATAAAGGGCCTCGTAGTGTGGATGGGTACAGTGTTAAATCGGTTTAACGCTGCTAAAATCGGTTTAAATGCGTAGTGTAGACCAAGCCTTAGAAGCATTTGATTTAGTGGATTAATATGGCTAAAGGAACAAAACTTTAGTGCTAACTAAAAAAATAATTAAGTCATGTCCCAAAAATTTAATCTCCAATTTTGTTCAATTGTATTAAATGTAAACTAAATGACCATTATATTGGCTTAAAGATCTTATTTCTCCTTTTGATTTTTTTTTTTAAATTCCCTTGTGTCTTTCCTTTGTCAACTACATGCATCGAAACTATGAGGAAACAAACATTCCATAGTTAAACTTAGTAAATCAATTTAATACGGTATACACATTAATATTCTACAAGAGTCGCTCCTGGGTTCTAGAAGAATTCGTTAGGAAAAGGAAAGTTTCTGTTAATTCTCTCTTGCTGGAAAAAAGGTCACACCCTTGGGTTCTTTAGTGTCCAAGATTCTCCTTCTAAGGCCGTGTTTACACCACAAGTTTTTGCTAATTCAAGTTACACTGGCATATAGCCACTGCAGTTAATATATCACTTATGCGCATGCATACTTTTCTCCTTGCATCAGTGCAGCACGTACTCACTAGGAGTGCTTGTGTCGATGCACAATGCAGTGCATCATCGATAGGTATCCACTGTACAATCCCCCATCGTTCAGCGCATTGTGTTTTGGGTAGTTTTGGCAATGCATAGTGAGGGAGAAACGACTCATGCAGTGGTATTGGGAGCAAGGAATCAACTTCCCATAATGCAGTGTTCTCCATCCCATAATATTCACACCTATTTTCCCCACAAACCTGCATGGGATGTGTTGCTGTCTGACATCTCTTACAGAAACCACTTGTCCATAGTTATCCAAGTGCTGGTGAATCACCCGGGACGCTTCACTGACATCAATGTTGGCAGGTCGAGGAAGATGCATGACACTCGTATCTTTAAGAACACCAAATTGTTCAGAAAGCTACAAACAGGGACCTTCTTTCTGATCAGCAGATTACCATTAGCAATGTTGAAATGCCAATAGTGATCATGGGGGACCCAGCCTATCCTTTCCTCCCCTGCATAATGAAGCTGTACACCGTTCACCTTGACAACAACAAGGAGAGATTCAACTACAGGCTCCACATGTGCGGAATGACAGCTGCATGTGCTTTTGGTGGATTGAAAGGGCGATGATGTTGTTTACTCACCAGATTGGATAGCAGAGCAAAACATATCCCAGTTGTTATAGCTTCCTGTTGTGACCTGCATAATATTTGTGAAACAAATGGGGAAGGTTGCAATGGAAGTGGAGTGGCTATCTGCTGAGTTTGAACAGCCAGACACAAGGGCTATTAGACAAACTCAACGAGGAGTTATACGGCTTAGGGAAGCTTTGAAAGAGCACTTTAACAGCAAGCCACAATTATATGCTGAGGTGTACGTTCAACTCTGTGCAGCAATTTTGGGGCCTATTAGGAATTGAGTAGTGCTTGATGCATATCTGTGCATATATCGATGATAGTGTAGCTGTTAATGCTGGAGGTTGCTGTACATTTATGATGACTACATTTGACACTGATCCAGTGGGTACTGAGTGTACAAGACCACTACATTCACTGCCAGCTGGTACTATACATCATGTGTTGTAAACTAATAAAGATGAAGAGCTTTCAAAACAAAAGTGTTTTATTCACTAACAAAAACAGATCCAAAAATCATCTGAAGAACTTAAAACTAAATACATTTTACCTTAATTTATTTAGGAACCTTAATAAGTAACCCAGAAGACAGAACATTGATGTCCATTGTAGCAACAACATACATCAGCTGTGGCTTTCAGGTCAGTGTAGGTGAAGCTATGGATGTCCATAATCTCCCCTAGTGTGGAGTGGTAGGGGTAGCTATGCCAGCCCTGAGGCAATGAGGAGTGTTGGGGGAGGGATAAGAGGAGTGTAGGGAGACACTATGCTTCAGTGCTCTATAGACTGCAATGACAGTTGAGCCTGGAGGTCCACAAGAGTTTGCAGCATCTGAGCTTGCTGCTGGAGAAGCCCCATTATGTCCTGGTGCATTTCTTTTTCCTTTTCCAGCTGCATTTTTTTTCTGTCTGCTCTGACCTTCTCCATACAATCTGCAGCATTCTCTCTCCAGGCCCTCTGGTCAAGGTCTGATGCAGCACTGGATTGAAGGATCTTGCAGAGCATGTCCTTGCGTGTCTTTTTTTTTTTTCCTCCTCCTCATCTGAGTTAGTAGTTCTGCTGGTATAGAGAGGGTCACCGTCAAGGCCACAACAGCCACAGCTAGAAATAAAACACACAAAGGTACCATTGTCAGTACAGGAGGAACAGAAAGCAAAACTTAAGATTCAGAACTTTCTCCTTCCCTTGCCCCCTAAACGTTAAACAAATCAAGCTGATTGACACTTCTGCCGCTCTCGGTTCAAGCCATAATATCACCCACCAGGGGTGAGGGAAATTAGGAGGGAATTGCTCGGTTGCATGAAGCTGAGCATAGGGCAATGGCACTGAATACTGCCACCAATTTCCACAGGTGGTGGTGATAGTGGTAGCTGATATCTCAACTCCTGAGGGTAACAAACGCAGAGAGAGCACAGCTGCTGCTGCGTGTGTCCCAAAGCCACCTGGGCCCATATGCCACTAGTTTGCCAGAGTTATCACCATCTGACATGGGAAAGTATCCTACCATGGATGGAGAAATAAGGCTGCCATCCCTAGAAACCTTCGACAGAGGAATGTAGTGTAGTTCCAAGAAATTTTCATTGAGAACTCTCAGCAGGACTCAAGGGACATACCTGTGTACATAAAAAATCTGCTCCACACGCCCTCCCCCTACCTAACCCTAGAGTGGAAATGAAAAAGCAGAGAGCAACTCTTGCCTCTCTTTGTTGTACCACTATATCTTCTAATACGAGTAAACTAATGAGAAGTCAATAGCCGTGTCCTGCTCATTTGGGGGTGCCATCCCTGTAATGAAAAATTTATTTACACACTTACCCAAGGTTCTTTCCCCTTCATCGGGCTTGACTGGTGGGACTGGCTGGGCTGTAGTGGAGTCAAAAACAGGTCCTGGCTTATTGCACAGCTGGATCCCCTGGATGTCTGTCCCCATTCTCACCCTCCTCCACCACCTCCTCCTTGTCATTCACGACAGGGGCCTGTGACTCAGGCTTTGCAGAGGTATCCACAGTGGTGTGTAGGATGGTGGCATCTCTGCTGAGTATGGCATGCAGCTCACTGTTGATCTCCTCAGCCTTCTGGTATGCCTGCTACAGTTCCTTGGCTTTCACGTGGCACTGCTGCTGGCCTCTGTCATATCCCTTCTACTGCTTACCCTGAGCAACCTACTTGTACATGTCGACATTTCTACCACTGGTTTGGAGTTGTGCCTGCACAGCCTTTTCTCCCCACAGGTCCAGAAGATCCAATATCTTCTGTCTGCTACAGGTAGTAGCACATCTGGTCAGCTGGTCAGTTGTGCACAATAGAGAGCAGATAGAGTTATTCTCAGCAAGTTGGCCAATAAGCAAAAGGCATTCAAAAATTTGTGGGGGTTTTAAGTGGGGGAGAGGAGGGGCTTCTGGTCTACGTGACTGTGATGCTCTGTACCTCAGTGGAACACCCTACATCCCCATGTTCATCTTGATAAAATGATTGTGCAGTATCCAATGCAAAGTTTGTAATGTTGGGTGTCTTTGGAAGGCTCATAATGCACCGAGCATGGTTGTTATAGTGATGTTATAGTAACTGTTACAGTAATGTTATAGGTTATAATTTCATGTATATAGTTATGAGGCTGAAAATGTATCCTCATGGCTTAAAGCGAGCCCAGGCAAAAACTCTCCAAGAGCAGAAAGGCAGTTCACACCTCATCAGGGTGGGTATGGGACAAACCCAGCCCAGCCTCACAGGAACAAAGGGCGCTGGCCTAGGCAGCAAAAAAAGAATGTTAGATTCTCAAGGGAGTCACCCCTCTTCCTTTGGTCAGTTTGGAACTGCAATGAGGTAATGCTCACCTGACTCTGAAGTGTGGTGGGGGGGGGGCACAAAGTCAAGAGGGAAGAAAGGACATGATAAAAGGAAGAGACATTTGCCATGCTCTTCCTCTTCCTTCCACCTACATCTACAGACACCATACCAAGGCTGAAGCGCTGATCAAAGGGGAGAGCCTGGCTGAAGAGCAACCAGCCAGCCTGTAGTGGGAAGGACACTGAAGGTGCTAAGATCAGCTTAGAATACATTTTTCTTTTATTTCATTTGACCAAATCTGACTTGTTATGCTTTGGTTTATAATCACTTAAAATCTATCCTTTGTAGTTAATACATTTGTTTGTTTATTCTACCTGAAGCAGTGCATTTGGTTTGAAGTGTGTCAGAGACTCCCCTCGGGATAACAAGCCTGGTACGTATCAATTTCTTTGTTAAATTGACAAACTCATATAAGCTTGCAGCGTCCAGCAGACATAACTGGACACTGCAAGATGGAGGTTCCTAGGGTTGTGTTTGGGACTGGAGATATTGGCTAGTGTCATTCGGTTGCACAATCCAAGGAGCAGCTTACATGCCAGAGGCTGTGCGTTAACAGCCCAGGAGTGGGGGTTCTCACAGTAGAGCAAAGTAAGGCTGGCTCCCAGAGTCAAGGATTGGAGTGAGCTAGCAGGTCATGTTCCAGATAACACCAGAAGGGAATGCAACAGTTACCCCGAGCAGTGGAGCTCACAGTTGTGACCACAGCAGTCAGTGTCCAGCACTGTAGGACAGCTGTTGGAGGACTGTTAGTGTTGATATAAAGCAATGCAGCATCTACACTCACACTGCATCGACCTCTATACATTGACCGTGGGTCAACACTGCTCCGGGAGGTGGTCTTACTATGCCAGAGTAATGGGGCACTTGCATTGGTGTGTTGTCTGATCGAGAGATTATGTATTATGTATCTATTAATGATATTGATTACTTAACATTTCCCAGTTATTATTTTGAGGGTTGATAGGTTCTTGTCCCAAGATCAGCCCCAGTATTATTAAAATTACTGTATAATTGGGAACCCTGATGTGTATGGTTGCAACACACACACTATAGGAGGTCTTCTATATTTACAATGATGTATTAATACATTTAGCAATAAATATAGGTTCCTTGCAGTACTACTGAATATAATAAAGACAAAATATAATGAAGGTAAGGCAGTGAATATAATTAAAGGCAGCTAGCCCTATGGGTTACAAGTGGGAGGCAACTTTATGTGAAGACACATGCACAACTAGGTTGACGCAAAGCAGCTTATGTTGACCTATCTTTGTGGTGTAGACCAGGCCTTAGAGACAAAAAGTCTCAGGGATGTCTCTAAAGGCAACATTTTCATGATGAGGTGAAAAATCTGAAAAACACTCATTCATTTCTTAAGTACAGAACATCCTGCCACACACCAAGTGTATAAGATGAGAGAGTTAGGTACCTACACACATGCATACATAAGTGACAGAAGTAGAACACCGACATGGTTTTAACTTGAGAGACAACTACACAAAGCAAAAAAATCCTAAATTCAAAGAAATAAAAACTCTGGGTTTTTTCCAATTATAAGGAACACATTTTATAGGAGAACATCTTGCCTTAATGATTTAATATTTCAGAAAGGAAAAATGTAAGTTAGCCTTTGTTTTTTGCTTCTATTGTATGAAATCAAATCAGAAACAGGGTTAATTTCATACTACGTATGTTTCTTTTTGATAGATTTCAGTGCTAACATAAAGTCACTGTTAAAACATCTACATTTGTTCTGAACAAAGTACTGTACAAGGTTTTAATTCTGTTAACTTATGATGCTTTTCTTCCTCCACACTATTATATTAGTACACGCTGCAACATCTAGACACATCATGTATTGCAAGCAAGCAGTATATAAGTTATTATTGAACACAGTATCTTTTAAGATGTTAGAGCAGAACAAAAGATGAATATAACCAAACAGAGCAATCATTTAAAGTGGTGGTTTGCTTTAGATGTATTATAGCAGGACACAAAAAGCAAAAAACCTAGGATACAACACTAACATTTCTGATAGTGTATAATGTAACCTGCATATTTACAGATAAACAGCTTACAGTGAAAGAATTAAATGTGAGTCCTTCTTTCAAAATCCTGAAAGTACTGTGGGGCTGCTTCTTGTATCCACCAACTCGTCATTGTAAAAGAGACTTAAAACTGGAGATAGAGGGCCTTACATAAATAAGAAAATGGCGCCTTATATTGTAAAACCAACACCTGAGCAAGTGTACCTAAATGTAGTATCTATTTTATAAGCAGCTCTGCGATGTGTATTATAGAACAAGATAATATTTAAACAGAGAAAATATCTATTGAAGAGTAGGATATACTCCCCAGACAGAAGATAAAATGACATAATACTCTAAAATGACACCATACTTGATCATAGTAAAAAGAGAAGAGTATACAAAAGATTGTCCTTCCTTGGTCTTTTTACTAAGATCAAGCATGGTATCTCTCTCTCTCTCTCACCCCCGCCCCCCACCCCCCCCCACACACAGGCAGGGGGAGGGAGTGCACATGAGAGCACACAAACCAGTGAAGAAAAAGCACAATTTTAGAATCCACACAATTTCACAGTTTTATCATTTGATTTACTTGCAATGACCAGGTCAAGAATATTTACATCTCCAGCCTGACAGATCTGTTATGTCAATCAGAGTTTTGAGATTTATTTGTGAAAATATTTTCTGGTCGGCTTTCATCTACTGAGAAGGTCTATTGATGACTGTAGTGAGGCACAGTGGCCTCTCCCCGGACTCGAGAGTGAGGGATCACTAGCAGGGCTGGACAGGAAGTATAAAGAGTGGGCTCAGCAGTTCAGTTGAGCAGCAGCGAGGCGCCTCTACTCTGCTGCAGCACCCTGGAGCTGAACCTGCGCCTTGCAGCACCCTATCCCCAGAGAAGACGGGGCCTGAAGAGGAGTTGCTGGGATTGCCATCTGCTGTGTACTCAGAGGAGTCAGACCATCTAAGGATTACAGAGATACCAAACCCCGGGAAGGTAGGAAGTAGCCCAGGGCAGCTGATGACTGTCTGGCTACATGGCTGACAGCTTCTAGGTCAGCATGTTGTGGTTGGATCCTCGCTGACCCAGTGGTGGACCACTCCTCTGCTGTTGGAGCCCTGGGCTGGGATGCAGAGGAGTTGGGCGGGCCCGCGTCCCATTACCTCTGCCACCCCCCACCCCCGGCGTGGCCCATTCCCCACCATAGGTCAGGAGACCTGTGGGAACATATCACCTGTCAAACTAGGTTGCTAGACTCGGTGCTCCCCCCACTGGAATCTCTAGACTGTGTGGGCGCTCATTCCTACCTGGACCCCAGACTGTGTGTTTGCTGGCTGCCTTAGCCAGGAAGCTTAGGCTAAAAAGCCTGCTCCTTTCTCAGCCCCACGCAAAGAGCTAGAGCTCCAGACTGTTAATTACTGCCAGCCCCAGCTGAGGGGCTGTGAACTAAAGACTACTCAGTGCTCTACCTCTCCAAGGGTGGGGACAAGAGCACCAGAGTATTATTGCTTGTTTGTCTCTGTTAGAGGGACCTAGAACTATATACTACTTACGGCGGGGCCCCTCCCAAGTGTGACCCAAGCCCAGGGTTACTGCCCAATACAACGAGGCCGAGTGGCTTCCCTCCCCACTGGAGAGCAAGGGAGCACTACATTGACAAAAAAAATAAAAAATTTTAAAAAATCACCCAATTCTTTTATAGGTCTTAATTTTTATCCAAGACAAAATATACACAACTTTGATCTGCAAACTTAATGTTATCTGATCAACACATTTCTAATATGCCTATCATTGTGGCATGTAGGCATCACAAACATTAAATAAAAGCATTAATGGTAGCTAATGATAATCCTGGATCTCTGGTGGAGAGGAATTCTGCTATTAGTATGTACAAAAGGGTAGGTACCATTGGCATGTCAATATTGATCATAGTGACTGAAATACTCTTCAGTAGAAGTGGGTTTCTGCTTTGAGTCTCAGGAAGCTGGGAATTAAAAAAGGCTGAAGTGGTTTTCAGACACCACTAATCATTAGCGTTCCAGATCCTACTGAGCTGATTCTTACTATTTCACTTCCCATCCTGTGCATTCTTTACTTAAGTAAAATTGGAAAGCAGTGCAAAGAGCTGGGAAGAGAAGATAGCACTGAGAAAAGAGACAGAGGAAGAGAGGACACCACAGAGCATATGAGCAGGTAGTAGAAGGAAGACGAAGGGAAGACACCACAAGATAGAAGAGGAGGAGAAGAAAAACAATATGGAGAGACTCCTATTTAATCTCCTTTCCTCCTCATTAATCCCTCTTTGAAGACTCTTTCCCTGCCAAATTATGTAGTGAATACTAATGGAATTCAAAACTAATGAAAAAATATGTATTCTGTAGAGAGGAAGACAAGATAGTGTGAAGGCGTGGTATCATGCTCCCTCAAAACTCTAGTGATACAAAATTCAGGTCATAAAGTCCTCATAGAATAGGACTAGGGAGTACCTTTCCCTGCAAGCAACAACTGGAGAACCAGAAAACTTTCTACTCACTCACCAGATTTGCAAGTTTTTGAATATCTCATATACTGGGCAATTGAATGTCACAGCGATATCAGAATTTATTGCATGGCATGTAAATTGCCACCCTTTCCTGGTGTATTTCACCTATATATTTGGTATTCTAACACTTTCTTTTTTTTTCTAAGTTCAAATAATATCTTATTCCAATGCTGCTACTTATTCTTAAAAAACACTAAATTCCAACTCACAACAGTTAGTTATTTGGAAGATAGATGAATTTTCTTTCTTTGCCTTCCTTTTCTTTACCTTTTCATAGATATCTCTCTCAGAACTAGACACAAGTGAGCCCTAAATTATTCCCAAAATGTATTTTCCGAGCCAATTAGAAAACTCAGTATTACATTTCCTTTCTTTCAGTTCCCCTTTAAGACGATGCAGTTTTCACTCCTTTGAATATCTGTATTTTTATACCACATACTACAACATGCATAAAGAGCAGAGGCTGCCCCCCTCCTAAACATCACAACCAATCAACCCACTAAATCATATAATTAACATTTGCCTCTGAAAACTAATCACATTTGCATCCTTTGGCAGACATGGCTATCAACAAGTGCACCTTCATGTTTTCCACTACCAATACATCCCTTTTAGAAGTTTGCTCTACGGCTTTCTTTCTAATTTCATGGTTATGCAATCCCATCCTCAAATCACCTTGAGTAGCATCTGATACCTGATACTAGCTGGACACCACTATTACATTATCTCCTATACTATAGCTCCTCTTAAAATCTGTGGTACTGTATGAATTATCCTAGTAACAGTACCACAGCACCATCTCTGCTAAAAATCAGTAGAGAACTATAGAGCTACTTTCACACTCAAATGTTAAAACTTAAGAGCACAGCTGTTAGAAAAGTGACTGCAAAATGGTACCTTACTAGAACACACATCTCTTCACCTTGAGAACATGTATAGTTTACCTGCAAACTGACCTAATTTAACGTCAAAACAGTACAAAGTATTCTCTTTTGCCTTATACATTACCGATACAATTGTCATTTTAATGAATCTGTAAATTTGGGGGTCATACCCTATGATTGGAGAATTGCAAATACAATATCTATATTTAAGAAAGGGAAAAGAGCGATCTGGAAAACTACAGTCCTATTAGTTTGACCTCAATTGTATGGAAGGTCTTAGAATAGATTCTGAAAGAGAGACTAGTTAAGGACAGAGGTAAATGGTAGTGGAAATAAATACAAAATGGTTTCACAAAAGGTAAAAAATTGTCAGAACAACCCAATCTCTTTCTTTGTGAAGATCACTGATTTTCCAAACAAAGCAACTGCAGCAGATCTGATCTACCGGGGTTTCAGGAAGGCATTTGATATAGGTCCACATGGGAAATTATTAGTTAAATTGGAGAAGATGGGGATTAATATGAGAATTGAAAGGTAGGTAATGAACTGGCTAAAGGGGAGACCACACCAAGTCATGCTGAAAGGGGAACTCCCTGGTTGGAGGGAGGTTACTAGTTGAGTTCCTCAAGGATCAGTCTTGGGACCAATCTTATTTAATATTTTCATTAATAACCTTGGCACAAAAATTAGGAATATGCTAATAAAATCTGCAGATGACACAAAGTTGTGAGGTACTGCCAATACAGAGGAGGATGAGAATATCATACAAGAAGATTTGGATGACCTTGAAAACTGGAGTAATAGATATGTGATGAAATTTAATAGTGCAAAGTCATGCTATTAGGGACTAATAAGTATTGTCGATAGGAGCTGGGGACTTATCAATTCCCATCTGTTACTGCTATTAGCAAATATCTTCAGTGCCCAGAGATGGAGACAATAGATAGGGAGCACTCTGAGTTACTACAGAGAATTCTTTCACAGAGTATGGCTGGTGAGTTTTGCCCACTTGCTCGGCATCTAACTGATTACCATATTTGGAGTCTGGAAGGAATTTTCCCCCATGTCAGACTGACAGAGATTCTGGGTTTTTTTTGCCTTCCTCTGCATTGTGTGGCATGGGTCCCTTGTTGGTTTGAACTAGAGCAAATAGTGGATTCTCTGTAACAAAGTTTTTAAATCAATATTTAAAGACTCAATAACACAGCCAGTTATCAGCCTACTACAGGTGTGGGTGGGTGAGGTTCTCTGGCCTGTAATGTGTAGTAGGTCAGATTCGATGACCACGATGGTCCCTTCAGGTCTATGAATCTTTATTTTATTATGAATAGATATGAAGTAGAAAAGGACAAAATATGGTTATTTACCTTACAATACCTGCAGTTTTCCCAGATGTGTTCTCCATATATATATTCCACTCTTGGTGTGCATGTGCTCTGAGCATTCAAGATAGGAATCTTTTGGGCTTATCCCCTAAGTATATGCATTTACTCCAAGTGTCCTCATGCCTGTACTGAGGGAATAGAAGGTGCAAGAAGGCTGAACTGCTTCTCATTTCCTTCATTAATACAGAAACGTCATTGGACTTCTGCAGGAGTTTAACAACAAAATCCAAGAATTTATGATAATTCATAAACTCATATCTTGCTAACAAAGCCTTGTTAGCAAACCCAAATAACAGGCTAGCCAACAAATGGCTTTCTTCCAAATAAATTAAGCTGCTTTAGATTTTTATATTTTGGTTTCATTCTTGGTTACCACCGTTTTTTTTTCATTAGCCACCACAGCCACCAGTAAGCCAGGTATTGGAAGAGTGTACAGGTACTCAAAAATGGTGGATGGTTCCAGGTAAATGTTGCATGGAAAAGAGCCTGGGGGCCAGTGAGGAGGGTACTGAGACATATGCCTATCTCTGTAACACCTGTATGACTGGGGTACTTAGGAAGCCTGCATTTCAACCCATAAGGCTCAAATGCTCACAAACAGAGAAGAGTTAGTAGAAAAAGCAAAAGTGGTTGGGAAACTGGGAGGCAGTGACCATGAGATGGTCGAGTTCAGATCGACCGAAAAAGGAAGCAGCAAATACGGACCCTGACTTCAGAAAAGCAGACTTGACTCTCTCAGGGAGCTGATGGGCAGGATCCCCTGGGAAATACATGAGGGAAGAAGTCCAGAGAGCTGGCTGTATTTTTAAAGAATCCTTACTGAGGTGCAGAAAAAACATCCTGATGCAAAGAAGTAAATATGGAGGCACCCAGCTGGCGATCAGAATCCTGCTGATCTTAAACACAAAAAGTTACAAGAAGTGGAAGATTGGACAAATGACAGGAAGAGTATAAATATGCTCAGGCATGCAGAGGTGAAATCAAGAAGGCAAATTACACTTGGAATTGCAGCTAGCAAGAGATGTTAAGAAACAGAAGGGTTTCTTCAGGTATGTTAGCAACAAGAAAGTCAAGGAAAGTGTGGCTTACTGAATGAGGGAGGCAACTAGTGACAGAGGATGTGGAAAAAGCTAATGTACTCAATGCTTTTTGCCTCTGTCTTCACAACAAGTGCAGCTCCCAGACTGCTGCACTAGGCAGCACAGTATGGGGAGAAGGTGACAGCCCTTTGTGGAGAAAGAAGTGGTACAGGACTATTTAGAGAAACTGGATGAGCACAAGTCCACGGGCCGGATGTGCTGCATCCAGGGTGCTAAAGGAATTGGCGGATGTGACTGCAGAGCCATTGGCCATATCTTTGAAACTCAGGCGAACGGGGGAGGTCCTGGATGACTGCAAAAGACTACTGTAGTGCCCATCTTTAAAAAAGGGCAGAGGAGGATCCAGGGAACTACAGGCCATCAGCCTCACCTCAGTTCCTGGAAAAATCATGGAGTAGGTCCTCAAGGAATCAATTCTGACGCACTTAGAGAGAGGAAGTGATCAGAACAGTCAGCATGGATTCACCTAGGCAAGTCATGCCTGACTAACCTAATTGCCTTCTGTGAGGAGATACACTGGGTCTGTGGATGAGGGGAAAGCAGTGATGTGTTATTCCTTGACTTTAGCAAAGCTTTGATACGGTCTCCCACAGTATTCTTGCCAGGAAGTTAAAGAAGTATGGGCTGGATGACTGGACTATAGGTGGATAGAAAGCTGGCTAGATTGTCGGCTCAATGAGTAGTGATCGACGGCTCATGTCTAGTTGGCAGCCGGTTTCAAGTGGATGCCCAAAGGGTCGGTCCTGGGCCTGGTTTTGTTCAACATCTTCATTAATGATCTGGAAGATGCGTGGACTGCACTCTCAGCAAGTTTACAGATGACATGAAACTTGGAAGAGTGCTAGATATGCGTAGAGAGTAGGGATAGGAACAGAGGGACCTAGACAATTAGAGGGCTGACCAAAGAAACCTGATGAGACAAGTGCAGAGACCTGCACTTAGGATGGAAGAATCCATTCACTGTTACAGACTCAGGGACCGAATGGCTAGGAAACAGTTCTGTAGAAAAGGATCTAGGTGTTACAGCGGACGAGAAGTTTGGATATGAGTCAACAGTGTGCTCTTGCAAGAAGCCTAATGGCATTTTGGGTTATAAGTAGGAGCATTGCCAGTAAATCGAGGGATGTGATCATTCCCCTCTATCTGACCTTGTTGAGGCCTCATCTGGAGTACTGTGTCCAGTTTTGGCCCCATACTACAAGAAGGATGTGGAAAAGTGGAAAGAGTCCAGCTGAGGGCAACAAAATGATTAGGGGGCTGGAGCACATGACTTATGAGGAGAGGCTGAGGGAACTGGGATTGTTTAGTCTGCAGAAGAGAAGAATGAGGGGAGATTTGATAGCTGCTTTCAACTACCTGAAAGGGGAGTGCCAAAGAGGATGGATTAAACTGTTCTAGGGTACCGTGATGACAGAACAAGGAGTAATGGTCTCAGTTGCAGTGGGGGAGGTTTAGGTTGATATTAAGGAAGCTTTTCAAACTCAGAGAGTGGTGAACGCACTGGAAGGGTTACCCTAGAAGGGGTTGGAACTCCTTCCTTAGAGGTTTTTAAGGTCAGGCTTGACAAAGCCCTGGCTGGGATGATTTAGTTGGGAATTGGTCCTGCTTTGAGCAGGGGGTTGGATTAGATGACCTCCTGAGGTCCCTTCCAACCCTGACATTCTATGATTCTATGAAATGGGGCAGCCTTTGTGGAACTTATAGGGAAACCCTCAACTTCCTGTCGGAAATCAGACAAGGACAACGAACATTTCTTGTTCCAAGAGGGACTACCCTAAATACGGTGCTTGAATACACCACTGCAAAAGTCTCAGCCACTACGGAGAGGCTCTCCATATCACAGCAGTGGTTGTATTCTCCTCTATGGTGGGCATATTCAGTACCATGGAGAGCAGCAAATATTTCTGGCTTCTCTGTCACATGAAGCTCTCCCAGTATCACACATGTCCCTGGTGCAGAGAAAGCCTGTGTCATAAACCTTGGTGTCAGGAATAGGCTGTACCTGGGTGAATGGTGCCACAGTGAACAGGAACAAAGTAGTCAGCATTGAGGTGAGTGGTACAATAAGGACTGGACCAAAGGGACTGGTGTTGGAGGGACTGGTGCTGAAGTAGAGATTGGTACTGTGAACTCTGTATCCAAGGCAAGACATTGACTCCCAAGATGGTGCCAAGGCATGGTATCATGCTCTCTCAAAACTCTAGTGATACAAAATTCAGGTCATAAAGTCCTCATAGAATAGGACTAGGGAATAGTGAGGTCATTTGAGCCTCCTACCTGTGGAGATTTGTGCTTCCCAGCAGATCTATACTCCCTTTTCTCTTTGTATATAACATTTTTACCTGAGTCCACAATTGTAGCAGTCTTTTTACAAGTCAGAGATTGGGAGTTAACTTGGACACTTCTGGGCTTGAATGGAGGTGGTCTGAAGGGAGGCGGAAGACCATCTCATTTGGATTGGGGATGGGCCAGATTGAGCGGTCTAATGGTAATACTATAAGACAGGCCTCTTTCACTGATTGAGTACTTTTGAAAAAGGACTTATAAATAGAGCACTTCTCAGGGTGATGACCCTTCCTGGGCAGAAAAGGCATGTAATGTGGCCATCATTAAGAGGGACAGTCACCTCACAGGAAGGGCAGTTCTTAAATCCTGGAGATTTAGAATTGGACATGACTATGCTGTGGTGCTGGAGAAAATCTTCCCTTCAAAAATAAAAACAAAATAGCTCAACTATCAAAGAATTCCCAGTGGACAAGCCCAATGACACTAAACTTAACTAACACTACTTATATACAAACATCTACATTAACAGTTAGAAAAAAGTACGTTGAGATTCAGACTCTGCTGGGCTCTGTGACGCAGCCACAGCTAGTTAGAAGAAACTGAGGGGCAGCTGGGCCTGCTCTACCGTTTATGCCCTCAATAGGGCATAAGTGCAACTCCAATGGACACTGCTTCCCAAAAGATTCTGATTGTAAACATATAGTGACATGCACACCAGAGTGAAATATATATGGCCAATTATAAAATTAGAAATTGATTTTCAGAAACCACATTGAGCTCACCATCATTTTTTAACATGTAGGCCCTAATTCTGTCAACATGTATGCAAATATTTAATTTTGCTACCATGAGTAATCCCTACTAATGGCAGCAAAAAGTTAAGCACATCCATAAGTGTTTGCAGGATTGAGTCTAAATTGAGCAAAATCTGGTATATAACCAGTTGAGAATAAATATGTGACACTGATGAAATTTTAGAAGAATCGCTTTCTGACCATAAGCACATTTTAAATGTCAAGTAACTACAAAATAGGGATTAGTATTCATTATAGTTTAAATCTTCCCAGACTTTACTTTTTGTTGTTGTAAGAACACACAAAGAACTGTAATATTTTTATGTTGTTGAATACTTTTTTCAAAAAAGTTCTAAAAACTGCTCCCTGAAGTTTTCATCACATTTTGGCCAGAGGCTACGTTTTATACAAAGCAAATCCTGAATAAAAGGAATTTGTAATGAAAATGCTGATACACTTAAAAACAGACTTGATGACAACAGCAATATACTCATACATTCAGTAGGAACAGTTCCAAATAACAGGTGAAGATTTTTTCAACCACATCCTTCAAGATAAAAACAGGAACCTTCAATACACCACTTTATAACCTTTAAATTACATTATACAAATAAACTATTTTATATTTGTAATTATTATTTTACAAGGATACAAACACAACCCATATAAAGCATCATGGCCCAGCAGAAAGACCAACATACCTGATGGGAGGCTTCTAATAAGCTCTTAAACATTGGACATATCTGGATATACCTATAGTTGGCGTTCTGGTAAGTAAAATTATGTATTGTGTTGCAGAATCTTAACCACGAAAAAAAGAGACTTTTACTGAAAGTGCCTCCTCGATAAAAACTTTGGTATTACTACTGTGACACTATAATTAACTTTTATTTTAATAAACTTTTCTCTAGCTATCCTTGCCATGTACTCTCAAGAAATAATATAGGTAGACTATCAGAAAACAATACAGATGGCATATTTCAAAGATTATTAGGGTCAAAACATTTTATTCTATATACTGCAGTTGACTTATTGTGCAGTGAAGGCAAATTAACATGGTACCTACATTGAGACCAATATTGTACAAGATATAACATTTAAAGGGTTAAGAAAGGATCAACTATACATGCTGAAAAACACAAGGGGTATCAGTGGACATATAAGCTCATGTATTTTAAATATATGTAAGGTGAGGAAATAATATATATTTATAACTCATCATTTGTAGAGCACAGTGCAGAAGGACTTCGGAGTAGGTTGAACAAAAACTATCAGTTCAACGTATGCAGCAGTTCAGATAGTAAACAGAATACTAACAGATGGATAAGCAGGGGGATTCACTTACAAGATGGAGGAAATCGCTGCAGCACTCTATAATGTACTTATCAAACTATATTTTTTGACTATTGCATTCTTGTGATATAAAATTCTACTCATGCTATCATACAAAAGAACAAGGAGTAATGGTCTCAAGTTGCAGTGGGGGAGGTTTAGGTTGGATATTAGGAAAAGCTTTCTCACTAGGAGGATGGTGAAGCACTGGAATGGGTTATCTAGGGAGGTGGTGGAATCTCCTTCCTTTGAGGTTTTTAAGGTCAGGCTTGACAAAGCCCTGGCTGGGATGATTTAGTTGGGAATTGGTCCTGCTTTGAGCAGGGGGTTGGACTAGATTACCTCCTGAGGTCCCTTCCAACCCTGATATTCTATGATTCTATGAATATAATAAACTATTCCTGTATAGTCCTCATGGTAGTCTGTAAACTAGACTGGTACATTTTCTTAACAGTTACAAGGCTGGACTATGTTGCAGTTTGAGAACACATTGAAAAGACTACTGTATAAACAGAAAAGATGGTAAGGAGAGTTAAATTATACAGTAAAGATGGAAAAATTGGGAATGTATTAACTGAAGAAAAGAAGGCTAAGGAAGGATATGATTAATGTTTTCAAGATGCAAAAGGGATAGTGAGAATAAACATAGGCAGAATCTTTGAAATAATAACAACCAAAGGAGAATTTAGGCAAAACATTTTCATACAGAGGTTACTCACCTTGCAGAATGCCCTGAGACAAAGCCAGCAGTGGAAGTAACTAGTGTAATTCTATTAAAAAATATTCCATAGGAAGGAATAGTCGCTCGGTAAGCTACCTCAGATTTCCCCCAAGCTCACAATGTTCCTGTAATGTATATTATTGTAGTTATATTAACCACAATATAGTTTTAATTCAAACACACACAGCTCAGGAAAACAATGTTATGTTTTAATTGTCCTTCATAGAAGAACCATTTGCATGGTATTTAAAGTCTGAAGTACAATCACATCAATCTCAATACTAACTCATAATCTGTCAGTGTCTACCGATAATAGGGATCTAGAAAATAACTGATCCCTGAAAGGACATACTTCCATTGAATAATAAGTTTACTACACATTGTGCTGCTATGTGTAACTATAAGAAACCACAATACAAATGACAATTGGAAAGTCAGAAATTGTAAAAAATGGTATTTTTCCCATTTGGGTTTGAGGTGAAATGAAATAAAAATAGTTACATAAAATCAAGGTTTATTTCAGAATTAGGAAAGTCTAATTACTACTGGTTTCGATTATGATAGTTTCTGGCTGTTAATTTTTATGTAGAGCCTCCCTAAGGGGAGAAAGGTTTTTAAGAGGAACATCTTTGTACTTTACAAATTAAAACCACCCTAGATGTTTTTAAAAAAGCTACATACTGCATTTAGACTGTTAGACCCTTATCAAGTGTTGGAAATATTTTAATATCTAAAGCCTTTACTGCACAGAAAAGCACTGAAACCATCATTTTTATTTACATCATATTTACATGTAACAGAACCATAAAGGGTAAAGTAGACAAGAACTCAATAAGTAATTGTATTCAAACCTATGCCAATAGAGAACTGTTCCTTATGGTATGTTGAGTGATTTGTCCATTCAAGTTATAAAATATTCAAACAATGGAGCTTCTACCTTTGCCTGTGCGAGATTACCCAGTCTAACACCTCTCAGACATTTTTCTGATAATCAGAATCAATTTTCCTTTGCTCATTTTCATCCCTTTGTAAGGATGATCTTGTTAATACACAGGGGTGGGAATCAGAAGATATAGGGACTATTCTCAGTTCTTCCATGAAATTTCTTGTACGACATAAGACAAGTGCAACTATTTCTCCATTTGTAAAATACTCATGATAAAACTTACCTAGATCATGGGAGATGTCATGAGACTCAACACATTAATGTTTGTAAAGCACAAAAGAGGCGAGGCTATGCATGAAACAAGAAGCTATTCTTGATTTAGTTTTAAGTCAGGAGTTAACATAAGAATTAATAGTAGCTGAGCCACTAAGTAATAGTGACCACAATATAATTAGGTTCAACATCCTACAAGGATGTAAGATACCGAAAACTGACACAGTGGTATTAAAAACTTTAGAAAGGGAGATTTCAATAAAATAAGAAGGTCAAAAAGGCTCTCCAGTCAAAAGTAAAGAAAGTGAAATCCTCAGAAGTAGCACGGATGTTATGTAAGAAAAACAACCAAATCTCAGAAGGAATACATGCCACGAATAAAAAAGGAACTAGGACGGCAAGAAGCAAACAAATATGGCTACGTGGATATTCAAGTCAAAGAGAAATTTTTAAAAATTGGAAATCTAACCCTAGTGAGGCCAATCAACAGGAGCATAACTTATTAAAGGCAATAAATAGGAAGTCTATGTAAGCTCAAAGACTTCGCTCTCTCATCAACAGAAGCTGACGCAATAAAAAATATTACTTCACCCACCTTGTCTCTCTAAAGGTTAGTCATGTCCAGAGATGATCATGGGGAACTTCAGCCAGACTTAACCCTAGCTAGGTGAATGGGCAACTTGATGGCAGATAAAGTTTTCTGTTATAATTGCAAAGTAATGCACATTGGAAGGAAAATGTCTAAGTTACTCATACAATTTACAAAATTATAAATTAAATATCAACACAGGAAAGGAACATAAGAAATTGTGGATAGCTGACTGAAGCTGTCTCTGATCAATATACAGCTGCAGTAATAAAACAGAAAGAAGTCAGCTTGTATAAGGAATAGCGTGGCGAACAATACAAAAAGTTATAATACAATTATATTAATCAATGGGATGTAATTATCTGGAATACTGTGTACAGTACTGATCAGTCCCTATCAAATAAAGGATATAGTGGAATTATATGAGGTTCAGAGAAGGATGACAAGAAATATTAGGGACCTGGAAAGATACTCATTGAAAGAGATGGAAAAGAGTGGGATTTGTTAAGAAAGGACACAATTAAAGTATATAAAATTACACACAAACACTACATTAAAAGAACAGTATTAAGGCTGCAAAGTCAATGTAGAATTAGATAGATATATGAAGGGTTATAGTTAGTTTAATGTGGTTAAGAAAATATATATACTTTACAGTTTGTGTACTATGCAGGTCCTTTTAGCAAATGTAATAAGGCCATGAAAATAGAAGTTAGAATGTAACTGGAAAGATAAATTGTAAACACAGTGAACTTAAAATGTGGCTGATAAGAAAAGAGAAGCCTCTAATTATCAGGAATGGTCCTAACTACTTTGAACAATACAGCAGAGTTGTATGTGTTAAACTAGCAGTGACCCCTGACATACCAATGTTATCTTTGAGAAGCAGGCCTAATTGCCATATCTTCTTTTAGCCAGGGCAGGGGAACAGGTTAATCCCAAACCAGCCCAAACCTGGTTTTAGGTAAGATAGTAACAATCAATATGACATCACTTCTTTGTTGTACTGTTTTAGAGAACCATGCTTGTTAGGGATTTATTTAAAGAGGGATTGGACACTTAAACAGATAACAAAAATATCCAAATCTTAACAGTTAGTGCTTAAATAAAAATATTGGAAGGGATACAAAACCTTGTACTTCAAGGTTTAAACCAATCTCTTCAGTATTTAGGACTGAATGGCAGGATGGTAAATCATAAGGGGGAAATTAGCCACATTGCCCACTATAGGATTTCTTCCAGCTTTCTCTGAAATTTGGCAATTTCTACATTCCAGTTTCTATTCGGTTGCTCTTTATCTCCTCAGCTCATTCAGTTTTACGGCTCTTTTATTAAGCCCTTCACATTTTCTGACATCCTTCTGGTAATGAGACACCCAGAACTGTATGTTGTACTCTCAGAGGCATTCTCTCCAGTGTCTTATAGCAAGGTCCACTATACATCTTTGTAACTCTACATTTCAGCCAAATCTGGATGGAATTTCATTGGCACAAAGAAAAGGCACTTGTGTAACCTAAGAGGATTCCTCCTGTCAAATATCCATTATACATCTTCAGTGGAAAGTTGCAATGGCTTTTTGCTGTATCATCATATCAGATAATAAATCAGTATAGTTATCTGTAGTTTTGGCTTCTCTAAATGCTCTACTGCTCCATCGGACAGTTCTCCTCAATTTCATGAGTGTCTGACCACTTTCACCCCCGCCCACTGCTGCCTGCTCTCCTCTTCCTGATTTTTGTGGCATCCCAATACTATATTTTGCATTAAACTAGAAATCAGAAAGATGCGTAACATGCATGGTAAAACAATCAGAACTGTATGCAGTTAAACATTAAAAGAATAATGTAATAGTGTATTTTATATTAGAAATACTTTATATAAATTAATAATTAACAACATTGGTTATTCAAACATTTCCTTAATGATTCTCCTTATATCATGCTTCCACATTAACCAGGGTGTCTTGTTGAAGAATTCAGAGCAAGCATCTTGAAAAAAATATTATAGGCATTGTTGTAACTCATAAGAATCAGCCAGATTTGGACTAAATTTTTACACATGCTTGTGTACAAAAGTGCATCTGTATGTTAGTATGCATCTAAGCTAGACACACAAATGTTGAAAGAGTGTATGAACCTATACTTGCATGTTTATTTTGGAGAGCTCACATTTCTGATATCTGCAAAAGTGCATTCAGATTTCAAAATGTGGACCCTTAGAGCCACAAAAAGAAAAAGAAAACCTTCCATCTCATCTTCATTTCAGTTCTAAAACCCCATTTTGAATTTTTATAGCAATTTCACATAGAACAAGTAGTAAATCGGGTCAGGAAGTATCTTAGAATATTCCTTTTTAATTTGCTGTACTAAAGATATTAGCCTAGATTCTTTCTGCGTTAAGATTTGCTCAACTTGTGCTTGTGGGAAAAGGGGCTGAAGGGTGCCTTCAAAGAGCCAGTTTGTGGCTCCCTGATTCTCTGAACAGACATGCTTTGGCTTCAACATACGTTACAGCAGCCGTGGAGGGCTCCTCTAACTTTTTCTCTAACTGGCAATGATACCCCACAACGGGCTATAAATCAGATGGGGATTGCTGGAGTCACTTTGCACTTACCACATCCCCTACCCTCCAGAAACCCAGGACTTAGCTACACATTAAAAAGACCCAACCCCAAAACTCCCCAAAACCCAAGGAATTCTCAGCTAGCCAGATCCAATTGCTTTCTGGTCTATTTGCATTCCCAGAGCTGTGTAAAGTGGCCAGAATTCATAAGAGAATCAGGATTGTGCCTCAGAGCAAGGTGATAGACTAGATGATGTCTTGAAGTCTCTTCAGCCCTATATTTCTATGATCATTATCATCTGTAGCCAAAATGTATGTCGTACACTCAAACATGCTAAAAAGATGTGAAGATTGCTAATTTAAAAGTGTTCAGGAACAAAATCCAATCCACTCTTCTAATCTTATGTTCAAGAACAAAATTATCAAACAAAAATAGGATTTGCTTCCAATATAAATCAGTCTATAAAGAGATCACGCTCTTAGTTGGTAAAAGTTGCAAAAAAACAAAGTAAATAAAACAGATCAAAGCATTCAAAATTGAAATGGCACTATATATAGCTAATTTACAATGAAGCTAATATGGATCGAAAGCTTGATCAGTATAAAGAAATGAAAAAATATAGTACTGAGCTATTTCTACAAAAATATTTCTGTCAGTACCTCTAGTCTCTCTCCCTCTCTTTCAATGCCAGTTTTATGGGTTTTATTTATAATAAAACCATTCAGTGTCAGACACTTTAAAAAGTCAAAGAACCTGGGCCTTGGGCAATAAGCAACTTGCAAAAACATCACTTGTTAACTTTTCCTTATAAATCGTTGGCAAAAAAGATTTAATTGTTCAAGAAAATTGCTATTATTACAGGGAGAAAACATCTTTCAATTTACTGAATGGAATTATGCATTTTTATTACGTAGGGCACAGGTTAAAAAACAGTAATTATGACGACTTCATCAGACTAAAAAAATAGGCATTTCCAGACCCTGTCTGTCAACTAATGATTTAACTGGCATCAGGATGACCTGCTTTTTCCTTTTATCCGTTTCTGAGATGATTTGTATAATTGAAATTATTAACTTATCAGTCATCAAAATGAAGCATAAAACAGTTTTCTTTTTGCAGCGTATCCTCAAGACATCATTTGTATTGCAAGGTATTTGTTTTGCATGCCATTTTGTACTGTGATGTTACATTTGCCAAAAAAAAACCCTGCTAAAAATTAGTCAATAAGATTGTTCAATATATTTTGATTTTTCAATTATAAGATCCCCTTGACAGTACTATTAATGATCTGCATAATCAACTTTTTTTTAGCATACAGTTCACTCTAATTAATTTAAGACATTACAGAACAAAACCCCTCACACCCTTTATTCTAAACATCAGAGGCCTAATTCAGCCCTGGTTTAAAAGGGTGTAAATTCCAAGTACTTCAGCTGAGTTCCATGCACTTTAACTAAGCACTCTGAACATAGCAACTTTCTGACAATAAACAGTGATCAACTTGACTGCAAAACTGAACTTTTGAGACTCTTTGGCCCCAGTCCTGAAAGCTTGGATATCTATAAATTTGGGGGAGGGGAGGAAAGGGGAGAAGAGATATAGTCTACTACTGCTACCAGTTCCTCTTTTGGCTCAACTAGCAGAGGTCTATGCTATGGATTTAAAGGCTCTAACACCCCGATGAAACATATGGGGTACCATATCGTTCCATATGATAGAATTTCATTTCCTGATTTTTGAGTGGTTAATTTTGGAACTATACAATTTCTTCAATCTCTCTCTCTATGTATATGTGTGTGTATATACGTGTGTGAACAATATAGTCAATTTACCCATTGCTGTGATTTTAATTTTTCTGACTAGCATGTTTGAAGTTTATCTCCTAATATTGCTTTAAGTTTTTACATTTAAGGGGGGAGGGACAGCTCAGTGGTTTGAGCATTGGCCTGCTAAACCCAGAATTGTGAGTTCAGTCCTTGAGGGGCCACTCAGGGATCTGGGGCAAAATCAGTACTTGGTCCTGCTAGTAAAGGCAGGGGGCTAGACTTGATGATCTTTCAGGGTCCCTTCCAGTTCTATGAGATAGGTATATCTCCATATTAAAAAATATATATATAGAGAGAGGAGAATTCTGTGTGTGATAGAAATAGAGTGCAGTATTGTTAGATAAAGAATTATCACTAGATCTACATTATAGGTATAAGTCTATTTACTTGAACTAATAACAAGTCTATCAGATGGCACCAATCTATATTAATAAAGCAAAATCAAATTTTAATTGTTTAGATAGAGGAGTACCTTATCTAGTTGAAAATTAAATAAGCTACTCCTTTCTTTGAACCTGAAAGCTACTTTCATTGGTATCTTTTGTTACTATGGCTAAGAAAATTTATTATCAGACAGTAAATTGTAATTTTATTAAAGCATAAATCACTCAAGCTAAATTAAACTGATCTAGAGTAGATGAAGATAAAATTTAATTATATTTGACATTTGAGAGATAAAAAGAGATATTTATCTCTCAAATAAAAGGAAAAGGAATTAGTTTCCCTAGTTCCAGAGTCCAGATTGAACAGGTTGGAGTCAGTCCTAGAGTCTGGAGGCAGGTACAGGGCTGGAGTGGGTCAGAACAGGGCACAGACAACAGATTCATAGATTCATAGACTCCAGGACTGGAAGGGATCTTGAGAGGTCATCGAGTCCAGTCCCCTGCCCTCATGGCAGGACCAAATACTGTCTAGACCATCCCTGATAGACATTTTATCTAACCTACTCTTAAATATCTCCAGAGATGGAGATTCCACAACCTCCCTAGGCAATTTATTCCAGTGTTTAACTACCCTGACAGTTAGGAACTTTTTCCTAATGTCCAACCTAAATCTCCCTTGCTGCAGTTTAAGCCAATTGCTTCTTGTTCTATCATTAGAGGCTAAGGTGAACAAGTTTTCTCCCTCCTCCTGATGACAAAGCTGAAGCAAGCTAGAAAAAGGCCCAGGAGAGGCAGGGGCAAGAGCAGGAATCAGACCAAGGACCATCTGGAAGCATATGGAGTCTAATATTGCAAGGCAGCAGAAGGGTTCCTGGCTGAATAGCACTGGTGCAAAGATTAACTTGCAGCTGTGGTGGAGTCAGTGAAACACTTGTGCCTGGAGGTCATTTGATGCAGACTCTGACCAAGGATAGGCTGCTATACCATCCCTGAGGGCTGAGTCACTGCAGACTCTGCTTATGGGATGAATCAACACAGCCGAGTTGCTGTAGCAGGCCCGAGTGTTGAGTCACTGCCGGCTATGTTAGAGCGGTGGGTCATGGCAGCTTAGGGAGCAGCGCTGGTCTGGCTGCAAGTTTGCCTCACAGTCCCCCTCAGACAAGCAGGCATAAGCTATATCTACAGGCAGTCAACTGCAGGACAGGCCTTAATTTTAACTCTCAAGAGGGCAGGCTGTTCAGATGACTTTTCCAAACATCATCGATAGTACAATCTACAACTGAATCTTACAAAGACAAAGAACTAATTAATGAAATATGAGAAAGAACTTAAAAGCACTGTAGTAGTAAGAAAAATGATCATTAACATCTTTTTTTAATATTCCTGTTACATAAAAAAAAAAAAAAAAAGAAATTGTACCAGTTCAGTTAAGTACCCTATTTCTGTGGTTTTACTAAGGTATGAGTACCCCTGAGGATACACAGAGGTCTTTCAGGGGGTACATCAACTCATCTAGATATTTGCCTACTTTTACAAAAGGCTACATAAAAAGCACTGATGAAGTCAATAAAAACTAAAATTTCATACAATTATTTGTTTTATACTGCTCTAAGTACTATACGCTGACATGTAAGTACCTTATTTACATTCAAACTGATTTATTTTATAATTATGTGGTAAAAATGAGAAAGAAGCAATTTTTCAGTATTAGTGTACTGAGATACTTTTGTATTTTTATGTCTGATTTTATAAGAAAGTAGTTTTTAAGTGAGGTAAAACTTGGGGGTACGCAAGACAAATCAGACTCCCGAAAGGGGTACAGTAGTTTGGAAAGGTTAAGAGCCACTGACCTAAATGGAGGAAAACATCTGCATATCCTGACATCATATCCATTCTAAACACTGAAATTCATCTGAAATACCCAGATATGGCACGTCATTTGACCCTTATCCACTCTATCTTATTGAAATCCAAATTAAGGACAATGAGAATTCTAGTGTAGTGATTATTATGCATAAATTTAAGTATAAGCTTCTCCATCACTATGGTGTGTGTGGCATTTCTACCATTTGTGAGTGTACAGAGAACACTGTCACCTTAAATAAAGAAGTCACAGATATTACTACTGGTATTGTGCTTGAGCAAAGTCTATTATGGTTACGAAAGAGATTCTCCCCTTCTTAAAGCAAGAGAATACTGTAGGACAGTGGTTCCCAAACTTGTTCCATCACTTGTGCAGGGAAAGCCCCTGGCAGGATGGGCCGGTTTGTTTACCTGGTGTGTCTGCAGGTTCAGCTGATCGCAGCTCCCAGTGGCCATGGTTCGCTGCTCCAGGCCAATGGGAGCTGCTGGAAGTGGCGCGGGCTGAGGGATGTACTGGCTGCCGCTTCCAGCAGCTCCCATTGGTCTGGAGCAGCAAACCGTGGCCACTGGGAGACGCGATCGGCTGAACCTGTGGGTGCAGCAGGTAAACAAACCGGCCCGGCCCACCAAGGGCTTTCCCTGCACAAGCAGCGGAACAAGTTTGGGAACCACTGCTGTAGGATACCACTTTAAGGGATAACTAATTTACCATCTGGGTCATCTGCATGGCTCTCCTGCAAGATCTGATGCTCTAACCTACAAAATACATCTTTGTGCACTGTCTGTTTGAATGTCAGTTTCTAAAAGCATTTCATACTTCTTGATAAAGCTAGTACTGAAAATCACAAGGATTTGAGACTATTGTTCTAATGTTCCCTAGGAAAATGTAGTGCTTTGTTAAAAAGATCTGCATTAGAATAATTCTTATTACAGAGATTCTTTTAAAGAAGCAAACTATGTGAATTGACACTCTCTAATGCTACTAAAAAACTCAAAAACAACAAGGAGTCTGGTGGCACTTTAAAGACTAACATATTTATTTGGGCTTAAGTTTTCGTGGGTAAAAAACTCCACTTCTTCAGATGCATAAGAGTGAAAATTACAGAAACTGGTATAAATATATATAGGCACATGAAGAGAAGAGAGTCACCTTACTAGTGGAGAACCAGTGCTGAAGTCCAATGAGGTCAGGGTGGATGTAATCCACTCCCAACAACTGATGAGGACGTGTCAATACCTAGAGAGGGAAAATTGCTTTTGTAGTGAGACAGCCACTCCCAGTCCCTATTCAAGCCCAAATTGATGGTGTTAAGTTTGCAAATGAATTGTAGCTAAGCAGTTTCTCTTTGAAGTCTGTTTTAGAAGTTTTTTTGGTTGAAGAATGGTTACTTTTAAATCTGTTATTGAGTGCCTAGGGAGACTGAAGTGTTCTCCTGCTTACTTTTTTATGTTACCATTCCTGATGTCTGATTTGTGTCCATTTATCCTTTTATGTAGAGACTGTCCGGTTTGGCCAATGTACAAGGCAGAGGGGCATTGCTAGCACATGATGGCATATATCACACTAGTAGATGTGCAGGTGAATGAGCCTCTGATGGTGTGGCTGGTGTGCTTGGATCCTATGATGGTGTCACTAGAGTAGATATGGGAACAGAGAAGGCAACAGGGTTTGTTACAGGGATTGGTTCCTGGGTTAGTGTTTCTGTGGTACGGTGTATAGTTGCTGGTGAGTATTTGCTTCAGGTTGGGGGGCTGTCTGTAAGCGAGGATTGGCCTGCCTTCCAATGCCTGTGAGAGTGGGGGATTGTTTTTCAGGATAGGTTATAGATTGATGATGATGTGCTGGAGAGGTTTTAGCTGGGGGCTGTATGTGATGGCCAGTGATGATTTGTTATTTTCACCTGTCCTGTAGTAGGTGATTTCTGGGTACCCGTCTTGCTCTGTCAATCTGTTTCCTCACTTCCCCAGGTGGGTATTGTAGTTTTAAGAATGCTTGATAGAGCTCTTGTAGGTGTTTGTCTCTGTCTGAGCGATTGGAGCAAATGCAGTTGTATCTTAGGGCATGGCTGTAGACAATGGATTGTGTGGCATGTCCTGGATGGAAGCTGGAGGCATGTTGGTAAGTACAGTGGTCAGTAGGTTTCCAGTATAGGGTGGTGTTTATGTGACCATCACTGATTTGCACTCTAGTGTCCAGGAAGTGGATCTCTTATGTGGACTGGTCCAGGCTGAGGTTGACAGTGGGGTGGAAATTATTGAAACCCAGGTGGAATTCTTCAAGGGCCTCCTTCCCATGGGTCCATATGATGAAGATGTCATCATTGTAGCTTAAGTAGAGGAGGGGTGCTAGGGGACAAGAGCTGAGGAAGTGTTGTTCTAAGTCAGCCATAAAAATGTTGGCATACTGTGGGGCCATGCGGGTACCCACAGCAGTGCCGCTGACTTGAAGGTATAAGTTGTCCCCAAATCTGAAATGGTTGCTGGTGTGAGGGAAAATTTAGCAGGCCCTAAACTTTAGTCAAGGCCCTGAGTTTGGTCAAGCTTGCTTACAGGCCTTGAACTAAAATCCTGCTTGTTTCTGTATACAAGGGGCAGAAGGAGTCAGAGAGTCAAAAAAATCCCCAAACAGAACAATTTGTAATAGCCCAAGCTTAGGAAATATATAACCACACTGCTAGAAAAGTCAAACCGCAAACGAACCAGACTGTGAACAACAACAACAGGAAAAGTCAAATAAGAAGGGTGATTGTTCTTTTTGCTTTTGACCTATATTAATTTTGCAGTGTATTCCAAATAAAGTAATTAATATGGAAGTATGTGTAATTTGTCTGTGGTTTTAAGCTTTAAAAAGCTTGTGTGTTCCTGGACTCGGCAGGGGGCGAGGGGGCGTGGGAAGGGGCAGCTCTGCTAGCTGTCACCCCCTGCATGCTTGTAATCAATAAAGGTGCCTCAGGCTTGTTCTGATCCAAACACGATGGGTGGATCGATTTTTCCACATCATGGGTGAGGACAAAGTCACAAAGCTCAGCCACCAAGTGTGCCGTGGCCTCATCAGGGATACTGTTCCTGACAGCTTGTAGTCCATCCTCCTGTGGAATATTGGTGTAAAGAGCTTCAACATCCATGGTGGCCAGGATGGTGTTTTCAGGAAGATCACCAATGCATTGTAGTTTCCTCAGGAAGTCGGTGGTGTCTTGAAGATAGCTAGGAATGCTGGTAGCGTAGGGTCTCAGGAGAAAGTCCAAATAGCCAGATAACCCTGCTGTAAGAGTGCCTGAGATGACGGGGTGTCCAGGATTTCCAGGTTTATGGATCTTGGGTAGCAGATAGAATACCACTGGTCGGGGCTTTAGGTATGTGTAGATTTGTTCCCATGCCGTAGCAGGGAATTTCTTGAGCAGATTGGCTAGTTCCTTTTGGTACTCCTCAGTGGGATTGGAGGATAGTGGCCTGTAGAATATGGTGTTGGAGAGTTGTCTGGCAACCTCCTGTTCATCCTCACCTGTTCATGATGACTACAGCGCCTCCTTTGTCAGCCCTTTTGATTATGTCAGAGTAGTTTCTGAGGCTGTGGATGGCATTGTGTTCTGTACAGCAGAGGTTATGGGGCAAGTGATGCTGTTTGTTGACAATTTCAGCCTGTGCACTCAGTAACTGAACTTCATGGTAAGAGCATAACTAATCCTGGTGTCTACTGTGATCTTGCTGCTGGTCTTCTGGAGTCTTGAATCTATAGCCTTCTGCGGCTTTGCTTCCTACTTTACCAGCAATAAAGACAATATTTCATATAATTTATATGAATGGTACATAAGTTATTCAAATAAATTTCTGCATTTTCTGTTGACTCGTTAGCTCAACCACTTTTCTTATTTTTCCAGTTAATGGGTTTTTAAAGGGCACTCTATTTTACACAAATAACTAGAATTAAAAGATAGAGAATGGCTCAAGTAAAATAGAATACAAAAATCCTCCCAGAATTCATACAGATATTCTGGTTGTGGTTCTATGGCTTTCTGGAACAAGTCTTGAAGTTGAAATTTATATTTTTCTTTTACAATACTTCATTATTTTCTCAAACATGTCTCACAGATGCCTCAGTGGCACGTTTGCTCACAACCTCCATCTAATGCGTATGTCTATACAGCAAAAGCTGTGCACAGACTAGCCTTCCTGAACTAGCTTAAAGCCAGACAGTGCAACTAACAAATAGCAGTGGAAAGAAAACAGTGCAAGTAGCATAAGCCCAGCATGGATCCTAGACATGTACTTGGCTCATTAGCTTGCACTGAAGCCCATGATTCACTTTCACTGCTGTTATTCATGTTAGATGGATTCAAAATAGCTTGGGTAGGTTAGCCCAAGCACAGCTTTTTCTGTGTAGATATACATTATGCAATAGTGTTAAGGGCACCCATATAATAAAGTCTCCCTAGATTGTTTTAGAACAATGCAGGGAATTTGCTATAATTTGGAGTCTGTGTGTCAAATACTTTCCCTGGCTGCTCCATTTAAGATACAACCATAGCCACATGGTGTGCAGTGCCCTACTTTGGTGATATGTGCCTCTTAAAAATATGAGATCATAAATCCTGAAATATAATGCAGAAAAACCCCCCTCTTACACTACACACTATTTGCAAAGCAAAAATATGAGATAATGAAAGAAAACTGAATTATACAAAAATAGATTCCCTTTTAGCTTGTGTTATAAGACAGGTGTAATTATTGTAGCAAGAAAGAAAATTATTAAATATAATTGAGGAAGTTCAATCTCAAAACCATCCAACCATATTGACATCACCTTTGGATCTTTTCTCAAGAACTGTCTAAGAAATGCATGCTCAAGTCTGTGCGAGAACACGGTATTCGTGTATCCCCTCTTGTAACTCCTTTTAATTCCCTGGGCCCTCAAACTACTCCTCTTGAAGAACTGAGATTAAGGTAGACTGAGTCCCTTGCCAGTCATTCCAACAGATTCATTTACAATTCATCCCATTTAGTTACATAAAGTAGTTAAATATTAGTCATCAGTATTTGAAGATGCTCAAAATGAGGTGCAAAGTGAAGAAGAGACTCATTCAAAGTCACATAGTAAGTCAGTGGGCAGGAGAAATCAATAATGGACCCAGATCCCAATTTCAAGTCCTCTGCTGTACCCAATAGATGACACTTCCTCCCTTATAATTACACAAAAACTACTCAATATTTTAAAGTCTCTTTTGATATTTTCACACTTATAATGAAAGCTTTTTTCTCATCAAGCATTAAAGGACGGCACCGCAGATAATTTTAACATCATAATATAACCTAAATATAATTCATACACATTCAATTTGAGGATCTTTTGAACACCACCTATCACACGATTGCTTGGGGAAAATAGCTTATTTGATAAGCTTGATGTATAACAAGCTTTTCACACCCTTTGGGGAACATGAACTAGCCCATTTCATTAGAACACTGACAAAGTTACAAAAAACTTCCTATTGCCAGCTTCCACAGACCACAGGAAATCCAACAGTAAGCATACACACAGAATACCTTTAACCTTTCATGAGCACTAGAGCCGCCACTGGGGGGAAAAACAACGTGTGTGTTCTGTAGCATCACAAATTTAAGAAAACAACAACCTCCAGATATACGTACTGCACTGAGCAGGCTGTCTGGATCAGTGTACAATGAGAATCCTAGCTTTAATAAAATTCTGAAAGATAGCACCACATCATAGTTTATTTCTTTACTGGTTAAATGTCTTATCACTTTTTCTGGAAATGAACCACTGGTGGAAAACATTGCATCATTAAATTATACAGCAAATAGAGTACAGATGCAAGACCAATAAAGCATCTGGCAAAAACAACATTGCTATGTAAAGAGAATCCTTAAGCATGGTATGTGGGGAAGGAAAACAAGAAGGAAGAGGACAAGTGTGATTGAATAAGACAGGCATGAAGATGTGCATCTTCTGGAACTAAGAACATACAGGAAACAGGAAAATCTGATTTAAAAATGGAAATATGTAGGGATTGTTTTTTAATAATAAAAAGACTAGTGAAAGAAGGTTTGAGCGTCCATATGTGAAAACAAAGGGAAATTACATTCTAAAACAAAATATTCTGTTTTCCAACTTGTAAGAGTAAACAGATTTATTTTATTTTTAATCTGAAAACAGCATGACACACTTTGCAGGCTCTAGGAGTATATCATCAATAGGAAGGGCTACTCTCCCAGCAGCAGATGGCTGCAGGGTATCCACTAACTTGTGGGTGTTCTCCTGAATGCCCAGGGAAGCAGCCATGCACCACACAAGATCCTGATAGGCCTTGAAATCCTCAGGTATTGAAGGAGAGGAAGAGCCAGGCACTGTTGAATCACCCAGTGATGAAAAAGAGGCAGTTACCTGAGCTAAGGCTTGCACTTGCTCCTGGACTGGTGGATCTGGAAGGGTCAGCTCAATAGGCTCTGCATGGGAAAGACTCACTGATACCTGAATTTCAGGTTGATCTGGGGTCTCCACCACCAATCTGCCAGTAAGCTGAGAAGTGCGACCTCTGTGATCAAGGAGAACCCAACAGATTTAAAGGAGGCCACTGGGCATAAGGATAGGGCATTGGTGGTCAGTAAGCCCCTGGCCAGGGGCCCTCATCTCCACTGAGAGACAAGTGCCAATCCTGGTATCCATGGTGCTTCATAAATGGTCCCCAATGTGGGTTGAGCAAGAAGATCAGGAGGTGGAAATCACTCACCTTGACACTGAGGATCCTCAGGCTTCCGTAAACAAAGGTGGAGCCAGTACTTATGGGTGAGTAATTGGTCTGATTTATCCGTTGCCGAAAAAGAAGGAGGAACTTCCATTGATGGTGGAAACCATACTGCTGGCACCAAACACACCTCCGTTGTTGCTGGTTCTGGGAGTGGCATCGACAGTGCCGAAGTAGAGGATGGTAAGAGCTGCCACAGTAACATTGGCAGTGCCAAAGAGCTTCCCAGTGCCAAGGAGTCCCTTGCACTGAGCTGGTACCAGACCTGCTTCCACAGATTGTGGAAGGAGAACATCTGGATATTGTGCTGACAGGCTCTAAGCAGCTCGTCCAGCCAATGGGGCCATAAACAACATAGAATTGTCAATGTCCTGTACCAAGGGAGAGGTCAGGACAGAAAGGCAGAAGAGGGCCATAGCCACCTGGTATGCTACTGGCATGGAAACAGCCAGAGCTGGCATTGCCCTCATCTGTATCAGACTCAATGGATGCCCCAGGGCTGGAACTGGAGTTGACAAACCACACATCGCTCCTTGATGTGGGCCTTGTTCCTCCACATGACAAACAAAGTTTAAAGCCTGGTGAGGGAATCACAGGGGAATACTTAAGTAAATGCAACTAACATTAAATCTAACTAACACTAAGGGTACTACTAACTATATGCAGAAAGAAAAAGACACTAAAAATAATGATACATTATGAAGTTAAGAACCACACAGAGCTCTGACTCCAAGCATGGATGGTAAGAAGGAACTGAGAGGGGGCAAAGGGAGCAAAGCCTCATTTAGTCAGGGGAGGGGCTACGGCCACAAAGCATGAGCACCACCCCTCTACAGGTGCTGCTAGGCAAAATTCTCTGGTTCCAGTGCACTGGGAACACACACACCTAAGTCGAATACCCAGCTGCATCTACTTAAAGAAGAATCAAAGTCCAAGTTATGTAACCTCCCTGCCCCTCCCCACAACCAAAAAAAGAGTGATCCTAATTAAGGCTCCGATTTAGTCACAGGTATTTTTAGTTAAAGTCATGGACAGGTCGCAGACCATGGATTTTTGCTTGTGACCTCTCCATGACCTTTAATATAAATACTCCTGACCAAATCTTAGCTGGGGTGACTTTGAGGGGCCCCCACGGGGCCGTTGCTCTGGGGAGCACCTGGGGTCAGCCCCACTGGCCGCTGCTCAGGCGGTCCCTGGGGAAGCCGGGGGCCGCCAAGCAGAGGCTAGTGCAGCTGTCCCCAAGGCCACTGCTCCAGTTGCCCTGTGACCGTTACTTGAGTGGTTCCCGGGGCCAGCTACCAGGGGGAACTCAGCAGCGTCTGGTGCAGCTGGCTGTGGGGCTGCTCCAGCAGTGGCTTGCAGGGTCCCCCTAGCAGCTGATGCTCCAGTAGTGACTGGAACAGTTGACTGCAGGGCCACCTGCCCTGATGTTAGCTACACTGACCATTGCAGAACTCATGGAGGTTGCAGAAATGTGACCTTCGCGACAGATACACAGCCTTAATCCTAAATCCTTAATGTAACTGATCTTTAAGAAAAGTCATTGATAGCTAAATCTTGCACATAACGCCTAGCAAGACCCCAGTCCCTGGAAATGCTGACAATTTTACAAAACTGAAATAATGCACTATACAATTTTTTAAATTAATCTCCACAAGTGGAAATTCTTGTAAAAAAACAGAATGCTTTGTTTCTACAGTGAAGATATTTAGTGTATTAGGTATACTCTGAGGAAAGAAAGATAAACATTTAAAAATTAAGTAGGATATTTTTCACATTTCAACACCACAAAATAAAAAGTACAATGTTAAAAATGCATGTTAAAATTAGGGCACCATACTATTGTCACAGTTTCAGAGTAATTGCATCTGTATTTCCCACTCTGTGGTCCCTTGAGGGAATCCACTTAAGGTTTCTGGCTCCCAGTCATTGCTTCTTCTGAGCAGAAACCCACATCTCACTCCCTTCTGACCAGCGATTTTAAGGCTGCACAGCTCCCTCATCTACACTGTGATAACCCCAGCAAGACAGTCTGCCTAAAAAGCCAGTTCCTTTGCTTTTCTTTCTCTCAGAGGGCTAGGTTTTGCCAGCAATTACAAGTTACCACACCACTCCTTCTAAGTAAACACATTTATTGTTAAAGTAAAAACATTAAAGAAAAAGCTGGACCATTAATGTTGATTTTCAATAAGTCCTGGAGCACCGAGGAAGTTCTAGAAGACTGGAGGAATGCTAATGTTGTGCTAATTTTTAAAAACAATAAACAGGATGACCTGGATAATTACAGGCCTGTCAGCCTTACTCCAATTTCAGGCAAGATAATGGAGCAGCTGATAAGGGACTCAATTAATAAAGAACTGGAGGAGAGTAATCTTATTAATGCAAATCAATATGGAAAATAGATCCTGTCAAACTAACTTGATAACTTTTTTTTTGATGAGGTTACAATTTTGGTTGATAAAAGGTAATAGTGTTGACATAATATACTTAAAATTCTGTCAGGCAATTGACTTGGTATCACATGACATTTTGATTAAAAAACTAGGAAGATATAATGTGTGCCAGGCTAATTTTATATGAATTACAAACTGACAGGTCTCAAAATGTAACTGTAATCCAAGAATCACTGTCAAGTGGATGTGTTTCTAATGGGGTCCTGTAGGCATCAGTTCTTGGCCCTATCCTATTTAACAGTTTTATTCATTACCTGAAAGAAAACATAAGGTCATCACAGATAATATTTGCAAATGACACAAAAAATGGGGGATTAGTAAATAATGAAGAGGACAGATTACTGATTCAGAGCAATCTGGATTGTTTGGTAAGATGGATGCAAGCAAACAATATGTTGTTTAATATGTGTAAATGTATACATCTAAGACCAAGGAGTGTAGGCCACACTAACAGGATGGCGGAACTCTATCACGGGAAGCTATAACTGAAAAAGATTTGGGAGTCATGGTGGATAACCAGCTGAACATGAGCTCCCACTGTGACCAAAGAGCAAACACGATCCTGGGATGTGTACACAAGGAAATCTCAAAGAGGAGTAGAGAAGTTATTTTACCCTGTATTTGGCACTGGTGCACATGCAGCTGAAATGCTGCATCCATTTACAACGCCCACAATTCAAGAATGTTATTAAATTGGAGAGGGTTCAGAGAAGAGCCACAAGAATGATTTAGAAAACATGCCTTATAGTGATAAACTCAAAGGGCTCAATTTATTTAGCTTAACTAAGAGAAGGTTAAGGGATGACTTGATTACAGTCTGTAAGCATCTGCATGGTGAACAAATATTTAATAATGGGCTCTTCAGTCTAGCACAGAAAGGTATAACACAATCCAAGGGTCAGAAATTGAAGCTAGACAAATTCAGAAAGGAAAGAAGGCACACATTTTTGACGGTAAGGGTAATTAACCATTGGAACAACTTACCAAAAGGCCTGATGGAGTCTCTATCACTGACAATTTTAAAATCAAGATTGGATGTTTTTCTAAAAGATACACTCTAGGAATTATTTTGAGGAAGTCCTATGTCTTGTGTTATACAGATGATCAGACTAGATGATCACATTGGTTCCTTCTGGTCTTGGAGTAAATGAGACCATGAAAGCATATAAAAACAATAAAAGAACCACATACGCTAAGCAGCTTACCAGAGGTCACCCCAAACTTCAATATAGGGCTCTGGCAGGTGTCAGTCCTTCAGACCCCACAACTGGGTTTACCCAGTGGTTACAAGTTCATATCAATCTTTAGATCAGGATCCAGAACAAAGGGCTAGAGTGAGTTTAAGCTCAGCTATTTATCCAAAAGTCCTTTCTTTGTCTGTTCGTCTCTGGAAAATCCAGAACGAACCAGAATATGCAAGCTTCCTCTGGAGGTGGTATCTCTCTGGACGTGTCACTCTCTGAGTGATTTGCCTTAATCATCTCCTACCGTTTTCACTTCCTGGAGGAGATGTGGCAACCTTCCCCACTTGGAGCATATACAATCCCTGGCCCACAATGATACGTAAACTATTCATACACTTCATACAATATGGTCTCTCATAGATATGGTAAGAAGTTGTCTTATTTGTCACAACAAAAGACGGTTACTCACCTTTGTAACTGTTGTTCGAGATGTGTTGCTCATATCCATTCCAGTTAGGTGTGCGCGCGCTGTGTGTACGTTTGTCAGAAGATTTTTACCCTAGCAACACTCAGTGGGTCAGCTGGGCGCCCCCTGGAGTGGCGCCGCCATGGCGCCGGATATATACCCCTGCCAACCCAACCGCCCCTCAATTTCTTCTTGCCGGCTACTTTGACAGTGGGGAAGGAGGGCGGGTTTGGAATGCATATGAGCAACACATCTCGAAGAACAACAGTTACAAAGGTGAGTAATCATCTTTTCTTTTTCGAGTGCTTGCTCATATCCATTCCAGTTAGGTGATTCCCAAGCCTTACCTAGGCGGTGGGGTCAGAGTGAGATGTGGCAGAAGGCAAAACTGCTGAGCCAAAGGCTGCATCATCTCTTGACTGTTGAACCAGAACATAATGCGAAGCAAAGGTGTGGACCGAGGCCCACGTAGCTGCGCGACATATCTCCTGGATAGGTACACGAGCCAGGAAGGCAGCAGATGAAGCCTGAGCCCTGGTAGAATGTGCGGTGATGTGGCTTGGGGAAATATGAGCCAAATCATAACAAGTGCGCATGGATGTCGTCACCCAAGATGAGATACTCTGAGAGGAAACAGGTAGGCCTTTCATTCGGTCTGCTACTGCGACAAAGAGCTGGGGCATTTTACTAAACAGTTTTGTCCGCTCAATGTAAAATGCGAGCGCTCTATGGACGTCCAGGGAGTGCAACTGTTGCTCCCGTCACGTTGAGTGTGGCTTCGGGAAGAAGACCGGGAGAAAGATGCCCTGGTTAACGTGTAAGGCCGAAACCACCTTAGGGAGGAAAGCCAGGTGTGGTTGCAACTGCACTTGTCTTTGTGGAACACAGTGTACGGTGGATCCACTGTAAGAGCCGTAAGCTCGGAGACTCGTCTGGCTGATGTAATGGCTACGAGGAAAGCTGTCTTCCAAGACAGGTATAGTAGCGAGCAGATTGCTAACGGCTCGAATGGGGGAGACATAAGTCTGGTTAAAACCAGGTTGGGGCTGGGCGGCGTACTTGAGGGTATAAGTGCTCCAAGCCCATGAGGAACCTCGAAACCATAGGGTGTGAGAACACGGAACGACCACCTTCGCCTAGGTGGAAGGTAGAGATGGCTGCCAAGTGTACCCTCAGTGATGATACTACTAGGCCCTGCTGTTTGAGAGACCAGAGGTAGTCCAAAATAGAGGGGATCAAGACCTCAGTGGGAGTAAGATTAAGCGTTTCGCACCAGCAGGAGAAACGCTTCCACTTGGCCAGGTACGTTGACCTGGTGGAAGGCTTCCTGCTACCCAGGAGAACTTGTCGTACTGATTCAGAGCATCATAACTCTGACTGGTTTAGCCACGCAGCAGCCACGCCTGCAGCAGCCACGCCATGAGGTGAAGAGTCCGGGTGGCGAAGCCTGCCGTGGTCCTGAGTTATGAGGCCTGGGTGGAGTGGCAGGGTAATTGGGTTGGCTATCGACAGGTCGAGCAAAGTGGTGTACCAGTTCTGCCTGGGCCACGCTGGAGCGATCATGATGATGCACGCTCTGTCCCTGAGGAGTTTCAGCAGGACCTTGTGAACCAGCAGGAATGGTGGGAAGGCATAAAGGAGCTGGCTCTTCCACGGCATCAGGAAAGCGTCCGAGATTGATCCCGGGGAGAGACCTTGGAAGGAGCAGAACATCTGGCATTTCCTGTTCTCGCAGGAAGCGAACAGGTCTATGTGGGGAAATCCCCACTTCTGGAAAACAGAATGCATAATGTCTGGGCGGATCGACCACTCGTGAGACAGAAAAGACCCGCTGAGTCGATTGCCAGGGTGTTCCGAACGCCTGCGAGAAAGGATGCTACCAGATCTACCGAGTGAGCTATGCAAAAGTCCCAGAGTTGGATGGCCTCCTGACAAAGAGGGGAAGACTGTATCTCTCACTGTTTGTTTATGTAATGCATGGCCATTGTGTTGTCTGTAAACACTGAGACACAACGGCCTCGCAACTGTTGCTGGAACGCCTGGCATACCAGACGGACTGCTCTCAGTTCTCAGACATTTATGTGTAAGGCCAGCTCCTGAGAAAACCAAAGGCCTTGAGTACGAAGGTGACCGAGGTGAGCACCCCAGCCGAGAGATGACGCGTCTGTCGTCAGGGACATTGAGGGTTGGGATGGATGGAACGGCATCCCTGCACAGATCAGGGAGGGAGTTAGCCACCATTCTAGGGAGCCTAGAGGGCTCGACGGAATGGTGACTATCGTGTCTATTGGGTCCCTGCCCGGGTGGTATACCAAGTTGAGCCAAACTTGGAGAGGATGGAGGCGGAGCCTGGCATGTTTGGTTACAAACATGCAGGCAGCCATGTGATCCAGGAGACCGAGACAAGTGCAAGCCGAGGTTGTCAGGAAATTCTGTAGACCTCAGATGATTGTTGCCATTGCCTGAAACCGCGGTTGTGGTAAGCAGGCTCTGGCTAGATTGGAGTCCAGGATAGCTCCTATGAAGTCTAACCTCTGTGTGGGAACCAAAGTGGATTTTTCTATATTGATCATCAGGCCTAGACGTGTGACTAGGTCCTTGACAATGCCCACATGTTGAGTGACTTGTTCTTGGAGGCCCCTCGGATGAGCCAATTGTCCAGATACGGAAAAACATGTATCCGACATCGGCGGAGGTAGGCGGCGACTACGGCCATATACTTTGTAAATACCCTTGGGGCTGCAGAAAGGCCAGACGGCAGGACCATAAACTGGAAGTGCTGATGGCTGGCTACAAAGTGGAGGTATCTCCTGTTCGGAGGAAAGATGGCGATGTGAAAGTACGGATCCTTCATATCGAGGGCGGCATACCAGTCTCCAGGATCCAAGGACGGGATAATGGTCTCCAGGGATACCATGCGGAACTTCAACTTTATCATAAACTGGTTGAGTCTACGCAGGTCTAGGATAGGTCTGAGACCTTCCTTCAACTTGGGGATTAGGAAATAATGGGAGTAAAACCCCTTGCCCCTTTCGTCCATCGGTACCTCCTCTTTAGCTCCTATGGCGAGGAGAGTCTGCACCTCTTATAAGAGGAATTGCTCGTGAGAGGGGTCCCTGAAGAGGGACAGGGTTGGAGGGTGAGAGGGCGGGGTTGAAATAAATTGGAGGTGGTACCCATACTCCACCGTGCGTAGGACCCAGCGATTTGAAGTTAACTGGGACCACGCCGGGAGGAAGTAGGAGAGATGGTTGGAGAAGGGAGGAGAGGGATCCTGGCCTGTAACTGGTACGCTGCCCTCGGGTGCACCTTCAAAACTTCGTCTTTGGTCCCGGTGGTGGTTTCGAGGGACCTTGATTTTGGCCCCCTTGGGGTCCTGATCCGACGGTCGTCCGCGACCACCTCGGCCGCGCCGCCTGCCAAAGTCCTGTCTTTGTCTAGGCACAGAGTATGGACAGTGAGGCCAGGGATGGAAAGGCCTACGTTGGGTCACCGGCATATGCATGCCGAGAGAGCGCATTATGATCCTGTTGTCCTTCAGGCTTTGCAGCCTGGGGTCAGTCTTTTCCGAGAAGAGGCCTTTACCATCAAATGGTAAGTCCTGAATGGTGTACTGCAGCTCTGGTGGGAGGTTTGAAACCTGAAGCCATGAGATGCGCCTCATGGCAACACCCGAGGCCAGAGTCCTGGCTGCTGAGTCTGCTGCATCCAACGAGGCCTGGAGAGAAGTTCTGGCCACCTTTTTCCCTTCCTCCGAGAAGGCAGCAAACTCTTGGCGGGAGTCTTGAGGAAGAAGCTCCGTAAACTTACCCACCGCCACCCGGTGTTATAATTATAGCAGCTAAGCAAGGCTTGTTGATTTGCCACCCGGAGCTATGGGGCCCCTGCCGAGTACACCTTGCGGCCAAGTAGGTCCATTCCCCTAGCCTCCTTCGATTTCGGGGCTGGCACCTGCTAGCCGTGGCGTTCCCTCTCATTAATGGACTGGACGACTAGTGAGCAGGGAGGAGGATGGACATACAAGTACTCGTACCCTTTAGCAGGCACCATATATTTATGCTCGACTCCCCTGGCCACAGGAGGGATAGAGGCTGGGGACTGCCATATATTATCGGCATTCGCCTGGATTGTCCGAATAAGTGGTAGGGCCACTCTAGTGGGGGCATCCGCCGATAGAATGTCCACTACTGGGTCCTCTACCTCCGGGACCTCCTCCACCTGGAGGTTCACACTGAGCGCTACTCTCCTTAAGAGGTCCTGATGGGGTCTCAGGTCGATTGGAGGAGGGCCCAAGGAGGATGTTTCTGCCACCGCCTCATCTGGAGAAGAGAAAGAGGAGATGCCGGTGACGAGAGGGTCTAGGGTGGCTTGTTGCTCATGGGCGATCTCCTGCTCCAGAGGAACCTGGGAGTCCAGTGGGTGAACTGGGGCTTCCTCCGCAGCAGTCAGAGGGGGATGACTAACCGTCACCTCTGGCACTCGGAGCTCTGATGAGACAGAGCGGGACAGAACTACTGGTACGTCTTGGGCCTGGTGGTACGCCCAAGGTGTCTAGAAAGACCACTGATGGGGTTCTTGGTCCTGGGCCTGGGTCCCTTGGAAGACTCTGGTGGACACATCAGAATCGCAGTCCTGAGCATAACAGTTGTCTACGTGGGACGACACTGATGCGTGCCTGGATGGCCATGGAGGTGCTGAAAAGCCCTGGGCAGAGTCTATGTCTCTAGCGGACCTTGCCCTACTCGGCACCGGGAGGCGTACCGGTACCGGGAACGAGATCGGGACCTGCGACCAGAGCGGTGCCAGGAGGTCGACCAAGATCTTGAGGCTCGACGTCGGGAGTGGCTACGGGAGTCACGGTGCCCGGAGCTGGAACGGTGCCGAGAGTAGCGGGCCGGTGAGTGGGATACTGACCAGTGCTGTGAGTGCGACCGGTACTGAGGAGGAGAACGGTACCAGGACTGCAAGCAGCATCAGGAACGGGAGCGCCGACAGGACCTAGAGCATCTGCGGGACTGTGATCGTGAATGGTGCCGCTCTGCTGTGCTGACAGAGGATGGTCTTATCAAGGCAGACTTGCCGATAGACTATTACCCGCACCGGCGGTGCCGGGGCTTCAGGCAGCGTCGACTCTGTCATGGCAATCAGATCCCTCGCCGTTAAGAATGTCTCTGGCGTGGAGGGAATAGTAAGCTCAACCACGGCCCATGCCGGAGAGCTGTCAGGCACCAGACTCGACGGGCCTCGTGGGACCGGAATCGACGGTGCCGACGTTGTCAGTGCCGCGGCAGGTGTCAGTGCCGGGCGATCCGACTTAGATGAGCTCTCTGGCTGCGGTGCAGGTGGCACGGAAGCAGCAGGAGTCTTAGGCTTTCTCGACCTCGAGGAGAGGGAGTGGTGCCGAGTCGACATCGGTGCCAGCAATGGTTGGTGCTGAGAAGCCTTGGCAGTACCGGTGAGGTCTGGTGCCGAGGAGGTGCTTCTGCCTGCTGATTGACCAGCGCTTAGTGCCGAAGGCGAAGGGGTAAGAGCCGCCTCCATGAGGAGCTGCTTTAGCCGAAAGTCCCGCTCCTTTTTTGTTCTCGGCTTAAAAGCCTTGCAAATGTGACACTTTTCTGTCAGGTGAGATTCCCCGAGGCACTTAAGGCAGGAGTCGTGTGGATCTCCTGTCGGCATCGGCTTATGACAGGCCAAGCACGGTTTGAAACCCGATGAACCGGGCATGGGCCCCGGCACCAGGTGCGGGGAAGGGGCTAATCCCCGAACCCCTCTTAACTATGAACAATAAAAATTAACTATAACTATAACTATATAACTTTGAACTATATACACAACAAAACAACTAGAGAACTACGAGTAGCTAGGGAGGTGGAGGTCAGTGAAACCGCACTCCACGGTTCCAACGACCAACACGGGCAGTAAGAAGGAACTGAGGGGCGGTTGGGTCGGCAGGGGTATATATCCGGCATCATGGCGGCGCCACTCCAGGGGGCGCCCAGCCGACCCACCGAGTGTTGCTAGGGTAAAAACCTTCAGACGAACGTGCACGTGGCGCGCACACACCTAACTGGAAGGAATATGAGCAAGCACTTGAAGAAGAACTATTTGTTCCTACTCCTGGATCAGTCCCAATCCTTATATTGGTAACCAAAACTTGAGTAATGTAACATAAGAATGCACGTATAGAATTTTACAAATTCTTTAAAACCATTTCAGAAGAATATCATTTGGTAGATTTCCATTGCAATCCTGTCCTTATTAGGTTGTTTATATCTAAGGGGGTCAATATCTCAAGGAAAATGACAACTAGGATGGTCCTTTCTTCCCTGAGGAGAATCTGATTTCTGTCATTGAACTCGAATAATTCATCATGCGAAGGCGTGAGTCTGATTCTCTCTTGCCACAAAATCCAGGACTGTTTCTAATGTCTTTGAGGATTTAAGGTAAACATACTGCCAGTTAAACTGAAAAAGATGATTCTTCAGCAAATCTCCACAAGTTTAAACACAATTTGGAACATATTAGTTATATGCATATCATATAGATGATATTGCAACAGCAGAAATACAAGCAATCCAGAGCAGATTCATTTATTTTTTGATATGGTACGCTGATTCTCTAGAATTTAAGAATTCAGTCAGCCATGGGAAGCTGGGCTTCTGTTATTCCAAAACAATTTAAGTGCATTTGGTGGTATCAAAGCAAACTGAATGGTACTCCTCAAGTTATGATTGACTGTCATGAACTATTTTATCTTTAAATATATTTATAACTTAGCACTTTTATCTCTACTTATATGTTTTGTGGGTCTGGCTTTATCAGAAAATTGAATGATGAAACATTTGGAACAAAACAAAGATGAGGAATACAAAATATTTGTGAATGTCTTCTCTTTAGTGTCTCTGTCTGTCTAAATTTTTCCCTGTGACAAAATTAACTCTCTCCCCCAGTTTTACACTTTTTTCAGACACATGAGCATATGCAAGGAGGTCAACTGAGGTTTTATAAGTATACATATTCTTTTAACTTTAAAAGACATCAAATAATGTTCTGTACTCCTAAAATAAAGATCAGGAGTACAAAATATTTATGAGTACCTTCCCTTCTGTGGATCTGTCATGAATGTACATTTAAAAAGCATCAGTTTGTAATAAGAAAATATTTTAAAAGTAAAAATATTAGCTAATAAAAAAGGAAATATATGAATTTGTAAAATTAAGTGGTAATCAGGAAAACTAAAATAGGAAAAACATTTGGAAATTTAAGATGTTATTTATGACATATTCACAAAAATATTCCTTGTCTGAATAGGACTAAATTGATGAGAGATGAGTTTTTAGAATGGTATGGAAAAAATGAGCTGATACTTCAGGGCATTTTTATAAATTACAAAGGCTAACTTATACTAATGCAAAAGAATATGACCATAAGCATCAGCTGCAACTCAGCTTCAATAACTCAGAGTCGCCCATATGTCCCTCAGGACTTCAGGGGAAAAAAGGGCAAGCATTTTCCTTATTTAAATTAGCCTGTGCCTTTATTATGTATTTTGCAAGCCTCTGGAGCATGCAGCCAGGACCAGTGTCAGTCTCCTCATTATATTAAATACAAGCTGTTTTTAATTGGCACCTTGTTGTCTTCTATAACCAAATGGATTGAACCAAAATTTGATAATACAACTGAAGGCTAATTAGGTAACCTGAGAAATATCCAGATATTGCAAAACTGTGAAGGGAAAACAAATAAAATCAAGACTAAAATGTACTATTTTAAAAATGTCTAAAAAGCATCCAGATAAGCTTTGTAAAATATGTGTCTAATATTAGTTCAGATAGGATACTATCAGTATGTAAATACAGCTGTTTGCTTCATTTATTTATATGAATTATGCATAGCAAGAAGGTATAAAAAATATATTAAAATGCACAGATAAAAATTAGAACATAACTAGCTTGTTATTAACATGAAAGCACAACAGAGAAAATCAACATTGTAAAACTTTATAAACTAGAACTTTCTTTATACTCCATACAACTGCACAATTTCATTCAAACTAGATCTGTTTGAGGCCCTAACAAACTTAAATGTAAATTCATTCATGACAGATCCACAGAAGGGAAGACATTCATAACTTAAACTTTAGTAAGGCATTTGATACGGTCTCGTATGATATTCTTATCAATAAACTAGGCAAATACAACTTAGATGGGACTACTATAAGATGGGTGCATAACTGGCTGGATAACCATACTCAGAGAGTAGTTATTAATGGTTCCCAATCCTGCAGGGGTCTGTTTTGGGACTGGCTCTGTTCAATATCTTCATCAACGACTTAGATGTTGGCATAGAAAGTACGCTTATTAAGTCTGCAGATGATACCAAACTGGGAAGGATTGGAACTGCTTTGGATGATATGGTCATAATTCAAAAAGATCTGGACAAATTGGAGAAATGGTCTGAAGTAAACCAGATGAAGTTCAATAAAGACAAATGCAAAGTGCTCCACTTAGGAAGGAACAATCAATTTCACACATACAGAATGGGAAGAGACTGTCTAGGAAAGAGTACGGCAGAAAGGGATCTAGGGGTTATAGTGGACCACAAGCTAAATACGAGTCAACGGTGTGATGCCGTTGCAAAAAAAGCAAACATGATTCTGGATGCATTAACAGATGTGTTGTGAGCAAGACAGGAGAAGTCATTCTTCCTCTCTACTCTGCACTGGTTAGGCCTCAACTGGAATATTGTGTCCAGTTCTGGGCACCGCATTTCAAGAAAGATGTGGAGAAATTGGAGAGGGTCCGGAGAACAACAACAAGAATGATTAAAGGTCTTGAGAACATGACCTATGAAGGAAGGCTGAAAGAACTGGGTTTATTTAGGTTGGAAAAGAGAAGACAGAGGGGACATGATAGCAGTTTTCAGGTATCTAAAAGGGTGTCACAAGGAAGAGGGAGAAAACTTGTTCATCACACCTCTAAGGACAGAACAAGCAGCGATGGGCTTAAACTGCAGCAAGGGAGGTTTAAGGTTGGACATTAAGAGAAAGTTCCTAACTGTCATGGTGATTAAACACTGGAATAAACTGCCTAGGGAGGTTGTGGAATCTCCATCTCTGGAGATATTTAAGAGTAGGTTAGATAAATGTCTATCAGATGGTCTAGACAGTATTTGGTTGTGCCATGAGGGCAGAGACTGGACGCGATGACCTCTCGAGGTCCTCTCCAGCCCTACAATCTATGAATCTATAAATGTGAAACATGTCTCCTTCCTGGTAACAGAAGTAGATCGGATAACTATTACCATCTTCTAATTAATACCCACATGGAGAGGGCTATGATAATATGGGCTAAATCCAGCTTCCACGCTGGGAGGGTTGGACACCACTTGAAGTACATACAGGCTAATTCTGTGGCCAAACAATTAGTATACAGAGCCTCTGAAATCAACTTGGCACATTTTGATTAGAAAGGCTGCAGTGATGGTATTCACTTGACCCCGTTTTGTGGATTCTAGAAGTAATCATCACTTATTAATTTCAACAGGTAGGCTAAAAGCAAATGATTTCTCACATTTCCAGCCTTGTCTTATATTAATCCATGTTGAACCTCAGATTCATGTTGTGAATAGTTGCCAGAAACCCTAAAATATTCAAAAAGCCACCTCTCACACAGATGAGATACTGTTCAAATTCAACTCAAGGGTGTGACTGAGGCATATATATGTTACATCTTTGTACACTGAAGGATGTATATATGAACACATTAAAACAAACAAAGGTTAAGACAGAAAATAAGCAAGTAAAAGATGCAAATAGGTAAGGGTGAAGAAACAAAAAGTAGCAAATAGGTTTTATACTATGTAACTTCCCTGTTCCTTGATTAATATTCATCTAATAAGATTTTTGGGGCAAACTATTCTCAGTAGCTAGTTAAATGCACGTGTAAGGCCTAGTCTACACTACAGGCCTTGGTCAATGTAGGGAGGTTATGCCGACCTAATTGTATAGGTAACACTACATCGTTCCTCCTACTGCTTTAACTCATCCACTATGCTGACCTAATAAATCCACCTTGGCAAGAGGCATAGCACTTAGGCTGATGTACTTAGGGTGATGCAGTGTCAGTATAGACACTGCATTGCTAATGTTGACTTTAGGGGACTCCAGGTACAGGTAATGTCCTACAATACCCCATTGTGGCTGCTTTGGTCACCTTTTAAAAAGAATTCTGCTGTCTGGCAGCCAGGTACACTGGAACACACCTTCTCCCTTTTAAAACCCCAGGAATTTTTTGAAATTCCATTTCATATTTGCTTGGCGTGGAGAGCTAACATAGCAGCTGACCATGCAGGCTCCATGCAGCAAAAGTGCTCCTACCTGGAGTACATCAGAGATGGTGGATCTCCTGGGTCTGTGCAGAGAGGAGGCTGTGCCAAGTAAAGCTCTGATACAGCTGTAGGAACTTCGACATCTATGGTCCGATGGCTTGAGGCATGGCACAGAAGGGCTAAGACAGGGGCATGCAGCACTGCTGCATGAAAATCAAGAAACTGTGGCAGGCATACCAGAAGGAAAGGGCATGTTGTGTTCGTATCGCTCAGTGCAATACTGAAGAGCAGTGCAGGATCCACGCTTCTCACAAAGATGATGGATGCACAAACTAGCGGGGCTTTGGAAAAGTAGCATGAAAAGTAATAGGATGGCCATGGAATGACAGAATGGAGAAAACTGCATCATGGAACGCTGAACCCATGTTCCCAGCTACCCCGTGCAACTCATTTGCAGTCATGAGACATCGTAACCACTTCCCAAAACTCCTGGCACTAGATGATGGCGAGTTGCACAGTGGAATAGCTACCCACAGTGCATTGCTCTCTGCATCCATGCAAACGCTGCTACTGTGGATGCACATCAGCGACACAAGGAGTGTAGTGTGGACATGCAACAGCAGTTTAATTACAGTGGCTGCTGTATGTTGACATAACTTAAGTCAATTTAATTTTGTAGTGTAGACAAGGTCTACGCCTTTGAAAGACTCGGGTCCAAGCAATTAAACTAAAGAATTGGAGGTAAGAACAAGACTCACAGTCTATCATATTAAACACATACACCAACATATTTAAATACTGAATTTAAATATTTTAAAATGTAGTAGTGGTGAATATTGTGAAAATGAAATAATGTGGTGAGAAATATGGGGAAGGTTTTTATTGAAATAAAATCTTGCTTCTTTCTCCTCCCTTCAATGCTCCTTCCCATTAACTTCAAAGATGACATTTAAACCTGTCTTAGCTTCTTCTAGCAGCAGTTAAGTCTTTGTCTGTTGAAAGAGTTAGAACAGCTTGAAGTTCAGAACAAAGGTTTCTTTTTGGACACTTAACATTTTAGCTGTTTAGCAGTTCCCAAATGTGAATATTCCTGCTTCCTTCTACCAGGTGATTTGAGATGATATGATATATGTTCTGCAGTGATCTGTGATATTTATTTAATGGTTACCTTTATTTTGAACTTATCTTCATATATTACCCTATCCTATCCTGACCTGTGTTGCTTTAATTGACTTCAAGATGGCTTCATATACACCGCCCACCACAAAATTATTTAACAGTGATATTTGTCTATGAACCAATAAAAAAGAAAAACCGATCCAGACTTGATTAAAAAAAATCACAGCATGTTACACTCCACCTTATGATTACACACATATATAAAGCCAAAGGCAAGAGACTCAAAAAATGCTCCTTATTACATTCACACCCCCAAGAGATCAGTGGAATGTAGAAGTAAATGCAGACCATTCCCTCAACAAGAGTTCATTTTCAAACAAAACGATCTCAGTTTGGCATGTTCAAGCTGCTACTAAATTTGATGCATTTGTAACGAACGTAGGTTTAATACTACAAGATGTCAATTCCTCATTTAAAAGGTTAGACAATTAAGAATGCATACAGAAGACTAAATAGCTGCTGAGTGGAATTTTTCATAGGAAGTGTAATATCTCTGTTCAGTAGGAAGAAATGGTTCCTCTGGTTGGCTTTTCTGCTGTTTAATATACACTTTATTTTAATGGCCGGTTTAAGCTGAATAGAAGTTGAACGATTTAGATACTTTGATTTACACCTTGTCAGAAAGTAGGGTATTCTCCTCCCCAGGTAAATTTTGACAAAACCAAAAAATACATGTTCACTGAAATTTTCCACGGAAAATTTTTTTTGGCAGAAAATTGTGCATTTAAAACAATTTTCATTCTGAAACACCATTATAGTACATCATAGGATTTGTAGATCAGGTGCATCATGTTCCCATTTTCCTGGGCTTCATGGTTTGACTACATCTCCCAAGGCACACCACAGTTTCCCTTCTTGCTGAGCCACCATGGTGAATTTTCAGAGTCCCTGACCATCGTGCCCTGTGGTTGATGCAGTCTGATTGAAGAACCCAGCCCACAGAAGAGAATGGAGATGTGAGGCACCTGAACTACAACTCTTACGGAGGCAACAAATCAAAATTTTCCACAGAAAGTAGACACTTCTTGTGAAAAATGTGTTTGGTCAAAACCACAAAAACAAGTCAATGGAAAAATTTTCAACTAGCTCTACTTTGAGTTCTTTGTTTCTGTAATAAAAGGCAAAGACTTCCAATTTCCTGAAATGTGGTATACTTGAGTAATATTTCACCTTAAATCCAAGCTACATAACCTGTGGAATATTTTTTAGAAAAGGGGGTTTAGAACAAAATATATCTAACAAGATAGAGTAATTCATAAGAAATGGGTTAATTTTAGAGACATGATATTTGGGATCCCGCTTCATGACCTCTTGTCCGGAGAGAAGCAGGGGAAAGCACAAACTTTTCCTTAACAGAACAACTAGCTCTTGGGTAGCTGACACTGCAGCAAGTGGAAAGTCCACCTTAAGAGAGGTGGGTCAAGAGGGAACTCAGCCCTCATGGTTTGAAGGAAGCAGGGCCTATGCAACATGTAAGAATAGATTTAAATTCCACTTTGCAAGCATACAGATAATTTTAGGATAATGTGAAGCAAAGCTTTAAAAAATCTGGAGAAATGAGTAGCTAAAGTAGAATAATTATCTGACAGATGGAGATTGCCCAAGGCTGTCACTTGCACGCATAAAACACCGAGACTGAGTTTTTGTTTTTTTTTTAGAAATTCCAAAAGCATGCTGAATATTAACTGTGGAAGGTATAACATTATGTTCAGTATAAATGCTGTCCAGATTTAAAAAAGTGGATTTTTTTTTTAACTGAACTAGTGTCAGAGAGTGATTCTGAGTATTCAGATACAAGCAGTACAGACTATATAGTGACAATACCACGAGGCAGAGTCTTCTGACGTCCAGATAAACACTGACCCGAGTGTGTTGTAACCCTCACCCTTCACTATGCCAATGATGGTAGCCTTTGTGGCATATTTCTATCACAACAACCTTTGTGCCTTTTGCCATACTGTCCCTCATACACATAATGTACCCCCTAAATCAGTTTGCACAGCCAACACCCTGGCCTCGTTCAAACCCCTTTTTAAGATCTACTTCTGTGATGCCTATGGTAAACTCCTTAATAAGTCTAAGCAAATGGCTTGTTAGGGATCAATTTACACTTTTTTCATTTATTAGAAAACAAAACTTGGACATTTACACTTAGCTAATATATGCAAATGTGTGTTCCTATCACTGTCATCCTCCCCCCCACTGAGTTCTACACCCATTTTTTGCATCTTTTTCTTGTTTGTACTGTAGTACAGGGACTACTTTTTATTTTATGTTTGTAGGGCACCCAGGACCGATCTTGACTGGGATATCTGGGTGCTAATATAATACAAATTATAATCCTGTGGAATTAAAATATTGTTTGACTTGTATACAGCTCAGACACTAAAATAATAAGTGTGGTATAAGAACCTGTGCAGAACAGAACACAATACCAGGAATGGAAAGGTTCTGTCTTTGAAGACCTGACAACCTAAACTGACAGTTCATAAACAAAGTAAAGAGGAAGGAGAGGACACAAATTAAAAAAAACCTGCACAGTGTATTTTGTTAACAGTTTTTGTGTTATAATTTTTCCAGTCACTGGTTGGTTAATATTTATCAGGTTGGGAAGGCAAGGAAGGTCTAGTATTCACAGACAAATCTGTAGGATTTATAGGGCAACTCACTAATGAAATAAGAAGGCTACTATTTATATGAAATGACAAATCATGCTCTTCATGCCCATTCTGTGGCAATTAAAATTACTTGAGCTTTTTCCTGAGAAATGTTCCAGGTTACTCTAGCTGTAAAGGAAGAGTAAATCACATCATCTAACATTACATCCAACCAAAGGGAAAAATGGCTTGCTTATATTTATTGTATCTGTGCCTAGCTCTCTATGGCTCAGAGAGAATAATTTCATTTTATTTGTTGGTAGCAAAAAAGGCCAGGATTTGATTATAGTAAGTGGATTGTGTCCTGAAACATATTTCACTTCAACTCCCAGTCTCTTGCCTTGTATTACTGACATTTGACCCTTTGTTTCAATTTTTCTGAATGTATGTGGCCAACATGGTTACATTATCTTCTGCCTCTTGCACTCCCAACACACACACAAGGCTGATCCCTATTCCCTGATACCTAAGAATGTTTTTGTAAATTTATACCTTATAATTTCTTCCTCCCTTGGAAGATGGGTAAAATTCCTTCGAACCTTTCCTATATGTCGAAGTTCCGCGCAAAACTGATGCTCTTCTGTGATTTGAAATGGTATCAATGGTTTGACAAATCTGATTGTCCCATTTGTTTGGATGCTTCCATTCAGAGCCAATCAGACCAAACATTTGTCTGTTATTTGCTTTTAAGACACTTTGTTCAGAAAGCCACCAGGCAAACTGCACAAAGGGAGAGCTAACAGAGAAATGACTGAAGAGTTTTGAGATTCAGTTCTTGTATGCCACTACTATGTATCTGGCAGTTTGTGGACACGGAAAAATTGATGCCTGAGGATTCTTCAAACACTTCAGTATTTGTTTAATTTTTACAGAAATGTTCTTAAAATCTGGCTCTTTGGGATAAGTTACCTTAGACTTTTAAAGAATTTCTCCATTTGTGATAAATCAAGGATGCTGCAGAGCAGCAAGTGAATATTTTCTTTCTGCTAATGTGCTTTGATTAACAGATCACTCAGCAATGAAACAGATATTTATGTTCATGTTCCTGAAGTTTTACTGCTATTAGGATCAATATAGTTTAGGGAAAACACAAGAAACCACTCAAAGGCTGAAGGGCCTGCAGTTATGAGACTACAACCTAGAAAAAATCTGAAAGGATTTCAAAGTACTGGCAAGTGAAGTTAGCCTTTTTTAAATGTATGGACTAGGGGAGATCTCCAGTTTGAATGTCTTGTTTTTGTGAGATGCAGGCCTTCCACTAAAACTTATTTTCATTCAGCTGATTATTAAATACAACTAAAACTGGACTGGGACTTTAGGATCAAGCATCTCTGTAACATAAAAACAAAAAAAGTATAAGATCTGCCTTTTACTGGGATGGAGCAATGCCTGTAATTTACAGTTACTTGCTGTAGTAACAACATTTTACTTTTAGAGAGACTTTTATCTTGATGATGCTTTACAAATTATGGGCTTGATCCTGCCCCTTTTTAATTCAATGGCAAAATTCCCACTGATTTCAATGGGAAAAGGACTGAATAGATAAAAAGAATCATCCAACCATCCATCACTGAATACAGGTACGTCTGGAGTGGAACACAGCAGCTACTTAACAGAGAATACCAACACCTCAGAACAATTTAGAGAAGGAAACCACAGAAGGAATTTTAGGTAGGTAGAAAATAATTATACAAATGGAAATTTGATAGTCACCACAGACAACCCCCACTTTTTTTGTATGAAAATTACCACAAGATTATTACAAGTAATTAGGATCTCAGTTACATATTCCATCTAAAAAACAATGAGTCCAACACCACCGTGTCCCGTAATCCCATGCTAACGGCCCTAAATAAGTATTGCTGCAGTGAAAAGACTGATAGTGGCTGAATCACCAACACGCAGAGCTTAATTTGTAATTAAACAAGTGCTTGGGCTCAAGCAATTTTTTAATTTTCATAACTGACATGGCAAGCCCAGAGGTGCGGGGGCTACGAACTGCCAAGTCTAGAGCTGCCAGGACTCAGCCCTGGCAAGCCCTGGCACAAATTGAGCACTGCCAACACCATTTCCTAAAGCAACTTGAGTATTCTTATAATGCACTAACACTGCTTAGGTTGTGAGCACTGAGAAGATGACATCCTGAGGTGGTAGGGATCTAGGTATTTGCCCATATTTAAAGTAAAAGTTAAAGTAGAATGGAGGACTTGCTAATTGTGAGCAGTAACCTTTGCTTACTATTTCAGAATCCATTTATTCAGCTCTCCACGGAGTGGAGAAAGGATTCTCAAGTGTTTATTTGAGATAAATGTGGGTTTGTCTCACCATTTGTCATTGACAGATCAATATAGGGACAAATTCTGATTCCATAAACATCACTGCTTAATTGTATTCTAAAATAACGGATGAATTTCAGGGCAGCTCTGTAATCACTTCTGTATCACTCAGCTGTCAAGCCTCCGTCCAGTATATAGTATTTTTGACCTAAGGGAAAAAAACCATTTTCCTTAACAGGTTGACAGTTATATCAATGCCTGCTTTTTCAGAAAGCTTAGCTTGGGAATGAACCAAAAGAAAGCCCAATGCCATAATTTTAGAATTGCTAGCAGCAATGCATTCAGTTTAATGAAACAGATTTTCTAGTTATATTAGAACTCAATCTAACAGGTGCTTGTTCATAGCCATTTTATTATAGAAGTGCTCAAAGTCCTGAAACTCCTTTTTAAAGCACAAACTTACACGTGGTTCTTTTTGATACTCCTGCAGCATCTAAAAAATCCTTATATTTCTGTTACTCCTTTCAAACAACTTTATATCGCCTAGCCATGCTGGAAGAAAGACAAGAGGTAATGGATGTGGTTTAATTAGGCTGAAGCTTTATTCATTTAAAATGTCTGGAAACACTCAGCAACAAATTGTACAACGCACATCATCAGTATTTCCTTGTTTCCACCTGTTTGGGGAGCTGGCTTCAGTTCTCCCCCTTTCTAATCTGTTCCCAGCCAGGCAACTGCTAGGACCCCATCAATTTCCCCTACGAGGGTTAAGGGAGCTTGAAGAGGGAGGGAGATTGACTCCCTGCTGTATAAGACATTAGGAACCCTGAATCCTGCTTCCCCAGTTTCTTTAAGGGATGTTTTCCTTTACATCCCCTTCAAGTCCATGTTATCTGCTAACCGTATCCTTCTGTAATGAGTACCCACACTGGAATCTGCCACATTTTTTATTTACTAAGTTGGAAAATTTTAACCTAAAATTTAATAAAATAACCCTGCCACCCCATCAAGTCTTTGACCAACTGTGGGGAAGCGATAAAGCCCACTACACTTCAGCCAATCTGGCAGTGAGGGAAAAATTCCTTCTCAGCCCCCAAGAAAAATTGGTGACAAGCAAAATGTCCACAGTGGATCATGAAGAAACCCAATTTTACTCTGATTCCATGATGGGTATTGCCAGCCTGATCCTTGTGAGAGGGCTTCTCTGGACCTTCCTGAAGTATAAATAATGCCCTCTCCACCCCCCTCTTCTGTTCACCTGGAATGGCAGTGCCCCCACCCCACACACCTGGTCTAGCCACTTCCTGTTCCTCCTTGCCTCATCCAGATAAACCTTCCCCGTCTGCCATCAGTTGCAGATGGAGCCCTTATAAGAGGAACAAACCCTTTTCTTCCAGCCGGCTAGATAAATGACCCACCTTACACAGTTCCTGGGAGTACATTGTTAAGGTTTTCCAAGCAATAAACTGAATGATTAAATTAACAATTGCCAATTAATCGCACCATATTACTTATACATTATTTGTGATTAACTGGTCAGAGGCTATGATTTTATAGATCACTATTCAGCCTAAATATTTCCTTAAAAATTACAATAAATAATATTTTACTCAGTACTTCAATACATTTCTTTTGTCAGGCCCCTGTGAGTTTAGTTATGTTAAAAACTTCATTAAAATGTTAACTTTTAACAACAGTTAGGCTGCTGGTGTGTGGAGACCACAGTCTGTCATGCTGACCAATACTGTTTCATTGTTTCCTTGTGCTCTTCTGTTCATCTCTCTGTCAGTCTGTTCTCTTATTCATACTTGCCGATACTCAAATTGTAAGCTATTTTGGCCAGGGACTGACTTTTTGTTCTGTACAGCACCTAAACACAATGAGGTCCTGGCCCACAAATGAGGTTCCTAGACACTATAATACACAAATGATCTAATAGCTGAAAGCTTGTGCTCTCGCACAGGTCTGACAGTTGGATCAAACAATCCATTTTCTATGCACACAGCACCTTATGTTCACACTCCTCCTTCATGCACCCAATGAAATTGCTGCATGCAAATTAGCCATAGAGAAAGGATGGTGATTGGTTGAGTTGCCTTTGATCTCACAATAGTCTAGAATTCTTTGCACAGGTGTAATTTGCAAAGTCAATATGGCTGTGAACTAAAAATTGAATAACAGGATACAAATCTAAGTGATTGAAATGATATTCAGAACAAAAAGAGCCAACTTGTAGCTGTTTTCCTTGCTTCACATTGACTATGTACATTCTACGCCCCAGAGTGACATGCAGAGTGATAATCCTGGATCCTTTTTACATATATAATAATAATACTACATGTGATGTAGTACAGCACACACTCAAAATATGTAGTGTCAATATGCGGATAATCAAGAAACCCAGGTAAAAATATGTAGGTTTGTAATCTAAGTTGTTCACTTACCCCTGTTGCATTTGATGTTTAGAGCTTAATTTTCAGAAGGGGCTTCCTGAACTGGCTATTCAACACCTGCTTATTCAGGAAATATGGGCACCAAGATATATAAAGTAGGCTTGGAAGGATTAGATTTTTATCAGTAAATGTAGGTAAACATCAATTTAACCCTACACAAGCAAACTGACAAAAAATATTTCCATTGATGATAACTGAAATTTATAGACATGCAAAGTAAATAAATGATGCTTGAGAGTTTGATTTTAGGATATTTATTTTATATATTTTTACATGCAAGATTGACAATTTGTGTTTTAATGGTTCTACAGCTTTAACTTCTTGAATCTCAGCATCTATTGTCAGCAATTGTGAATATTTAGATAGATAAAAACTGAAAGAAATGTTTAAAAATAACATTGATATTATCTGTCAAAATTATAAATAAATACAACTCCAATTCCATCAAGCCTGCATACAAGTAACCATGTGCACGCAAATTTAGAAGTCACTTCTGCATTTTGGACACCAAACATATAGTGTAGCTAGAATATAATAAATATTTTCAGTGTCTGAAAGTAGGACTTCCCTGTGAGAACAGACTAATGATTGATCTAGTCAAGCATCCTACCTCCAACAGATTCTAGGTGAGTTTCTAGAAATTGTTCTTGTTTATAACAACATTTTACTTTTCTAATCTAATAGTAACAAATCTACCAAATTGAATAAATTATAATCAGCATCTTTTCTTTGCTTATTATTTCTGTGTGAAATCAGCATCATCTTATCAAATGCATACTTCACTTAAAATGAAATGAGAGATTTTTTTTTTTTTTTTTTTTTTTTTGAATAATTGACCTGTTTGTGAATACACTAAGTAGATCATTTTGAGCACAAATATTTAATGACAAATGTGCAGTCTAGAGCAGAGGAAGATGGTGCTGGTCTTGAATGGAGATTTTTTTTTTTTTTTTTTTTTTTAGACATCATGGCTCATTACTGTAACATTTTCAAGCTTCAGCAGAAATCACAAAAACTGCCCTGCAATTAAATACCTTGTTTGGCTAATATAGCTTAATTTTTATTATGGAAAATCATCCGGTTAAGCAGTTATAATGTGATTTCTATCGATATCCTTTTTTAAGAAAGCAAAGATGATAATGCGTTTTTTGTTTTAAACTGGAAACGTCTGCTTCTCAAAAGCTAAACTGAAAAACAAACATCCTAACATATTCCCTAGCAGTAACAGGTATTTTTTTGGCTTTGTGCCATATCCACAAGTGAGTACTTCTGTATATTTTCAAATAATTCTCTGTGTCCTTAGGATGAGACACATTCACAATCTGTCACAATCTCTATATATTAATAAGACCTGCAAGTATTTTAGAGAGTTAGATGCGCTATTATTACCATTACTCAATTCTGTTCACTGGAATAATGAGTAATATATGAATTAACTGAAAAACTACTTTCTTCATAGTTTACTAGAGGCATGAAGAAAAAAGCTAAAAGTAAGTATATCAAACTGTCAGCAGGAATGAAACCCAGATATTAAAATATTAAACAACCTGAAAATCAATTAACCTGAGTTAAACAAAACCTCTTCCATGGAAAACATAACTTAATGACTTAAACCCCAGTACAATCACACATGGTAACTGCCATTCCTTAATACATTTATGCAATTTACAAGCAGCAGATGTACCAGACAGAGAAGTATGCAGAAGTGATGTAATCTAAAGACCATTTAAATGTCTTGGGCTATGAAACCTTACCTTCCTTGATGGGGTTTTGGTGGATATTAAAGAATAACTAATAAGTCAACGAGCTACATTAAAGCAAGGTCTTGAATAAATCTTCATTGTTATATCATTTTGTGCAATTGTGGATAGATGATAATTTAACATACAGCAAATTTAATTTTTAAAAGCACAAGAGATGCTGTTGAATTTAATGTGTCTTCTTTAACAATAACAAATTAGGGAAATTCAGTTATAAGACTGACCAGATCTACATTATATACATCTGCGGTACAGCTTCTTGGTACAGTACCAATCACAAGTCAAAGAAACAACTGGATAGGCTTTTAATGGACAAATGCTACAGAAAATGAAGTAGGGTGTGTGTGTGAGAGAAAGGGACGTAAACCCAGAAAAGATCAAGTAATAATACCAGAGAAATGTTTGCTGCTAAGGACCATTCAAGTGAATATTTTGGGTTATCTTTAAAAAGGGAAGGAAGGGAAGAGATTACATACCCTTCTCCACCAATTCTTGTTATCTTTAGACGAAAATCAACAGAATTCAGACTGGGTGGCTTCCATTTCAAAATATCATCACATCGACCAGGCTTGTATTTCTAAAGCAAATTAAAGAGCAGTTTAATTATGCTTTATTAGGCTTTTTAAAGTTAAAATTCAGCATTTTCTACTTTATCGACTGTTTACTTCTAGGGTAGCTGTAGTTAAGTATATTCTTTTAGTTGAAGTATTTAGCAAAATGTATGACAGAACACAATAGTTGTATGCAACAAATAGAGTATTCACCATTTTATTTACATCTGATTCGCTATCCCACTGTATTCAAACAAGTGCACAAGACAACGAACTGAGAAAGAAAATATAAATTAACGTATTTATCATGTCTTTCTGGCTAATAAAAAGATAACATTCTCCTACAAAGGTGTTTTCATGTGGAAACTCAAACTGAGATGAAACAGCATAAGAAGAATCTAAAATGTTGACATCCTCTCTCTCTCTCTCTATATATATATAAACATCTTTTTTGCACCCTCAAATTTTTCAGACAATTTTAAGACCAGTGATTCTGTTAGCTATACTGCTTTTTGTGTTTGGTTATGGGTTGTTTTTTCTTTAAATACAATGTGAACAAGTCATGATAAGTCACTATATTTTTTTCTCAGATGGATCCAATTAGAAACATTTTTCTACCAATAGAAGACTGTGCTGTGCAAAGATTAAAGAAAACCATGACAGCTACCTTTGTATGCTGCTTTTCTATCCAGGAACAATAAGCTCAGATGAGTTGCCTAAGAGATAGAGTACCTGCTTGACTGAACTGTAAGATACAACGTACAGGCTAGAATGAAAAGTATACTATGTTAAGTATTTAGGGATATGACAGAATTCACCAGTTCACTGTATTTTAAAATAAAGTCAGGCAGTGGATGGGGGGGTGAGAGTGTGTGCGGAGAACTACCTTGTTACCTACTACTATATGATGTTATTTGCACTTGAACTAGGATTCATCTATGTGATTTACATGTAAGAGACCCATGGCATTTAGTCAGAAGTTCCTTGTATTTAGCATTTCTATTTCTTTATAATGTAAAAGAAGCAATCTTCTCTTATATCATCAGAGATAAAACTAACAACCATCATTAAGGCTATGTTTTAGTCATGGGTATTTTTAGTAAAAGTCATGGACAGCTCACGGGCAGTAAACAAAAATTCACGGCCTGTGACATGTCCATGACTTTTACTATATACCCCTAACTAAAACTTGGGCTGTGGGTTTGCAGGTGCTGCGGGGGGGGAAGTCCAGGGGCGCTGTGGGTGCTCAGGGTGGTTGTCTAGGATCCCCACTGGCACTGGTGAGAGAGGGTGGCAGTGCATGGCCCAGAACTCCTGCTGGTGCTCTGGGGGGAGAGGCGGGCAGTGGCGCATAGCCTGGGACCCTTGCTGGAGGGGGAAGATGCAGGGGGGCTTGCAGGCTCCCTACCTGGCTCTGACTGATATGTCTCTGCAGCTCCTAGGGGGAGGGGCGGCCAGGAGGGCTCTGCACACTTCTCCTGTGACAAGCGCCGGCTCTGCAATTCCTATTGGCTGGGAACCGCAGCCAATGGGAGCTGCAGGGGTGGCGCCTGCAGCTGCGGGCAACACATGGAGCCGCCAGGCCCCTCTGCCTAGGAGCTGCAGTGACATGCCAGTGGGAGCTGGGGACCCACCCCAGGTAAGCACCGCCCTGCACCGCAACCCCGACACAGCCCTGAGCCCCGTCCCACACCCCAACTGCTGCTGCTGGACATGGGGCTGCCCGAGCCGGGCAACCCCTGAACCAGCCACATCAGCCACTGCAGATGTCATGGAAAGTCACAGAATCAGTGACTTCCATGACCTCTGTGACAGACATGAAGCCTTAATCATCATTAGGATTCATTAAGTTCATTGGTATGCACAACAAAATAAACATGCCTCCACTCTCCTTCTCCTAGATCTATCATTTCAGTGGAATTAATAAGATATGACTGCATTGTAACATTGAACTGCTTTTCCTTGCTCTGCTTGATATGTATACTATTGTGAGCTATCCTGGGCAACTTGACTATCTGCACGCCCTTCTGCATATCATTGTTGGTGATATACAAAAAAAGTCACAAGCCATAAAATATTAATCTCTCCTCCTTCTTAGAGTCAGGGCAGGCTCTAGGCACCAGCAAAACAAGCAGGTGCTTGGGGCGGCACATTTCCAGGGGGCGTCATTTTGGCTATCCTTTTTTTTTTTTTTTTTAAACTCACTTCCTCCCCTCTCAGAACCCTGCAGAAGCGGAACCATGGAGTAGCTGGGGATCCAGCATGGGAGCTGAGAACCCAGAGGACCCTGGGAGCTGTAGTCCCTTGTCTAGCTCCCTGCCTATAGAGCCAGCTCTGGAGCAGGGAAAGAACTACATTTCCCAGTAACCCCTTGGCAGCTATCAACAGGAAAGGGAGGGGTAGGGAGTGAGGTAGCTGACCCATGCTGCAAGTTGAAAGGGGTGGCACTGTGAATGGGGAACAAGTGTGCCCAAGGAGAAGAAGGCTTTGCCCCAGATGTCCCCTTCAGAAGACTTCCCCAGACTGCATTAGGGATACTGGTGTGACCTCACCTTGCAGCCACAAAGAAGGAATTGGGTGGACTAAATGGACAGTGCATCTCTCTATCTGAAGCCCAACAAGGGAGCTATGTGGATCCCACTAGAATTTAAAATGAAAAGGGAGGGGAGGCTCTGCTAGGGGACTTAGGCAGCTTTAGACACAATACCAGGCATGTAGGAGGATTTCCACTTCTAAGCCATGGAAGCAGAAATGGACTTTTCCTTTCCAGATTTAGCTAATATTCAGAAAGGGAATCTAGCACCTGCCTTCCAGATCTGAACACCTCAAAATTCAGGAGTGCTCAAGCTCAGTCTAGGCAGCTGTTACTTCATTTCTCCCAAATCACATATACTGATCCACTTTAACTTGCCGTAGAAAAAGTAGGATAAGAAATGAAGAAGCAAGAAATGCTTCCCAGTGGTTTTTAGAACTGAAATGGCTATTTTCAACAGCTATTGGCCCCCCTCCCCTTTTTTTTAGGTTGCCTATCCCTGACATAGACTTACTTATCTTAACCAAATAGGACAAACCATTATTCAGAGTAAGGTCTTTAACCTTTCCAGACTGCATTACTTCACTTCATATTTAAAAAATATCCGTTAATTATTTATTAAATTAATCTATCCTAAAAATATTTTTTATCAAAATATGTTGATAGAAAATTGAAATAACTAAAAGTCCTGCACATCATCTTATTCAAAGTAGAGTTACTCTCCACAGTGGTTCTCAAAATGTATTGATGATGACAAAACATTCATTTGTTTTATTTTGGTGAGAGAATGCCATTAAATAGGGATGATTTTTTACTACTAAATATATATTCCTGCAAGGAATGACTGAGTTTAATAAATGCAACTGTATTATTTATTGTTGTGTCTTTGGATTCTAATTTGGCTATGGCCAAATAATATTTCTAGTTATTCAGTATTTGACCAAGTATGAGTTCTTTGATATACACCAATTTGTACCAGACTTCTCCATAGTTTGTTTGTGAAATCATAAGTCATGGACTGCTCTTATCACACTTACTGAGAAACCGCAAGCAGAGGAAGGAAGAAAAGTTGTTAGAGCAGCAGCTGCCTTTCCTTTGCTGAAATGAACACAAGGTTCTGCCATTCCATCTACTGCGCTGTCCTTCCAACGTGACTGAAGTTCCCTAACTAACCTACCATACTGTATCATCTGTCAAGACATGTAGAAAGCTGAAACCTTCATCTACGAATCTACTAGTGTAGCAATACTTAAAATATAGTAGATTGCAAGTGGTAAATTATTTGCAGAGCAAGATTATTGGAGTACACATAATGATGGGTTTATTAAGAACATAAGAACGGTCATACTGGGTCAGACCAAAGGTCCATCTAGCCCAGCATCCTGTCTTCCGACAGTAGCCAATGTCAGTGGCCCCAGAGGGAATTAACAGAACAGGTAATCATCAAGTGATCCATCCCCTGTCGTCCATTCCCATCTTCTGGCAAACAGGCTAGGGACACCATCCCTGCCCATCCTTGCTAATAGCCATTGACAAACCTATTCTCCATGAATTTATCTAGTTCTTTTTTGAACCCTGTTACGGTCTTGGCCTTCACAACATCCTCTGGCAAAGACTGTGCATTGTGTGAAAAAATTCTTCCTTTTGTTTTAAACCTGCTGCCTATTAATTTAATTTGGTGGCCCCTAGGATCTTATATTATGAGAAGGAATAAATAACATTTCCTTAACACTTCCTTATTTACTTTCTCCACACCAGTCATGATTTTATAGACCTCTATCATATCCCCCTTAGTCATCTCTTTCCAAGCTGAAAGTCCCAGTCTTATTAATCTCTCCTCATATGGAAGCCATTCCATACCCCTAATCATTTTTGTTGCCCTTTTCTGAACCTTTTCCAATTCCAATATATCTTTTTTGAGATGGGGCGACCACATCTGCATGCAGTATTCAAGATGTGGGCATACCATGGATTTATATAGAGGCAATATGATATTTTCTGTCTTATTATCTATCCCTTTCTTAATGATTCCCAACATTCTGTTCACTTTTTTGACTGCCGCTGCACATTGAGTGGATGTTTTCAGGAGAACTATCCACAATGACTCCAAGATCTCTTTCTTGAGTGGTAACAGCTAATTTAGACCCATCATTTTATATGTATAGTTGGGATTATGTTTTCCAATGTGCATTACTTTGCATTTATCAACATTGAATTTCATCTGCCATTTTGTTGCCCAGTCACCCAGTTTTGTGAGAGATCCTTTTGTAGCTCTTTGCAGTCTGCTTGGGACTTAACTATCTTGAGTAGTTTTGTATCATCTGCAAATTTTGCCACCTCACTGTTTACCCTTTTTCCAGATCATTTATGAATATGTTGAATAGGACTGGGTCCCAGTACAGACCCCTGGGGACACCACTATTTACCTCTCTCCATTCTGAAAACTGACCATTTATTCCTACCCTTTGTTTCCTATCTTTTAACCAGTTACCAATCCATGAGAGGACCTTCCTCTTATCCCATGACAGCTTACTTTGCTTAAGAGCCTTTGGTGAGGGACCTTGTCTTTTTTTTTTTTTGCCCTTTAGACAGAGACAGGTAATGGGACTGTGATGTAAAGTCAAGATCCAAAAATCAAGACTTTTATGCCAAATCCTGAACAGAGAAATCCAAAGGCTTCAGAGGGCTCTAAGCAGGTACAAAAGCCTCTTCCAGGATGAGGACTTTTTAAGCTCATGATCCTATTCACTTCTCACCTGGATGATGAAGGCTACACAGGCCAAACTCCCCTTTGGGAAATGATGTTTCCCAGAAAGTGAAAAGACTATGCCAGCTTGTCTGGTGTAGGGCACTCTATTCTTGAAGAAAAGATGCATTTACACGGTGCTTTCCACCTCAAATCCATCACATCATGGATGTAAAACAAGCTCTTAATATAAATAAAAATTAAAATTGCATTAAATTACCAAACAATGTAAAATCAAGAGGAGTACTAGTGGCATCTTAGAGACTAACACATTTATTTGTTCGTCTCTAAGGTGCCACAAGAACTCCTGTTCTTTTTGCAGATACAGACTAACATGGCTGCTACTTTGAAAAATGTAAAATCAGTTGTGCAGAAGAAAAGAGAAAGAAGAAATATTCCAAGGCAATGGATGAAAAGAAAAAGTTGAGGAGAAATTTACACACACTGACACACACACACACACACACACACCGCTCTAACTTACTAGAGGCAATGGGCTTTTTCTTGAAGATGGAATTATTCTTTTTGCCTTTGCTACTAGGAACCAGCAAGAACTTAACAGCCTTGGGTCATACGTTTGTGGCAACGGTAAAAATTTCAAAATTGTTGCTGACATGCACCATGCTTGCTGAAGACAACACTAACTTGCATAAGCAGATCCAAAAGAACATGCCCTAGAAGCAATGGCAGTACAACCACACTAGTACAGGTCCTTACCAAAGAGAGAACATTTATAACTTCACAACAGTTCTGTTAACACTAAGGAACTGCTAAAAGTTCCAAGTGATCCACCAACATTTCTCTAAACATTTTGAAAAGGGCAGATAGCAGTCAGACATTGAAGCTCATTGCTCTTAAGAACAAGTTGCACTGTTCTCAATAGTGAAAATGTTGATGTGAAGGACTCAAACTCTCAGGAATCTAGCTTAAAATGAAATCTCAGCCTGGCAAAAAACACATTAATAATCCTTGAGAAGAGGTTCATTTCCTCATTGAATGATCACATACATACTAAACAGTACTGAGCCCGTGTCAATATGTAAGTACTGAATCAAAATACTGTTTAAATATTAGTTGGAAGTAATCAAGGATTTAGCACATGAAGCATGTAAAAGACTCACATTAGAGCAATCATAGCACATTGCAGAGCTGTTCTGCCTAAAATTATAAATTGTTCTAGGAAATGCATTCATAATTTTAAAGAAAAATTTGAACCCATTTGTTTAAGACCAAACTACTCACTGAAATTGTAAGTATATAGTGAATGACAAATTTACCCTGAGCAGAAAACAGTTATAAATGCATAACACCACCATTTCAAGTATATTAATCTACACACCTTCTGAAAGTAGAGATTAATGCTTCAATATGAAGCCTATTAATTCACTCCAACCACAGAAATCAGAACTGTTGAATTTTGCTCCCAGAAAAGTATATTAGCAATCCAAAAGCCATTTAAATTGTTAAGTAATTCTCAGGAAAAAAATTTTTTATCTGTTGATGCTAAAGCTAAGTTCCATATCTAGATAATTAGAAAGAAGTCCAGCACATCTGTTTTGGAGGAGCACATTATATCCAAGGTTCATCCATCACTAGGCTTCACAACAGTCCTGGGTTTTGCAGCACTGTCCTGCTTTGGTTTCCAAAACCTCCTGTCCCAGTTAAAGCAGCTACCCCCCTGTCATAAATAGATAGCTAAGGGTTAATGTTTCTTTTACTTGTAAAGGGTTAACAAAGGGAACCAAACACCTGACCAGAGGACCAATCAGGAAACTGGATTTTTCAAAGTCAGGGAGGGAAATTTTGGGACTTGGGTCTTTTGTTTGTCTCTTCAGCTATGAGAAGGTTCTCTTCGTCTTATCTTCTGTTTCCAACTTGTAAGTACAGTTGAAAAACAATATAGGCTTTAATGTTGTTTTGGGTGTATTTACATATGTTAAACTTGCTGGAATGTTTCAAATTGAGATATCTTTTGAATCAGGCTGTTTATTCATATTTTTATAAGCAATAGCCCTGTATTGTCATCTGATGCAGAGTTATATTCTTATGTCTTTTTTTTCTTTCTTTTTTTTATAATAAAGTTATCTTGTGAGACTTGTGAGTTTTCTCTCTCTGGGTAGGTTAGGAACAAGGAGAGGGAATCTCTTTGTGTTAGATCTTACGGAGGTAGCTAGGCAGCACCGAGAATTGGTGAGGGAAGAGAGATAAAATCATCTCTGTTCTTGTGTTTGAGGTTTGTCTCTTTGTGAAGAAAAGGGGACAGGCTTCTTGGTATTGTATGAAAGGGATTGCATCCATGCTCTCAAGGTTAGCCCAGAGAGGAAGTCTGGGTGGGAGAGGGAGGGGGAAGGGAGTGGAGTATTTCCCTTGCGGTAAGACTCAGAGCTTCTGAGTCTGGGGTCCCCAGGGAAGATTTGGGAGACCAGAGAAGTTTATCAGGTACTTCGAATCCTGATGGTGCAGCGAGATAAGATCCAAGCTGGTAATTAAGCTTGGAGGTTCATGCTAAGCACCCAGATTTTGGACGCTAAGGTCCAGATTTGGGACAGAAGCTTATGATACCTCTACCCTCCCAGCAGGGGTTTTGGTGGGCAGGCCAAATTTCAGTGAGCGGTCCTGCAATTCAGAGCATGGAGTCCCAGTGCTACTCACTCTAATTTGGCCCGGCTACCCCCACACCAGGAAAACCGAACAAATTTGAGTGGCGTTGTGACCCTGTGCACCGATGGCTAGGTTGCAACACCAAAAGTAGGGAGCTGAGCCCAGCAAGCTCTGTAGGTGAGGAGTCACAGAGAGGATGCTGCAGGTTGAGCACAGGGTGGGCTCACTCGGTAACTCCTCTCTTCCCCATAAGCAGCACCCAATCCCACACTCCTGAGGGCCTCCCACCTCGTGAAGGGGCAGCACCCCCTTTTCCCCAGGAGCAGCACCTATCCTGCTTTAGACACTCAAAATGTTAGAAGATATGCATCACACCAATGAGAAGTTTCCAGAGATCCTGACATCATGAACAATGACCACTGGAGCATACCATGGTTGAGATTATGTCTATCTAAAACCTCTCTTTTGGGAACTTGTGCTTTCAATGGCCATACTGTAAACCTGAAATGAATTAGATCTTCATGGAGGGTGTGGAGAGGTACTGGTGACAGATATTGCAACCGCATGCAGTATCTTTGTGGGGAACATATTGTATTAAGATTAAGCATGGTTATATATCATTGTGGGCCAGGGGTTGTATGCAACTCCAGGGAGGGAGGGATACTTTTAGCTCCTTCAGGAACTAAAAACAGCAGAGGGTGATTAAGCTGAATTACTCAGGCTATGACCCCATACTCCAGGGGCCAGGCTGCAGAGAGATACCAACCCGTGGGAAGGCTTGCATAGACTAGTTCAAACTGGGTTTTCCAGAGACCAATAGACAAAGAAAGGGCTTTTGACATAAAAGATTGCGTTTAAACTGATTTGGGGCCCTCTTTCTGATTCAGCAAATGGACAGGACCTTATGTCCACAGAAGGCCCCAGCTCTTGCAGAAGGGTTGGAAAGTCTTTGGCCTACGAAGGTCCCCGTAAGACTGACGGGTGACTTCTGGTAAGCTTTTAGTAGGTGCATAGGAACTTTTATCATTTTTATATTTTCTTTCTGTAATACTTTTACCTTAACAATAAAAGTGGTCACCTAGAAATGGCTGTGTGGTAACTCGTAACTGTGGGCAATATGTCGTTCATAGCCCTTGGAGAGAAATCAAAGCCCAGGTGTTGGCCTTTCGGCAGACTGGTTTGCTGAGGATATCATAGTGTAAGGCAGGGAACTGTGTCACCTTAAACGCCACCCTTTCACAAGATCTGAAACTGTTTGGGCATTCCTGACCTGGAGCGAGGGGGATTTAGGTGTAGTGACCCTGAAATGGTGACAGTGCTTTCTCCAAGTCTTCAGACAGCTGTGTGCAGTGCCCATTTCCTGCTAAAATATAGAGCATCTAAAGGGCTAAATTAACTGATATCAGATGCTAATGGTCCCAAGGTTAAAAAAAAAAGAATGTCTATGATCAGAGCATGCAGGCTTTCCTTTAGTCATATCCCCTACACCATCAGTACTGAGGGGAAAACGGCTTAAGAGCCTCTATTTCTGCTATCACCTGCACCAGAGTGGTAGGCCTGGACTGTGGCCATCCTTATACTCTATGCCACAAGCATAAACCAGACATTGATAGCACAGGTTGATAACGTTACTCAATAGTATGCATACAAATTAAATCGTCACCTTTTTGCCATTATTACAATTTTGAGGCTATGTAACAATATAAGTATCTTGTTGCCTTCATCCCTTCTACAATGCATCTCAGAAAATCATTCAAATTTTTGCATAGTGAAGGAGCATCATTATGTTTAAAAGTGTTGTTCCACAAAGGAACCGTATTAAGTCCAGGCTCAGTTTATTCAAAAGATGTTTCTCTCCTCTAATAGTTTGCATCATTCATCTGGGTAGACAATAAGATATAAAGGTTTCCATTAATTGTTCACCCCCTATTTTCTTAGTCTTGCATAATAACTTACACTTAGGATCTTGGACATTATCATTCTTTAAGACCTAAATAATCAAAATAGTCACAGCAACTGTCTTTAAGATCTGACGTGACAAACATGAGGGCAACTTCGAGTGAGCTAAAATGAGAAAGACTGTTAGCAGCATAAACAGATTTTGTGAAGAAGTGACATCAGTGGTTCAGAACATACAAGAGAAGAGGCCATTCTTAACTTAGTCATATATTCATAGATTTTTAAGGCCAAAAGGGACCTTATGTTCATCTAGAGCTCACCTCCCGCCCAGAGGTGCTGGAACTAGGGGTGCTGCCATATCCTGTGGCTTGAAGTGGTCCCATTATACATAGGGTTTACAGTTTGGTTCAATGGCTCTCAGCACCCCCACTATAAAAACTGTTCCAGCACCCCTGCTCCTGCTCGATCTCCTGCTTTACACAGGCCATAGAACTTTACACAGTAATTTCCACATCAAGCCTGTAACTTCTGCGTGAACTATATCTTTTAGAAAGACATTCATTTTTTGTTTAAAGACTTTGTGATGAAGAATCCACCACATCCCTACGTTAACTTGTTACAACTGTTAATTACCCTCACTCTCTTAAAAATTTGTATGTTATTTCCTGTCTGAATTTGTCTAGCTTCAGCTTCCAGCCACTGGATCTTGTTTATGCCTTTGTCGGTTAGATTAAAAACACCTCTACTATCAGAAATCTTCCATCTAGGAACTTACAGACCAAAATCAAGTCGCCTGCTAATCTTCCTTTTGGTAAGCAGATTCAGCTTCTTTAGTCTCTCACTATAAGGCAGATTTTCCAGACCTCAAATCATTCTTGTAGCTCTTTTCTGAGCCCTTTCCTATTTTCCAACATCCTTTAAAAAAAGGATCCCTAGAACTAGACAGTTTTTTTGTAATGGTGTCATTAATGATGGACACAGAGATAATACCATTTCCCTACTCAACTAATATTCCTCTGATTATGCATCCAAGGATCATATTCACCCTCTTAACTACCATTACACTGGAAGCTCAAGTGCAGTTGGTCATCTACCACTATTCAAGTCCTTTTCAGAGTCACTGCATTCAAGGACACAGCCCCTATCTTCTAAAGGTGCCCTACATTCTTTGCTCCTATTAAAACTCATGTTGTTCAAATAAGCCTACGTTAACAAGCAATCCAGATTGGTCTGTATAACTAGTCCTTCAAAAACTTAAAGAAAATGGCTGAAAGGGTAAGCTAAGTGTAACCACAGTATAATTAAATTCAGCTTCTGTAAGGGAAGCACATCCATTTGTGATATTAATTACTACTGTAGAGAAAGTGCATCATAATCGGATAATGATTCTAAAATTACTAGTTAGTTAATCTGATAAAAAACCAAAAGATTAACACTATGACACATACACACATGTGCTAATCAAAGACCCTAAAGTCAAAGGTGAGGTAATTGAAATCCTTAGAATCAGTATAGGGGCTTAAGCTTCCCAAAACAAAGTCTCAGAGCACACAGACCAAAAGAAAAAAGAAGGTGGCAAAGGAGAAAAAATAATATACTATGATGAAATGGATAGGTACCGTTCACTAGCCCGTTCATTTATAAGCTGATCCCCCCCAAGATGGATAGGTTAAAATGGCAAAAAAATGTATGATCCTTTCATAAGCTGACCCTATATTTCAAGGGGTTGGCAAACTTTGGCTCCCGGCCCATCAAGGTAAGTCGGTGGCAGGCCGGGACGTTTTGTTTATCTGGAGCGACAGTAGGCACAGAGCCCAGCAGCTCGCAGTGGCTGCAGTTTAATGTTCCCAGCCAATGGGAGCTGCAGGAAGTGACACAGGCCGAGGGATGTGCTGGCTGCCACTTCCAGCAGCTCCCACTGGCTAGGAATGGCAAATCACAGCCACTGGAAGCTGCGGGGCTTTGTGCCTGTGGACACTCCGGGTAAACAAAATGTCCTGGCCCCCTCACGGCTTACCCTGACAGGCCAGGAGCCAAAGTTTGCCGACCTCTGATCTACAATGACAATGTATTAGATATTCAATTCAATAGAGCTTAAAATTGTCAACTTTTGGTGTAGACCTGTTGATAAGCCAACCTCCGCTCTTCAATGCTTCACTTTTTTACCAAAAAAATTCAGCTTATGAACACGTATATACAGTAATTCAAACCAAATGGAATCCTAAACCAATGAAGCCAATAGAAAGGAGCATAAACTATATGGTAGGTAAAATCTAAACTGGAAATTTGTAAAGAGGGAACAAAGAGTCAAAGACAAAAATAAATACAAAAAAGACTAAGTATAACAGAAGCAAGAAGTCTAGTCAGCTAGGTAACTAGGCAGTAAAGGGAGCAATTAAGGAGAATAAGGGTGTTACAAAGAAGCTAAATTAATCCTTTGTATTAGTCAGCACCACTGAGGATTTTGAGAAGACACATACCACAGACCTAGTCTTATCAGATAGTAAAGATAAGACACTGGTAAAGATTGAGCTGTCAGAAGAGATGATGCAGGAACAAAAAGAGCAACAAGTCATCAGCACTGGTTATCATGTGTGATATAGGATATCCGTTATGTATTATATATGATATACATTCAAGGATTTCATAGGAGCTACAGAATGAAGTGGCTGAATTCTGAAGAAAAATATGTAATCTCACTAAAATCAGATCTTCTATAGAATATTTGCAGAATTGCAAACGTGCCAATTTTAAAGAAAGTGTTGAGTGATCTGTGCAATTATAGACCAGTGAATCTTATTTTATCATTTCAACCAGTTTTCTAAATGCTAATTAAAAATAGAACTATATGAATTCTAAATGAACATGAACGCTTCCTAGATAAAAGTCATATTTCTCCAATCTACCTTTGGCAAAAGGTCCTCATATGAGGCTATTAAGGTCAAAATTTTCAACATTGGATGTCTTGAGCAAGGCTCCTAAATTCACATTTTTACTACCTGCACCTGCTACTAATCTCCATAGGATTTGTGGGTGCCAAGGATCAGATCACTTATATTTGGGTACTTAAATATCGATTAAGGAGCCTAGTTTCAGGAACCTAGCTTTGAAAATGTTGGCCTACATAGTCAGAAGATGAGATTTAAATACCTGCATGAATTAGAAGCTAGCAAACAAACAAACAAACAAAAAAACAAAGAAAAGGAGTAAATTATCAATTTTTCACATGGCAAAAGTTAACAGTGTAGGCAGGGCCATGTTTAATATCTTCATTAATAGTCAGGAAAAGGGAAGGACAGTGAGGTGAAAAAATTTATAGATTAAACAAAATTATTAGGTTAATCCACACTGGAAAGACCTAAGGAACTTCAGAGGCACCAATGAACCACGATGACATGAATTTAGTGTTGACAAATGCAAAATAATGAACATTGGAAGGAATATATTTGACTACTAACACACATTGCTGGGTTGCAAATTAACTGTGACCACTCAGGTTGAAGGCCTGCATGCTCAATCTGCAGAAGTAGGAAAAAAGGGGATTGGGATTGATTTATTAATCAGGAAGTTGGGTCAAATATACTGTGGATGATTTCCCTTTCATTTACACACACTACAGAATTTCTGTACAACCATCTAAAGCTTTTACCATATGTGCTTTTTTGTAAGTACATAGAAAAAGGAAGAATAATGCAGAAAATGAACCCAAGAAGTTAAGTTTGTTAACGACAAGTGCCATGCTCAAAGTGCTACTGTGCCCTATGCTTGTGTAGGTTCCTTACTTCAATCTTATTTGGTACAACTTTTGGAATATATTATATATATTGTCTTATTCAAAAAACGATGAACAAGGGAGTATTTACATCCCTGACTATTTTATACCAAGCTAACTTTAAAAGTGGGGTTTTTTTCTACAGCAGTCTCTGGGGTTTCCACAATTGCAATGGTCATGGGAAATACCAGACTCTTCAACATCTGATTATAGTACATAGCAGTTTAGACAAAATGACTGGGTTGCTGTAGTCCAAAGTATTCTACAGAAGTTAATTTATTTTACTTATTGTTTCAAGATAAGTTTAGTTCCAAACCAACTAAGATTCAGTGAAAGCCAATTCCAAGGGCTGTATTTTGAAAGTAAACACGCTAAGATAAGTTGATCCTTGAAATCAATTCTCTCTCTTTATCTGCACGGAAACCCACTAAGATATGATTTATAAGTACTACTTGGAACAATCAGATTGGAAGACAAACAGCTTGGTAAACAGCACTTTCAAAAAACTTTTCATTGTGAATGCTGAAAATAGGGGAAAAGGGCAGTGTCACAGAGTGACATTGGCCCTTTAAGAGGGTACAGGACCAGTGCACTCGTGACTTGGTCAGCTGACCCCAGCTGAGCTTTAAAAGAGGATACCTGGGCTTAGAGAGAGGGAGATCTGGTGAGTGGGCGCCTGGGTGAGTCAGGCTGATAACTAATCAGCAAAGAGGCCAGAGTCCCCTGGGAGAGGAAGTAGAAAGAATCTGAGAGCTAAAGTGCGGGGAGGGGAACCTTTGGAACTGTAGCCCGAGGAACTGTGTTTTTGTTGATTTGACCTAAGTTTGGACAATGGAACTGCACGAAAGAGACTGTGGATGTGGCAGAGAGTCCATGGCAAGCTGAGGAGAAGCCCTACCTTGTTACAGGAAGAAACTAGGCACTCTGTGGAACATACACAGGACACAAAGGGTGTCTCTACACTGCAATAAAACACTGGTGGCTGACCTAACTCAGCTGACTTGGGCTCGTGGCATTCAGGCTGCAGGGTTATAAAATTGCTGGGACCGTGGGCTCCTGCCTGAGCCCCAAACATCTACCCTGCAATTTTATAGCTCTACAGTCTAAGCCCTGCATGCCCAAGTCAGCTGACACAGGACAGCCACAGGTGTTTTATTGCAGCATAAACATATCCATAATGGCTGCCACTTTTGTATACATCTCTAGGGGCTTCATCCAGAGCCAATCGAAATTAAGTTTAAGACTTAACTGGGCTTTAGATCAGACTGTTAATCACAGCACTACTGATATCTAACTGAGTACTTTGCAAAGACTCATGAATAGCAGGACTACAAAAGGCACAATTTAAAAACCCACAAAATTCTGTTATGTCAAAAATAAGGAAAATAATAAATTTTGCTTTTAATGCTGCAGTATCTAAGCTACAGATTCAAACTTTACAAACAAGCTAAGAGCTGCAGTCATCACTAGACTCTGGCTTTCTGTCTGGTTCAATAAATCTATAATGAAATTGAGAGACCTGTTGATGTGTTCAGAAAGCATTTGATCCATCTTTCATACAGTTGTTAACAAAGTCCTTGTGTTCTACAATTATCTCATAGGAAACTAGCCTGTAGCTAATAACTTCTGAAGGTTATGAAGATGTAAAAAATTAGTTTTTTGGCTATGCCAAAGTCATCTTACGTTCACAACTAAGCCAAAATATGCACAACGATAAGATCTTGATAAGAATTTGTATAAAAAAGTCTTGATAAGAAAATAAAAATAAAATTCTTGATAGAATTCTTGATAATTCTGTGTTACTTGATTATGAATAGTTAATGTATTTGATCGTAAATTAATTTCCTGTGCCTTTATATGAGTACATTTTGATGCTGCTAAATTTCCAAGGTTTCTATTCTTTTCATCTCCTTGGTGTTTTAGTGGACTTCTTGACAAAGTTTTTATTGACTCGTTGTGAATATTCAGTAATGATGAGAGTGTTAAAAATGTGACTCTTAATTGAAGGTACATAATTGCGACTTACAAAAGGACAAAAAAAATATAATGAAAGTCCAATTGTATGGGAGAGCACAACATTGTCTCAACCTGTAGGTGCATGCTGTCGACTAGCTTTGTGTTGATTATTTATTTTTAACATTTTAAATACAGACACAGAACCAATAAGAATTTACGACTGACATATTGACTTTGGTGTAGTAATGCAAATTTAATGGCTTGCTGCCTTTTGTCACTAGAGAGCTAATGCTATATTGAGATGCTATGGGGAAATGACATATTTTGTAAGCAATAACACTTACCTACAAGAAGATATAAAACTAGCAGTATTCTATTGATCGAATGTTACCGTAAAGCATTTTACGTCTGATGAAAAAGATATGTTTCAAGACTACCCAAGTTATATTTTGAAATATAGCATAGTTCTCTACTAAACAGAAAGAAAAAGATGATTATAGCCAAAAAAAGTTTCTGAAATATTAAGCTACATTGTCAGATCAGACTGAGTGACATGCACAAATATGCTACTAATATTTGCTCATTTAAATAATGTTAGATTATATTTCATACTTGGGATTTTAACATTTGCATGTAAATTAGGTTTAGAAAGTTAACCTGTATGTAGAAATTACTCTATTAACATTTTAAAAGGTAGAGCTCAATTGTCTTTCCAATAATTCTACTGTGAATTTGACCTCAATGCAATATTTATATTGGACTTCATTTCTGTAATTTTGGTCTTAAATGTCTTCTACTTCTGTACCTTAATTTAGTTTTATACCTCAGGCCTCATTAAACATCTCATCTCATAACCATACTAATAGCTTTCCTTAATATTCCACTGAGCAAAGAGGAAAATGTAACAAACATTTCTTCAAAACTAACTTCATTTAAATATTAATCCCATTAATATTTGATAAATGATCAGTTCACAACTGAGACCCACATTTACAGCATTCAGAACCTATTAGCTACTAACTTATTCACTGTTCATTTTCTTTTGGCACACCACTTTAGTCAGGAGAAATCAATTTCTGTTACCTTAATTTGCATTCTTTCCCTTCATCCTCCCAATCACTGTACTTCTAAAAACTGTGGCACTTGATCATAAGCAAAGAGGCTGAAATCAATGGCTACAAGCTGTTGCGTAAGATGAATGACCCAGAATGGACTCTGATGCTCCTGGACCTAGACACTGGATTTTCCAATTACACTGCCGTAAATCAGGAGTTACTACTAAAGCCAAAATAGTTATAGCAGTGTCAGACTGGCAATATGAAAATGTGTTTTGCCCTGATAGTATGACTAGTCACTTTCAGCTGAAGGAATTGGAGTTCCATGGTTGCTGCTTAACATAGTTCTATATTACTTTTGCTTTTGTAATGTTGTTGTTCTTCACCATCTAGAACTCATTACCTCTTTACATCTGTACTATATAAATCTTACAAAAAAAGCTAATGCAATAATAGCCCATAAAAATACCTACATTTGTCTTCTATAGATTTTTTGTTTTATTCTGTTTATTTCATTTTTATCTCTTATTTGAACCGAGACAAACCTCAGTGCAAAAACAGAACAAGATGTAACCCAGCTATGTGTGTCAACCCAGAATAATGTTTTTGTTCATTTCCCTAGATGAAACTTCCTTTAAACTAGATTTTACAATTCCAGAATAGGTTAAAGTTGAAATCGATGAGTTCAAAGAAATTGATCTTCACTCTTCCAAATTTTTGTCTCTGTCTAGAAACATGGACATAAAATTAATAATTGAACACACTGCAATAAGGAAAAACAAAACATAAAATTTAAATTGTCCAAAAACTAGCCCATTAGAAACAAAATGACTGCACTGATTGTGCAGCAATTAACCCTCCTTCACATATGCCAGTCTCACACACTTCTCCCTCAAACAGTTAGGGCTTGTCTACACTACCACTTAAACTGAGGCAAGTTACATTGCTATGGATGTGAAAAGCTACCCCTGACCGATGTAATTTACATAGATTTAACGTGATGTCTACACCATGCTGTGTCAGTAGGAGAGGGTCTCCCACCGACACAACTACTGCAGCTCGTTCAGGTGGAGTAATTGTGCTGACAGGAGAGCTCTCCCATCGGCATAGTGCGTCTTCACCAGACACACGACAGTGGTAGAGCTGCGACAGTGAAGCTATGCCGGTGTACAGCAGCAGTACAGACTAGCCCTTAGATACTTTGCAAATGACAGAATTAACTTTTTAATCCCTGCAGGAGTGAGTGTAGCCATTGCTAGCTGTGAAGATAAAAGCAGGAATTTCCCATCTCTCAAACTCTGCTCTAAGGGTCCAAACCTGAGAGACAACAAGCACCTAAAATTCCCATTTAAGTACATGGAAATTGAGGTAACTCAGAACTACTCAGGATGAGGCCCTAGAGCTTTGCAGTTATGAAGATGATAAACATTCAGCAAAATAAAATGATTATGAATGACAAATGCTAGATGCAATTGTGTGAATGCACAAGCATGCACACACTAAGAGAAGTTAATTTAAGACACTGAAAGGTTCCACTACAGTCTGAACTTGTTTACCATCACCTACAGATAGGAAATCTCCTCAAGAGGCTTATTTTATCGTCAAAACCTATCAAATAAAACTAGCTCTCTTTCTTCAGGAAAAAATTCCCTATAATTTAAAGGGACACTCTCTATAAAAGTATTCAGTGGGGAAAAAAATTGGGGAAATTGTCTAGAACTACGCCAAGATGGCTAATATATGCAATGGCTCTGTTTCTGAGCAATCACCATTTCCGTGTGCATATTGGTGATAGAGGCACCATAAGAACAGCCTCCCACAAGGATGAGTATCATCTCCAATGTTACTCAACTTAGATTTTGAATACAGTACCATGGGTCTCACAGGTTTGTTTATGCAGAAGACATATGCCTCGGCACCCGGTCACACTCCTTTGACATACTTGAGAGAGTGCTGAATTCAGGTCTGGCAGCTATGGCCGATTACTGTCATCAGTGGTGCCTGACATCAAGTGGAAGTAAGTGTATAGACTGTATAGGGTGTCTTCCATTTCATGCACAAGCAGGCAGAGAGCTGAACATAGTTCTCAATGATCAGTGAATAAAGCATTATTCACAGCCAGTCTAAGCATCGTGTTGGACAAAACTCTCACATATCATGCTCATCTTACAAAGACAGCAACTACGGTCAAAATGTGTAACAACCTGCTCAGACAACTAGGCGGAATGACATGGGGAGCCAATGCCCAAATGTTATGCACTTCACCACTGGTATTCTGTCATTCAGCGGCAGAATACTGAGCTATAGTATGGTTTTGCTAGTCTCACACAATCATGATCGATGTGCAACTTAATTCCACCATGTGTATTATTTCAGGCGCACATAAATTTACTCCTCTACCATGATTACGGGTTCTCTGCAATATTGCTCCGCCCAGTGTTCGCAGAGAGGAACTGTAGGAAAGCTTGTGAGTAAATAGTGTGATATGCCACATCTACTGATAATTAAAGACTTGTTTAATCCACCATGTGGTCATCTGCCCTCACATTGCCCATTGTGGATAAGTTTACCATTTAAGGGATTTACAGTAGAGGAGGCATGGTGAGCTTCATGGTCCGCAGAGAAAGTGAAACTACCTTGCCTCAGACCCCACTCAATGTCAACCCAGGGTTACTGCAAAGGCAATGGAACTTTCTGAACTGGTTTTGTGTTGTAGAGGAATTTCGGTGGTGTTTTAGAGATAGTCCACTATGCCAATCATAGAAGATTAGGGTTAAAAGAGACCTCAGGAGGTCATCTAGTCTAACCCCCTGCTCAAAGCAGGACCAACGCCAACTAAATCATCCCAGACAGGGCTTTGTCAAGCCAGGCCTTAAAAACCACTACGGATGGAGATTCCACCACCTTCCTAGGTAACCCATTCCAGTGCTTCACCACCCTCCTAGTAACATAGTTTTTCCTAATATCCAATCTAGACTTCCTCCACTGCAACTTGAGATCATTGCTTCTTGTTCTGTCATCTGCCATCACTGAGATCAGCCTAACTTCATCCTCTTTGGAACCCCCTTTCAGGTAGTTGAACGCTGCTATCAAATGCCCCCTCACTTTTCTCTTCTGCAGACTAAATAAATCCAGTTCCTTCCGCCTCTCCTCGCAACTCATGTGCCCCAGCCCCCTAATAATTTTTGTTGCCCTCCACTGACTCTCTTCCAATTTGTCAACATCCTTTCTGTAGTGAGGGGCCCAAAACTGGACACAATACTCCAGATGTGGCCTCAGCAGTGCCAAATAGAGGGGAATAATCACTTCCCTCGATCTGCTGGCAGTGCTCCTAATGCAGCCCAGAATGCTGTTAGCCTTCTTGGCAACAAGGGCACAGAGTTGACTTGTATCCAGTTCTCATCCACTGTAATCTCCAGGTCCTTTTCTGCAGAACTGCTGCTTAGCCAGTCAGTCCCCAGCCAGTAGCAATGCATGGGAGTCTTCTCTCCTGAGTGTAGAACTCTGCACTTGTCCTTCTTGAACTTCATCAGATTTCTTTTGGCCCAATTCCCCAAATTGTGTAGGTCACTCTGGACCCTATCCCTACCCTCCAGCATATCTATCTCTCCCCCCAGCTTAGTGTCATCCACGAAGTTGCTGAGAGTTCAATCCATCCCCTCATCCAGATCATTAATGAAGATATTGAACAAAACCAGCCCCACATCTGACCCCCGGGGCACTCCGCTTGATACCACCTGCCAACTACACATCAAGCCGTTGATCACTAACTGTAGAGCTCGACAATCTAGCCAGCTTTCTATTCACCTTATAGTCCGTTCATGAGATCTATACTTTTTAAACTTGCTGGCAAGAATACTGTGGGAAAGCATATCAAAAGCTTTGCTAAAGTCAAGGTATATCATGTCCACCATTTACCCCATATCCTCAGAGCCAGTTATCTCATCACAGAAGGTAATCAGGTTGGTCAGGCATGACTTGCCTTTGGTGAATCCATGTTGACTGTCCCTGATCACCTTCCTCTCCTCCAAAGTGCTTCAAAAATAGATTCTTGAGGACCTGGTCCATGATTTTTCCAGGCACTGAGGTGAGGCCAGTTTGTAGTTTCCTGGATTCTCCTTCCCTTTTTTAAAGATGTGCACTATGTTTGCCTTTGTACAATCACCCGGGACCTCCCCTGATCACCAGGAGTTTTCAAACATAATGGTCAATCGCTTTGCAATTACATCAGCCAACTCTCTGAGCACCCTCGAATGCATTAAATCTGGCCCCATGGACATGGACATGTCCAGCTTTTCTAAAGAGTCCTTAACTTGTTCTTTCACCAGTGAGGGCTGCTCACCTCCTCTCCATACTGTGCTGCCCAGTGCAGCAAGCAGTCTGGCAGCAGACCTTGTCTGTGAAGATCCAGCAAAAAAAGCACCGAGTACTTCAGCTTTTTCCATATCATCCTTCACTAGGTTGCCTCCCCCATTCAATAAGGGTCCTACACTTTCCCTGATCATCATCTTGTTGCTAACGTACCTCTAGAAACCCTTCTTGTTACCCTTCACATCCCTTGCTAGCTGCAATTCCTATTGTGCTTTGGCCTTCCTAATTACACTCCTGCATGCTTGAACAAAATTTTATACTCCTCCCTAGTCATCCGTCCAAGTTGCCACTTCTTGTAAGCTTCCTTTTTGTGTTTAAGCTCACCAAAGATTTCTCTGTTAAGCCACGCTGGTCGCTTGCCATATTTGCTATTCTTTCTGCACACTGGGATGGTTGTTCCTGCACTTTCAATAAGGTTTCTTTAAAATACAGCCAGCTCTCCAAGACTCCTTTCCCCCTTATATTAGCCTCCCATATACTGAACTGAAGAGCTACATAAAATATCTTCTTGCCAGAAAGTGAATGAAGATGTCTAAATCACCACATTCCTCACCTGCAGTTTGGGTCAAAAAAAGATGGCACATTATGACTATGCATAGTCTAGAGAGAATTAAACAAAACAAAAAAAATTCAAGACAGCTATTCCATACCCAGAATTCAAGAGATCCTAGATAACTTAGGTTGAAACTTATAGTTCTCTGCCTTTGATCAACTTAGATCTTATCATCGAGTTTATAAGTGAAGGAAGTACATACACACCTAATGGCATTCATTACACCACAAGGATTATAGGAATGGATTTGCCTTTCTTTTGGAGTCACTAATAATGCCTCTGTAGCACACCAGTGCTGCATGGAAGACTGCCTGGAAAATCTGAGAGGTGAAATATTCACACTCTACTTTGATGATGTGCTTATCTACAGCAAAAAATATAGGAACCATACAGAAAATGTTAGGAAAGTTCTCAAAAGTCAGCAGAAGAGAGGTATCAAACTGCAACCAAATAAATGTGATCTGTTCAAGAAGGAGGTGGGCTATTATGGAAGGATGGTGTCAGCTGAGAGATATAACGTGGACTGAAAAGACATAGCTCCTGTATAGGCTTTGAAAGAAAGGACTCTTTTCATGGTGAAGGAAGTAAAAAAATTGGTTGGGTTCCTTAGCTATTACAGAGGAATTATAAATGATTTTTAGGGTGACAAAATCACTACACAATCGCCATTCCAATTATAAAAAATGTTAAGGGAACAGGACTGTTAGCTGTCCAGCACAGAACTACATCAAACGGTTTTAGAACAACTGATTCATGTTCTGTCCAATCCTCCAATCATGACCTACCCAGATTTTCAGAAACCATTCACCTTCCATACCGATGCCTCAGTGAAGGCCTGGGGACCGTCCTGTACCAGCACCAAGGAAATCTCCAGGTCATTTCCTGTGGATCCAGAACTCTTAACATCTGCAGAGAACTACCACCACTTACATTAGGGGCGGGCAAACTATGGCCCGCAGGCCGGATCCATGATTGCCACCCCTGTGATGCCACGGTCCTGTGGCCTGCAGGCACTATCCCCAGGTCAATGGGAGCTTCAGGGAGGTACCTGCAGGCGAGGGCAGTGCGTGCAGAGCCATCTGTCACCCCCTCCTCCAGAGGCTGCAGGGACATGGTGCCAGCCGCTTCTGGGAGCGGTGTGGGGCCAGGGCAGGCAGGGAGTCTGCCTTAGCCCCACTGCATGCCACTGCCACCCTGGAGCTGCTCAAGCTAAGCAGCGCTGGTCTGGAGCCCAAGCCCTTCCTGCACCCCATACCCCAACCCCCTGTCCTCAGCCTCCTGTCACACCCCTCCTGCACCCCAACCCCCTGTCCTGAGCCCCCAACCCCCTGCCCTGGGCCCCCTCCCACACTCCACACCCCCTGCTCTGAGCCCCCAACCCCCTGCCCTGTGTCCCCTGCTTCACCCTGCACCCCTCCTGCACCCCAACCCCTTGCCCTGAGTCCCTTCCTGCACACTGCACCCCCTCCCACACCCTGCACTCCCTTCCACACCCCAACCCTCTACTCCAGCCCCATATTCATGGCCCTGCATGCAATTTCCCCACCCAAATGTAGTCCTCAGGCCAAAAAGTTTGCCCACCCCAACTTACATTCTGGGAAATTGAAGTTTTTAGCTCTGAAGTGAGCTAGAACAGCAAGGTTTAGAGACTACTTCCTCTGTGCACCTTTATGTACAGTCTATAGAGACAATAATCCACTAATGAACTTGATGATACTGGCTAAACTAAATGCTTCCAGTCATAGATGGGTTTCAGAGCTCTCGGGTTTCAACTTCACCATACAATACCATCCTGGGAAAGTTAACACTGATGCCAACTATTTATCCAGGGAACCTTTCATACATGAAAGAAGATATAGAAGAATATGGCCCCGAGAGCATTTCAGCAATTTTTCAACCTGTGAAAGCCCAAAATTAGGGTCATGTGGAGCAGATTTCAGCAATTATGGCAAAACTATCTATTCTACAATCAAATGAATACAACATATTGAATACCCAGTGGAAAAATATATCCTGATGAGCAAAAATCCTCTCAAATAAGTGATTCTGTAATTCAAAGAATTATAGAGCTAAAGAAAAGAAACCACAATTGAGTCTGAAGGAAAGCAAAGGGGAATCCAATGAAGATCAACAGTTTCTATTTGAGCGGACAAAGCTTCATATTGATTCAAATGGTATTTTGCGTCGCAAGACAACCTGAAGAACCCAGTTTGTGCTGCCAAGGCAATACAGGGAACTAGCATATAAATAGTTGCATGAAGAAATGGCTCACTTGGGAAAAGAAATGAGTTGTAAACCCCGCAAGAGAAAGGTTTTTTTGACCTAAGAAGCAACAGTACATTGAATATCACATCACAAGTAAATGTGTGGAAAAAAAAGTTGAATATACTTAGCAGAGCACCTATGCCAAGTGATATCTCTACAGCACCTTTAGATATAATTTTCATTGATTACCTTCATTTGGCTCTGAGTAAAGGAGGGTCTGAATACATCCTGGCAACTGTGCATAATTTCACAAAACTAGCTAAAGCATACTCTACAACAAATAAGTTTGGCAAAGCTGCTGCTGAGAAAATCTTCAATGACTTTGCAATGAAATTTGGATTTCCTCCAAAGATATACCATGACCAAGGAAAGGAATTTGAGAACTAGCTGTTTAAAGAAAACCCTGCAAGAATACAAAGTTATCCAAAACTCTAAACCAGCTCCTTACCATCCTCAAGTGAATCCAGCTGAGTGGTTTCACTGAACTTTACTCACCATGCTCAGGACTCTAGATGAAGACAAGAAATCAATCTGAAAGGAGTCTCTGAACAAAGTGGTTCATGCCTATAGCTGCACTGTTAGTGCAGCAATAGGTTTCTCACCCTTTTCCCTTTTGAATGGGAGAACCCAAAGCTACCTATTGACTTATTATTTGGTTTGAGGTCAGATCAAGCAAGTGACACCTATCAGGTATATGCTGAACACTGGAAGAAGCAGATCAAAGAAGTTTACCAGATTGTACAAAATATATTCTGAAATCAGTTACTAGAGGGAAGGAATACTATGAATGAAAAGTCCTACGACTGGACTTCAGCCTGACAACCATGTATTGGTGAGGAATAGGTTGGAGAAGGTTGGGTGAGGAAAACTGCAAGCATTTTGGGAGCATCAGGTTCATATAGTCACTAAGAGAATAGAAGACAGTCCAGCCCCATGTATGAGGTTAAAGCAGAAAATGGAGTAGGATCATTCATTGTAACCAGCTAATGCCCTGTGACTGCATTATTTCTGAACAGCAAAATCAAGAGCCACCCAACAATAAAGGTGCTTCCAAAGTAAAGGGAATGTATTTGCAGAAAAAAAATGATGAAATCACAGAATGTTCTGGAGAACTCACTAGTTCAGAAAGGGAGGATTTGGAAACTGATTTTCCTGGATGTGATAGCTGACAGATTTCTTCACCAAACAGTTACCGAATGAACAAGAAGTGATGCCATTTTAGAACTGGTATTGGTGAGTAGTGAACTGATTGCAGTGGACAACCTTAGTTTGAGTGACCATGAGCTAATGCAATTTAAACTAAATGGAAGGATAAACAAGAAAGATCTGCAAGCAGGGTCCTTGATTTCAAAAGGGAAAACTTTAAAAAATTAAGAGAATTGGTTAGGAAAGTGGACTGGATTGAAGAACTCAAGAATTTGAATGTGGAGGAGGCTTGAAAGTACTTTAAGTCAAAGTTGCAGAAACTATCTGAAATCTGCATCCCAAGCAAGGGAAAAAAATTCATAGGGAAGGGTGGCAGACCTATCTGTATGAGCAAGCATCTAAAACAGGTTAATGAGAGGAGAAAGCTTACAAGGAATGGAAGATGGGATGGATCAGCAACGAAAGCTATCAGCTGGAGGTCAGAAAGTGTAGGAATAGTGAGAAATGCCAAAAGTCAAGCAGAGTTTGACCTTGCAAAGGAAATTAAAACTAACAGTAAATAGTATTCAATAGCCATATAAATAAAAAGAAAACAAGGAAAGATAATAATCTAGGCATAGCCCAACACCTAAACAAATACTTTGTCTCAGTTTTTAGTAAGGGTAATGAGAATCTTGGAGGTAATGGCAGGGTGGCTAATGGAAATGAGGATATGGAAGTAGAAATTACCACATCCGAGGCGGAAGTGAAATTCAAATTGCTTAATGTGACCAAATCGCAGGGCCCAGATAATCGTTAGCCTTGGATATTAAAGGAACTGACACATGAAACTGCAAGCCCAATAGGATTTTTTATTAATGCTAAACTTGGGGGTCATACCCTCTGACTGGAGAATTGCTAATGTAGTACCTGTTTTTAAGAAAGGGGGAAAAGTGATCCAGGAAACTACAGGCCTGTTAGTTTGACCTCAGTTGTATGCAAGGTCTTGGAATACATTTTGAAAGAGAAAGTAGTTAAGAACACAGGTAAAGGGTAATTGGGATAAAATACAACATAGTTTTACAAAAGGTAGATTATGCCAGACGAATCTGATCACTTTCTTTGAACTAATAACTGATGTTTTTAGACAAAGGAAATGCAGTAAATCAAATCTACCTGGATTTCAATAAGGCATTTGGTACAGTTCCACATGGGAAATTATTAAATTGAAGAAGATAGGGATTATATGAGAATTGAAAGGTGGATAAGGAACTGGTTTATAGGGGAGATTACAACGGGTCATACTGAAAGGTGAACTGTCAAGATGGAGGGAGGTTACTAGTGGAGTTCCCCAAGGATCAGTCTTGGGGCCAAGTTTATTTAACATTTTTATTAATGATATTGGCACAAAAAGTCGATGTGCACTAATAAAATTTGCAAATGGCATCATGTTGGGAGGTATTGCCAATACAGAGCAGCACCAGAATATCGTACAAGAAAATCTGGATGACCTTGAAAACTGGAGTAACAGAAATGGGATGAAATTTAATAGTGCAAAGTGGAAGGTCATGCACTCAGGGACTAACAAGAATTTTTGCTATAAATTAGGGCCCTATCAATTGGAAGTGACAGAGGAGGAGAAAGACCTGGGTGTGTTGGCTGATCAGTAAATGACTATGAGTAAGGCTGCATGTCTGTCAGAGAGGCCACAGATTCTGTGACTTCTGCAGCAGCCGCTGCTGCAGCAGTCTCAGGTCACCACACCTGAGCAGCAGCAGTTTGGGTGTGGGAGGGGGCTCAGGGCTACAGATTGGGGTGCGAGGCAGCGCTTCACTCAGGAGGGAGCGGTGGGGTGGGGGCCTTCCCAGAAGAGGCTGGCATGTCCCTGCAGGTCCTAGGTGGAGAGGTCGGGTGCTCTGCGTATTGCCCCTACTTGCAGGCACCACCTCCACAGCTCCCACTGGCTGCAGTTCCCTGCCAATAGGAGCTGCAGAGCTGGCACTAGTGGCAGGGACAGCACACAGAACCCCCCTGGCCTTCCCTCACCCTAGGACCTGCAGGGACATGTCGGGAGCTGCACAGAGCCAGGTAGGGAGCCTGCCTGCCCCACCAAACCTCTCCCCCACCATCAGAGGTCTTGGGCCGTGCACTGCCACCCTCCCCCACAGCACCCGCAGCACCCCAGGCCAAGTTTTAGTCAGGGGCATATAGTTCAAGTCATGGACAGGTCACGGACCATGAATTTTTGTTTACTGACCGTGACCTGTCCATGACTTTTACGAAAAATACCCATGACTAAAATGTAGCCTTAACTATGAGCTGCAAATGTGATGTGGCTGTGAAAAAGGCTAATGCAATCCTAGGATGCATCAGGCAAAGTATTTCCAATAGAGACAGGGAAGTGTTAATACCATTATACAAGGCACTGGTCAGACCTCATTGGGAATACTGTGGGCAGTTCTGATCTCCCATTTTTGAGAAAGATGAATTCAAGCCAGAATCAGTGCAGAGAAAGGCTACTAGGTGGGTGATCAGAGGAACGGAAAACCTGGCTTACAAGAGGAGACTCAAGGAGGTTGGCTTGTTTAGCCTAACCAAAAGAAGGCTGAAGGAAAATATTATTGCTCTCTATAAATACGTTAGTGGGATAAATACCAGGTGGGGAAAGGCATTATTTAAGTGTCAGTGCTGACACAAAAACAAATAAATATAAATGGCCATCAACAAGTTTAGGCTTGAAATTAGATAAACGTTTCTAACTATCAGAGGAGTGAAGTTCTGAAACAGCCTTTGAAGGGGAGCAATGGGGGCAAAAAGCCTACCTGTCTTCAAGACTGAGCTTGATAAGTTTAGGGAGGGGATGGTATAATAAGACTGCCTACAATGGCATGTAACCGATCTGCAACTGCCAGGAGTAAATATTCCCAACGGCCAGGGATGGGACACTAGACGGGGAGCGCTTTGAGTTACCATAGAGAATTACTATCTGGTTTGTGGGTCTTGCCAAAATGATCAGACTCCAACTGACTGCCATATTTGGGGTCAGGAAGGAATTCTCCCCCATGTCATATCAGCAGAGACCCTGGGAGGTTTTTGCCTTCCTCTGCAGCAAGGGGCATGGGTCACTTGCAGGTTTAAACTAGACTGAATGATGCATTCTCTGTAACTTGAAGTCTTTAAATCAAGAATTGAGGACTTCAGTAACTCAACCAGAGGTAATGGGTCTATTACAGGAGTGGGTGGGTGAGATTCTGTGGCCTGCAGTGTGCAGGTGGTCAGGCTAAAGGATCATGATGGTTTCTTCTCACCTTAAAGTCTATGAACTAGTTTCATCAGTTGACCCGGTTTACCATCCTGTCAGTAGAAGACAAAACATTCTGCATGAGTAATAAGGACACAAAAGAATCCTGAAGCAAGAGAGTTCATTCCAAGCTCCAGCTATGCACTGCCATCTCCAGAGGCCTACAGACCAACCCTCAGATTTCTCCCTCATCTGTAGGAAGCTCTCTAAACTGCCCCCCACCGACTCGTGTTTCCTGTACCCATCGCTCCTCAGCTGCAGGGGGAGGGATCACTGTATGGGGAGCTGCTCTCCCATTCACCCAACCCCAATGCATCCAGACCTGCTCATACCCAGACCTTCCTGCTGAGCCTCACCCCCACCACACCCAGAACCGCCCCTGAGAAGCCCCACTCCCCCTGTACCTGGACCACCTCAACAAGATACCACACCCTGATCCCCACCCTATTGAGCCCCAACCAGTTGCACCTGGATCCCACCCCACCGAGCCCCACTCCCCCAGCATCTGAAACCCCCCCACCCACTGAACTCTCCATGTCCAGACTCTTCCTGCTGAGCTCTATCCCCCCACACCAGATCTCCCCCCACTGAGCCCCAACCACCTTCACCTGGACCCCTCTGCAGAGTCCCATTACCATTGCACCCAGAACCCCGCGACAAACCCCTGTGCATTCAGATTCCGCCCTGCACACCGGATCCTCCACTGAGCCACCCGCACCCAGATTGCTCCACACAGAACCCTCTCAACCCATAGTTGGATCCCCACACACTAAGCCCTTCCACATTTGGATCCGGCCTTTCTGAGCCTGCCTTCCCACACCTGGTGCACCTGGCACAGAGGGGCAGAGCCCTGGGGTGTTTCTGGGACAGGCCTGGTCCTTGAGCTGTGTCAGGGTTGGGGTGCAGCTCCATCGCTGAGTCTGTGTCCTGGGGTGGGGGGTGGGAAGCTGCATAGTGATCTCCCACCTCTGTGCAGCCAGTGGCCTGTGCTCCCCAATACCATGCTGGAGCCTCCACATTTATTTGACAAATAAATTTTGCTGCATTTTAAAATACTGTCCACAGAATTTTTAATTTTTTGGCACAATATACCTTCAGCAGTAAGAGCTGTATGCAATACAGTATTTGTTGAATATTGGGATATTTATTTAACCAAGGCAGAGTGTGAGGCTCCTAAAACAGATGTTTTAGAAATAGATTTATATTATTTATATTTAGTAATATTTTTGACTATTTGCTTATTGTACATATTTTTGTTCATGGTGATATAAATTATGTAAGAGAAATGAGAGCTGCCTCTTTAAGAATAGGATGGGGCACAGTGAGAGAGATACTGCAGGGACCAGAGTGTATAGTGTGTGTGCTGCTGCAACAAGTGGAGGCTGTAGATGTGCACACAGGAGGTCTCTGTCTGCAAAAAGAAATGCTAAAGAAAGATTTGAATCCCACAATAAACAAAGCTCTCTCTAAAAAGCTGAGTGTTGTGATTGAGGGTGTAAACATATGCAATGGACTATACCTTTAAGCTAATTGGAACATATGGAGAAAGTGCACAAGTACAGACCAAGAAATTACAGCATGCTGGTCTTAGGTGCAAGCTATTTTTTCTCTTTAATTCCAAGACTGAAAAGCCCCTAAAGCTGAACGGATTTGCATGAAACATGATGCTCAGCATCGCCAGCAGGATCTTTTCTACAAGTTGCCAAACATATGTTAGATGAAATTGTTCTTAAGGGTTAGTTTATTATATTTTACAGGGCTATAAGCCTATCTGAACTAAATATTTATGAGCCAAACTTAAAATACAGAATCTTGCTGTATTTTAAACAAGGAACAAAAATATCATTTCAAAGTACATATTTTAATGTAAAATTATAAAATAAGTTTTAATTGCATTAATTCACTAGCAAGTATCTAGATTAAAATTGTAAAAAGCTATCCTTAATTTACTTAATTTCACAAAAATAAACCTGTTTTTACCAGGCAAAAGGTTAACAGTTTTCTCTGGGGAGAAAGGAATGACTAGACTGGGGAAGGTTTCCACTCAGATTATTTGTAAGTAACGATGTGATGCATTTAGAAAGATATGACATTGTGAAAAAATTTCCCCAACAATGAATATTTGAGAAAATGTATTATGGCTGCAAGTGCTATAGCTCTAGTGCCGACTACAAGATATAATTCAATTAACTAAAAACCCTATTCTGGGGAAACTGAGTAGGATATTGGAGGCAAAGAGGAAGAGAGCCTGCTATAGGCCACCAGAAAGTAATTGTCCTACAAAGGAGCAATATAAGGCTTGTGGGGAGAAAAAAGGTTACATTGGTGGGTAAGGTTATGGGTGCCAGGTGTCCGGTTTTCAACCGGAATGCCCAGTCGAAAAGGGACCCTGGCAGCTCTGGTCAGCACTGCTGACCGGGCCATTAAAAGTTCAGTCTGCAGAGCTAAAGCAGGCTCCTTGCCTGCTGTAGCTCCATGCGGCTCCTGGAAGCAGCAGCATGCCCCCCTTTTTAGCTCCTACATGTAGGGAGAGCCACAGGACTTTGCACACTGCTCCCACCGCAAGCACCGGCTCCGCAGCTCCCACTGGCTGGGAACTATGGCCAGTGGGGGTGGTGCCTGCAGACAGGTTAGTGCGCAAAGCCGCCTGGCCGCACCTCCATGTAGGAGCCGGAGTGGACACATGCCGCTGCTTCCGGGAGCTGCCTGAGGTAAGCACTGCCCATAGCCTGTAGCCCTGGACCTCTCCTGTGCCCCATTCCCCTGCCCCACCCCTGATCCCCCTCCTTCCCTCTGAACCCTTCGGTCCCAACCTGGAGCACCCTCCTGCATCCCAAACCCCTCATCCCCAGCCCCAGCCCGGAGCCTGCACCCCCCACACACATCCCAACTCCTGCCCCAGCCCTCAGCCTCCTCCTGCGCTCCAAATCCCTGCCGCATCCTGATCCCCCTCCTGCCCTCTGAATGCCTCGGTCCCAGCCCAGAGCCCCCTCTTGTATCCCAAACCCAAGCCCAGACCCTGCACCCCCAGCCGGAACCTGCACCCCCCACACACCCCAACTCCTGTCTGAGTCCCCTCCCACACTCCAAATCACTGCCACAGTTCTGATCCCCCTCCTGCCCTCTGAACCCCTCGACCCCAGCCCGGAGCCCCCTCCTGCACCCCAAAACCCATGCCAGAGCCCACTCCCAGCAGAAGGCCTGGCCCCGCCCCCCATAGTCCAATCCTCTGCCCCAGCCGCACCCCCCTACACACCCCAACCCGGTGAAAATGAGCAAGTGAGTGAGGGTGGGGAGAGTGAGTGACAGAGGGAGGGGTGATGGAGTGGGCCTCGGAGGCAGGGTGATGCAGAAACAGAGCCTCAGAGGAGGGGCAGGGCACGGAGGAGGAGCAATGGTGTTCAGTTTTGTGCAAGTAGAAAGTTGGCAACCCTATGTAAGGTGTTAGCCACCTGACTAGTTTCCAGTGGAACTTCAAATACTTGCTGTTTGTTGTAAATCAGAACAAGCCTGTAGGTCTGAGCAAGCCCCAGTAATCAGATTGGGGTTCTAGCTACTGAACACTGCAGCAAAGGTCCTGACCAGCATCAGCTACTTCCTGAAGGAGGCTTTGGCAGCGTAGCCCTCCAGTGGACTATAGGGGCATCAATGCCCCAGCTACTCTCCCAGAACCTGGACTGGCACAGTCTTCCTGACAGGCCTCCCACACATGGTGACCTAGTTAAGACTGTCACATGCTCTGATTTGGGCATCAAATTATTCCCCATTTGGCTATTCCCCCTAACACCACCACCACACATGGGCCAGGCCAATGCCCCACCTAGATATCAAGTGGTGTAACTGTATGGCTCAGCACTGGGTTGAGAACATAGCTCTGCCAGCATCAGTGCTATCCAGGAAAAAAAAAAAATAAGCAGGGTAAAAGCAGCAACTTCATACCCATTTCTTTGTTTTAATTTCATTTCCTCCTCTTTTATCCCTCTATTCACTACAGTTTTTTTGAGATACATTTCACATTTGCATTTTGTACATCTGCCTGATGTTTTTGTAACTAACCTTTTGCTTCCAAAAGCAGAATGTCTCACATGGTCCCCAAAAGCAGCGAATCTAGAACAGACCTGCCAGAGACAAGTTTGCACTAGCTCCTTACTATTTAGGTGCTCCCTGAAAACACCTTACTTTCAGATGCTTAAGTCTGGCCAGGTGCCTTTTGACCCATGTGAAAATCCAATTTGGGTACCTACACTTTGGGCCAACCACAACCCCTAGAAATTAGACTCACTGAAGGAGAGAGGGCACTGCATATACCTAGGACCTCCCTTTGAAAATCTCATATGATTTCTTCTGGCCATTTGTGTGTCCCATTAGGTGTCTGGCCACTTACAAACCTCGTAGGTTTGAATATTTTGGTGTATTTACAAGTAACATATATTATGATGAAATAAACACACTGTCAATTTACCATAACCTTTACATTGTTACTGTATCTCACTGCTGACAAAGATGCTGTTGATCCATGAAAGAGGTACCCCTGCCCCCGGCTTCTGGTTACGTGAACCCCATTGAAGGAAATCATTGCATAAGACTACTTCCTAATTGTTACATTATGTTTTTGTCCTAAGTTATTTCATACCAGTTAATAAATCTGATATAGCTCTATTTGGAAGAATGGGTGGTAATGTGCACTTCAGAAATGGCAATCTCACCTTCCCTTCTAAAAGGCATATCCATGCAGCTGTTATGTGGTTGTGTAGGGAAGGTCATGAAGCTTAATGCTGACCTTGATTTTGAGTCTACCAGATAGGAATCTTCTTTGTCAAATTAAAATATTTGCTCTCTCTCATCTGAGGAACCCAGGTATTTGCACAATATGGTCTTTGAGCCCAGCCCATCAGCACCTACTGTTGATTAGCAGTATTGATAAGGGAACCACGCCAGGGAAATGCAATGTAAACTTGATCTTTCCAAAAGTATAGTCTTGTGGCTGATTACCAGGGGCTTCTAACTCTAAAGTAGCAAAAGCTATCCAAATAACAGTCTTAAGTTCTGTGGATGGTGCTTGCTCACCGGTAGCATCTGGCAACACTGGTGACCCCGATGTGATATATAAAGGTCTCAGTGGTAGTGTCACTACTCCAAATTTCTGTTTTATTTCTCATATACATACCACTGTGGGATGCACTATCATAATCCCTTTCCCAGTATTTCAAAACACTCAGCCTACTACTAACGAGGAGACAGGTGATAACTGGAATTGCCCTAATAAGAGTGTGTTTCTATCTGTATCACCAAAGTAAAAGGCCAGAATACACCAGCAGCCTGGAAAAACATGGTTACGCTTGGATATAAGGTGGTGTCATAGGTACACATACATACTACACATATATGCCCATACACACTACAAATATATATGCCATATCCATATAATTCATATATATTCTTTGGAAGTGCCTCTAAGGCTCAATCATAATACTACATTCCTCAGTCATGGTCCCAGGCCTAACATTCCCAGGCCCACCCTAAGGAACTAAAAAATAATTGGATAATAAAATCTGCCTAACAGTCATACGAGGGAATGTGCAGACTAAAAAGACAGATGGGGCATGAGTGCATGGATGGTAAAACAAGGTAACCACATAACAGCGTTTAGCCCACTGGCTTATCTTTAACCCATGCATTATGTTTTCTGGTCCAATGGGTAAACATCCTCCCCATAAAAAGACAAAAAGTGGGGGAATGTAGTAAGTAGAGGCCCTGAGATATAAACCTTGGTATCAAAGGCCCGGTATGAGGCCTCAAACTAAAGTAATGGTCAAGACTTTGCTAATATAAAGCAAAGTCAAGCTGTGAGCTGAAGGCTGGCTCGGTTCACAGAAGCTGGCAAGGAAAGGCCTGATGTTGCATAAACATATATTCACATAGCATATTGAAGTATAAACACGGTACCAGAACACCTTATACTGGAACATTCCACAGATAAGAAAGAACAAGCCAACCCATCCCAATGACAGGGGCAAAAGGGTAAAATGATGGATAGAGTTGTTTTGATCGAACCAACATTTGCAAGGTGAGAGGCGGCACCTTACTACGTAGAAGGGTTGTACCTTGCTATGTAGAGGGATCGTACCTCAATACGTCAGGAGTGATGTGTAACTTGTTTGTACCTGTGTATAAGAATGCATCCCTGGGGCGGTGTCTTTGTCTGGCCGAGGGGGCAGTGGAAAGTCCCGCCACTAACTGAGCCGAGTCCACTGACCGTGGGCACATACTCGTAGTATGCCCTGTACAGTAACGATCTGGAGGGAACTATTATTGTGTCCAATATGGCAATAAACCTGGCCGAAGTGCCTTCATACTTTATTAGACTCTGTGGTCATTGGGGGTTCTCTTTGGGTCTGCTGTGTCAGCTATCTGCGCAGAGCTGGGGCAGCACACAGAGGGAACACACGCACGCAGCCGAGTGATACCAACAAGGAGAGAGCAGAGCGCCACACCGGTAGCATCTGACAACACCAGGGGCTTCTAACTCTAAAGTAGTAAAAGCTATCCAAATAACAGTCTTAAGTTCTGTGGATGGTGCTTGCTCTCCTTGCCTTTTTGGATCCTATTTGTGTGTGTTTCCATCTCAACTTCAATGAGAGGTCTTAGAAGAGGGATTTAAAAGGCCTACTCTGTAACAGTACTATGCTGGAAATGGACCTAAGATTTTGGGGACAAAGTAGTAAAGAAAAACTGTGGGTAAGCAGAAATGTCCCTCGATTAGTTACAGAAGTTGAGTTACCTGGATACCGAAAGCTAAATCTACCTGGGGCAGGCAGCGTACGCCCTCCACCTGGTGTACTCAATCCACCCCAGAAGAGGTAAGAGAGCCCTATAAAGAAACATAAGAAAGAGCTCACTTTGGTGTACAACAATCTCTTCTCCTGTCTGGTCTGTAAAGCTGCTTAGTGAAAGGGAAGAAAAAATACATTCTTCCCCATTTTACGCCAATTCTCACTGAGAGTTACTGCAGTACTACTTTCATGAGTTTAAGCACTGAAAGAGGAAAGAAAGAAGTAAATCTCCCCCTTGGTGGCCCACGGAAAAATACTGTGGGATGAGGAAAAAATGTCTGTACCAGAGGAACCCCTTTGTAACTGTGACACATTCAGCTGGTACCATGGTGAGTGTCAGGAACTGGCACCATGTGATGGTCTGTCTGAGGGAGATAGAGGAACAAATATCCATCCACCTAAATGCAGCAAAGAGTTGCTGATACATCTGTGGCCCAGTAAAATTAAACCAGTAGGGTCTGAGACAGTTTGAGGTGAAAGCAGAGAAGCTGAGTTTGCAACAGGGTCTTCAAAATCTGGTTGTACTGCTCCTGAGCTCTGCCAAATTATTTTCCTGTCTTCTACTTCCCCATCCCCTCTCTTCAGGGGGAAGAACCAGGCATGTTTGGAGCTGGGGAGGGACTGGAGAATTCTGCGACTGTTTCCTCATTTCTAGGAAACAAGAAATAAAGACTAATAGGGATGGGTGGAGCAGATCCACAGGGATGACAGAAAAGTCTTTATTTCTATTTACTGCTAAGTGGGGACAGCAATAATAGGTGAAGAATGTAGTGTACAATATGCGCTATATAAAGAAGAGCTATTATAAATACATTTGAGACTGCAATTAAAAAAAATTTCAGCATAGAAGAGTTGCAAACACTGCTGGTAGACTGTCACCATATTTTTTGCAATTATTATTATTCATTGGGGAAAAAAATTGTTAGAACAAAATGTTATCTTTATGGACATTAAAAATATCACAGCTCAAAAACAACATTATACATTTTTCAGTTCTAAGAAAACTAAGATTTTGTAGTTTTACCTTCTGGTCATCAACTAATTCTTTAACAATAATTTGCCTGATATTCTGGTTTAAAGTCTATCCACTCCCCAAAATACCACTTAATAGAAAGCAGCTTCACAGGTACAATGCTAGTTAGCAACAGAGTGGTGGTAATTCTTTTTAATACAAGTTAAAGTCAGTTGAAGGGGTTTTTTAATTAACAAAAATATGAGAAAAGCACATTTATTGACTTAAAGCCAAGCTTGAAAATCTAATCCAATTAAAAAATGCATAATAAACAACTTGCCTTCCGGATGCCAAAAGTTTAAAAGCCTCTATTTTTTGGCATATCAACAATAACATCCTGAGAAATTAATGTATTTTTGTCATGAGAAACCAACACACACAAACACAGTTTAGGAAGAAGTGGAATGACACCCACCAAATCTGACAGAGGACAAAACCCTACTTCAGATGAAGGCCTATCAAAATATGCAAGCAAATGTCATGGAAACAGAAGCTCTCTCCATGGTAACATCATTTCTGGTACAGCAGCTAACCACTCTAATTCCTAATATGCTCCAAGATGAAATATTAGCTTAATTCCAGTTCTCATTTTACAGTCTATCTGTAACACTCAGTATATCTAACTGCTGTAAAGATTTAATAAAAACATTAATATTTAATAAGTATGCAACATTAAAACCAAAGCTTAGTGTAAGGTAAGGACAAACAGATTAACTGTAGCAATACAAAATTGAGCAAAACTACCTTAGAGAAAAACAAGAGCCTGATGGAAACAAAATTATATCACAACTATGTGCTATTAAATCCTCCAACTTCAGTGCAACAATGGCTAGATGTGTTTTACTGTCCTGTACTGCAAACAGAGTAGGTGATCTGGTGTATACAATGCACAATTAGAGTTAACCAAAATCCTGCAATTTGACTTTGTACGGAATCAAAGATTGTACATTTTTATCCACCACTTAAGGCAACTAACATTCTTAAATGGTAGGTTTCTTGGCATTCAGTACTATATGAATGAAAACTGTTAGTAGTATTCCTGCTGCTTTCTCTAGAGTATTACACAGGAACAGTAAATGGGTCATTTTAAAGAGTGGCTGTTCTAATTCTCCCCCAGAAAAAAGCCAGTTATTTTTCTGCTGAAAAAATTATGGAAGGTTTTATAAAATGAAACATTTGATCTGATTCACTTCATACACATTTATTCATCAAACATAAATAGACAGTTTTTCCAAAATGAAAGGTTTGCAAATTCTATTAGTAAAACCCAACAACATAATACCAGTTAGGCTCACAACACTTTTGTATCTGACCTAGAACACAGATCCATTTTAACCATCTAAATTTTGGCTAAATTAATCCAAATGTGCTGAAATAAATTACTCAACTGATGTTAAGTGAACATCTTTTAAAATTTTGAATTCCATTGCCATCATCTTCTGTGATTTTACTTCCACTGTTTTCAAGCATTTAAATGTTAGAAGACAGGAACAAATTCAGGATACTTTCATCATAATTTCTCTGCTCTGGGTCCACCCAATGACCTCCATATTTGGTTGTGTGAGCTAAATAATAAATAGGTTTTATAACTTCTTTGGATCATTTTTTTATTTTATTCTTGTGTGATTCCAGTTCATTGTTATTAATTATATCAAGTCAGGTTTCCATTTAGACAGCAGCAGTTTGTAATCTAACAGGTCTCTCAGACACCTATTTTAATTGCTTTGGTAAATTTAGCAGCTCTCTGTAGTGTCCCTTCTGTGAAATGCATGCTTTATTTTAGTTGCTTGATACAAATGTAGATAAAAAATTTTCTTGGGAGTTCCATTAAGCATCACAGGGAAACTATGGCATCAATCTACATTTTTCGGTCAACTCTACCATCAGTATGGTGGAATTTTTGTGCTTCTACAATAAGTTTTAGCACTATGTTAGCTGTTACATCCTTATCAAGATGGATTAAAGACTATGATGAACATCTATCTGTCAGGAATCTGGGATGATTTCACATATGAGTTTCTCATCTTTTTTCCTTTTTTATTGATTGCTTGAGCAAATAAATACTTCACTGTCATTTTTCTCTGCATTGCTGAACAGCATCTTCAGCAAATTGGACAATTTCATTTCAGACAGAATCAGCAGCACTAAGCAGAAAACATTTCTCTTTATGAATACTTGCAGTGATAACTGGGTCAGTTTTTATGCTTGAACAACTATTTTTCATTATCAACTTTGATTCTTCTAGTTCTTTCTTTGACTGCTTCACCTGTGCATCAAGTCAATTATCTAAAGCAATATATTCAGGGCAAATGCTTTAATCATTTCTTTAAATTTTCAATATTTGCTCTACTGAAGGACAAAGGTGTTGGCCTAAAAACAGGTTGCAACTTTCTTATCAAGTTCAAGTCTTAGATCTTAAATTGTGTTTGTGGAATAAACACCAACTGATCTTTCCCATTTTTTGGGTGTCAAAGGCTCACTGAAAGCTACAGAATGATGTTGGAAACCTGCTGCTGGCCTGGAACAGGGAATAACATTATTGTGGCTATATTTTGTTGAAATAAGAACAAATCATTAATATTCTAATCTACCTAATTCTACAAAGGGTTTATTTCAATGAACGCCTTGAACAACTTTAAACATATTGTGTGACAAATCCTCACAATGGTGTTTGGTAATTACTTAAACAAACAACAACAAAAACAGTCACCTGTTTGCAGTATTGATCAACAGCTTTTTCACATACTTTACCAGTTGGCTGTCTCTCATTCCAAGTGAACTCAACCCTGAAGACTGAAGAATGCAAAGTAAGCTAGCCAGCTATATACAGAACCATATCCTCAGATGTTGTGCCTTACTTACTATAGTTGCTAGCTGTTAAAAAAGTACTAAACACACTCAATTGTTGGTAGAGGGAGTGATTCTCCGAAAAACATCCAGACTTCACAATCCTGTTCTTACTCATTTGCGTCTAGTATGAAGTCTATTTACAATGTGCTGCTGATATGCTGGATTGCTACATAAAGTACAGCAGCAAAATGAAGATTAATTTACATATTAACATTCTGATATAAACTGTTAGTTTTTATCAACAGCTAAAGTGAAAAATAGCTATATTAGTTTATATCAATAGCTAAGCAAAAAAAATAGTTTTATGAAAGATATTTGTGCAGACTTCGAAGTCTCAAGAAACTAATTTAGTACTAGGAATCTATTAGCCCTACTGCTGAAATACAAACAGGAGAAGGCAGACTCTTTTTACAGATATTTTCCCAAATCATTCAATTTGAGTGGAGAAGGAGAGGTTAATGATTCAGGATGCACTCAGCTTATTTTAGTTATTCTATTGTAACACGGGGACAGGGGAGAGCTGATGTACATTTCTCAGTTAAATTCCAAGGGCTCCTCCTCCTATCCACCCCCTCCCCCACCCTGAGAAAGCTCTGTGCAGGATCTTGGATAGGTAGGGGCAGCGCCATGGATGCACCTGATCATTTCATTAATAGTATGCATATGTGAAGGGCTGGGAGTGGATCCACCTCACTATGGGAAGATCCAAAAGTTTGGACATGTCATTCGGTGAAGAATCCCACTAATTCAAAGTAGCTATAAACTTGCTTTGTTCAGCAATGGAATATATGTATGTTTACTCTACATATTTTCCAACATATACATAGAATAGCACAGTATGGGAATGCTGCATTACACACAGATCATTGTCTTAAGCATAGGCATATCTGCTAAAGTTAAAGCCTGTTTTGGTGTTCTCAGCTGAAAACCATGCCTTCAGCACTCATATCTGACACATATGGTCACTTGTCTGTTGGCAGCCAATATGAAAAATCGTGCACAACTATCAGGATGGCATTAAGCCTACTCAACAAGCTCCCTGGAGTTTCACACTAAGACATGGGTACTACATAACCAAATGAAATTAGTAGTCTGCATGTGTCATAAACAGATAGTTAAGGGTTAAGGTCTCTTTTACCTGTAAGGGGTTAACAAACAGTGAACCTGGAACACCTGACCAGAGGACCAATCAGGAGACAAGATACTTTAAAAATCTCGGTGGAGGGAAGTCTGTTTTGTGTGTTTTTCTTTGTCTGTTGTTCTCTCTGGGTTCTGAGAGTGATCGGATGTACCTACAGGCTCTCTAATTTTCTGTTCTAGTAGTAAGTACAAGTAGAAAGGCAGTTTAGTCTTTTTAATTGTTTTTCTTTATTTGCAAATGTGTATTTGGCTGGAAGAATTGTATCTCTGTTGCAATTTGTATGTATGCTGGGGGGAGGATTCTCTCTAGTGTCTATAAGCTGAAAGACCCTGTAACATTTACCATCTTGATTACAGAGACAACTTTTATGTTTTTCTTTCTTTTATTAAAAGCTTTTCTTTTTTAGAATCTAATTGATTTTTTGGTTATCTTGTGTAAGACCCCAGGGGAGGGAGTCTGCACTCACCAGGGAATTGGTGGGAGAAAGGAGAGAAGGGGGAAGGAAAAACCTGCTCTCTGTGTTTATCTCTGTCTCTCTCTCCGGGAGAGAGGAGGGGGAGGGGGGAAAGGTGAATTTCCTCTTTGTTTTAGATTCACGGAGCTTAAATCTGTATGGTCTCTTGGTGAGGGGGAAAGAGGAGGGGGGAAGGTAACATTCTTCTCTGTTTTAAGATTCAGGGAGTTTGAATCACAGTGATCTTCCACGGTAACCCCAGGGAGGGGAAGTCTGGGGGAGACAACGGTAGGGGAAAGGGTTTATTTCCTTGTGTTAAGATCCAAGGGATCTGGGTCTTGGGGGTCCCCTGGGAAGGTTTTAGGGGGATCAGAGAGTACCAGGCACTGAAAATCCTGGTTGGTGGCAGCCTATCAGATCTAAGCTGGTAATTAAGCTTAGGGGAATTCATTCTAGTACCCCATCTTTGGACACTAAGGTTCAAAGTGGGGATTTATACCATGGCAGCATGGAACTCAAGTCTCTCTTTTTAAAAAAAACAAAAAAAACAAAAAAAACAAAAAAAAACAAGCCTCTAGTATCCAAATTCAACAAATGACTCCTTACATTTGTTGACATTTACAGTAGGGACAGGCATAACTACCGTCAGGGCCGGCGCTACCATTTAGGCAGCCTAGGCAATCGCCTAGGGTGCCAGGATTATTTGGGGGGTGGCATTTTGCTGGGGGGGTGGCAGGCAGCTCCGGTTGACCTGCCGCAGGCATGCCTGCGGAGGATCCGTTGGTCCGCTGCTCCGGTGGAGCTGCCACAGTCATGCCTGCAGACGGTCGACTGGCCGCGGGCATGCCTGCGGCAGCTCCACCGGAGCCACGGACCAACAGACCCTTCGCAGGAATGACTGCGGCAGCTCCACTAGAGCCGCGGGATCAGCACGGGGGCGGCGAAATGGCCATGCGCCTAGGGCGTGAGAAACCCTAGCGCCGGTCCTGACTACCGTACTTTGTATGATAGCTCAGACGAAATATACCCAGACTGCCCCATTAAGGTAAATGGAAAACCTTTGGGATGACTACTGCTTATATATGTAGAAAATACATAATGCCTATCAGCAATCCTATGTCAATGATTACAGGGGACGTCTAAACTGCACATCAGTTCTAGACCAAATTTGGGTATTTGCCGTGAGTAGGTGGCAAACAGGCAAAGGGAATTCAATCCCCTACAAATGGTGAAGAACTTTAGATAGTGTACACCAGGGGTCTCAAACACACAAGGGCTCTTGGATGTGGCCCTCCAAACTCTCCCCACACCCCCACCCCTCTGCCTACCCTCGGGATTGCCCCCTGTGGTGCTGCGAGCCCTGCACTCTCTCTAAAGAAGCTGGCAGCATGTCCCTTCGGTCCGGGGAGAAGGGAGGAAGGAGGCAGAAAGCTTCTGCATTGCCTCCTTCCAGGCACCACCTCCGCAGCTCCCATTGGCCGGGAACAGTGAACTGTGGCCAATGGGAGCTTCGTGGGAGATACCTGGAAAAGCGGCAAGAGCAGCAGATGCACGGAATCCTGATCCCCTCCCCCTCCCCCAGGGGCTGCTTTCTGGAATGGAGAGGCATGGGCCAGGGGCCAGGACAGGCAGGCAGGAAGCCTGCCTTGGCCCTGATGTGTGCCGCTGCCATCCCAGAACCACTCTAGGTAAGCGGCACTGGGCTGGAGTTCGCACCCCAAACCCCTCCTGTACCTCAACTCCCTGTCCTGAGCCTCCTGACGCACCCCGCACCCCTCCTGCACCCAATTCCCTGCCCTGAGCCCCTTGGCTGCATCCCACACCCCTCCTGATTCCCTGCCCTGAGCCATCTGCTGCACCCTACACTCCTGCAGCACCCAACTCCCTGCCCTGAGCCCCCTACCGCACCCCGCACCCCTCCTGCACTCCCTGCCCTGAGCCACCTGCTGCACCCTGCACCCCGACCCCATGCCGCACCCCTCACCCTCTTGCACCCCATACACCAACTCCCTGCCCTGAACCCCCTGCCACACCCTGCACATCTCCTGCAACTCAACTCCTGAATAGCAGTGACATCTATGCAGGCAGATGAAGGGAATTAGGTTAAACAAGAAGTTCAAGTTGGGTAAATGGCACATACATTTGCACTTCAAAATATAACTGTAGCAGTAATGACAGCAGAAAATGAACCTGAAGAAAATGTAGGCAGGGAGAACCTAAATAAAAGTGATGTGGTTTTCTGAGATGCTGAGCGTCCTCTGCTACTACTTAAGTCAAAGGGAGTTACACTTGTTCATCACACCTGAACAATTAAACTACTTTTATTTCAGTGCTTAACTACGGAATTGTGTTTGTGGAATAAAAACATGTACCTTGATAAAAAATAAAACCAAAACCTAAAGAGATATGATAAAATAAGCCCTTTACGATGGCCAAGACAATCCTAAAGTTCCATCTAAGTTATGGCCTGTATAGTCATGGAAAAATTCCTGAAGATATGCTGTGCCTTATTAAAATAAATTTTTGAATATCCATAAAGTATATGATGGGATTGTATAGTTGAGATACGATTAGCAATTTGAGAGAAGAATTGCCAGGAACCCTGCTATGGAAATTGAGAATAATGGATAGTCATTCATGGCCAGATAATGCTGCTGTAAAGGTCAGTGCCATTTCAGCAAATTGACAGCAGCTTCTCATTAAAGGGCAGCCCACACCAACGTGAAAGATACATGCTGGCGTAGCAGTGGCCGTTTTGACCGGTAATGGATTTAGTTACAGGTGTTCTTCATGTGGGGGAATTCCAACTAACCAGGTAGATGTTCAGCGTAAGTAATGAAAGAAAAAAGGTTTTAATAGCACAAGTCAATACAGATTTGTGGGGCAATGCTCTCCTCCTCTCAAGAATCATTTCTGCTTGTGAAGTCCATCAGAAGCCAGCTGGAAATAATAATGGATAGGTTCAGGGATTAGTAGAGAATTACAAAACTTATAACAGAAAACATATTTGTATAGGAAAATAATGTATATAAAACTTCAAATATTTGATAGTCCCTTTCCCTCCCTTTCGGTGAAGGGACTTTGTCTACTCTATGTCTGTACACCACCTGGCACGATGAGTGCTACTGTAACAGAAGAAATAATAATGAAAAAAAAAACATCACTCATTAGAGTAGACTGATAAATCCTGTAAGTCTGAAACTGAGCTAAGTTACTGGCAAATGTTTTCCAACTACCAGAACAGCTTTCAAAAGACATATTGGGCCAAACATTGAAACCACCAATGAGATCATATGAAGTAGCTGAAGTAAACTTGGCACTGTTTAATGACACAAAACATGACCTTTTGAAGCCAGTTCATGCAATGGTAACCGTTAGTGATTTCGGCTGAAGTTTGTATAATGAAGGATGGTGATAATCTGGTCACTGTAATGGAAGTAGTTCAAACAATTAATAGGCAATCAAGTATTCCAGGTTACCAGTGAGATTTTCAAGATTGGAATGGATGGGTTTAATACAAAAACCACATGTAATGCTACCTGGGAATGAAAATATAACTGTTTATTCCTTTTCTTTCAAGTGATTTTGTTCCTTGTTGGTGCTGCATATAGAGAAAAGTTACGAGGCTGAGAGGATTCAGTGACACTTTGAGAGCTTATTTTAGACAATGAAGCCAGTTTACTATATAAAATGGTGTGCTTATCTTAGAGGAATGGGGGCATGTTTTTTTCTGGGGGGGGGGGAAGGGGTTTATGCCTCATTCAAACTAAGAGTACACAAAGGTGTCAAATTGGAATCAGTATGAGCCACTGTAAAAATATCAGAGGACTCAAGAGGTGAAACCAGGCATTTGAAAGAATAAAGATACTGATGCAAACCTCTTGTGAGTGCCTCAGTGCAAGAAGAGGTGCATCAGATGCCTTGTAAACCTTCATTATTTGTGGCCAAAAAACTTTCTTTTGGGGAGCTTTTAGAATAAAATAATTCTGCTTCCCCTTTCTCAAGAAGGGCAAAATAATGGTGCTAAGCAGCTGGTAAATCAGTTTTGAAGAGTTTGCTTCCATGAAGATTAGGTGTTCTCAGACAGACTACAGAGGCCCAGTGAAGTTTACGATTTACAAAGCAGATAGCAGAAGTAATTTTACTGATGAGTGGGCACAGGTCACAGAACTGATCCTGACATCTAAAGATAAGAAGCTATTTTTGAGATTTCAGTTTGACTAAACAATTAAAAACACAGAATGGCAAACTGCAAATGTTCCACAATGAGAGTACAAAATTATAAATAATTTTGCAGTCACCTTACAGAACAAATTATTCTAAAAATTTAAAAGTTATATGATGGCTGTTAAGAAATTACAAACAACATATTAGGCTTTTACCCACAAACTACAGGCCATATTCGTTCAGGATCTGGGCCATAAACATGAGGGGAGACACTTTGTCCAAGCACCTGTTTGCTGGTCAGTTTCACTCCCTTTAATCAGCACTCAGCTTCAGTCCCTGCTCTGCCAACCTATTCCATGCAGCGGGATCAAAGCTGATCAGAGCAAGTTGACCCAGCAGTTTGGTCCTGCATCAGCAGTACTTCAATGTGACAGAAAATGGAGAAGGGAAAGGGAGGCAGGATTACAGAGGAATGACAGGAAAGGAAGAGGAAATTAAAAAGAATGGAAAAAACACAAAGATGGGCAGTGGAAAAAAGGAAAAAGAAAGCAAAGGGGGAAGAGAAAGAATTGTAAAGGAACAAAATGGAAAGAAGAGAAAAAAAAATTGTATTTTGTGTCACACCGGGCAGCTGTTAGAGGATAACTGGTATGGGAGAAAATGGGTAAGAGTCACTATGAAACCACCTACAAAAAGTTTTCAATTGTATACTGGTCAAGAACCTCCATTGCTCTCCACACATTATTTGTGAAAATGTACAGTATGTATGTCTGGAGGCTTTACTCATTGACTCTCTGTAGAATCATAGTTACGTATGACCGGAAGGGGGTTCACTTGGTTATCCAGTCCCCTGAACTGAGTGCAGATAATGATTAGTTCTGCCTATCTGTGAGAGCTGTTTGTCTAAACTGTTCTTAAAAATCGCCAGTGACGGAGATTCCACACCCTCTATAAGTAATTTGTTCCAGTTCTTCACTACCTTACAGTTAAAAAGTTTTTCCTAATGTCTAACCTAAATCTCCTTTGCTGCAATTTAAGCCTATTCTTTTTTCAGTCTTTTCTCATAGGTCATATTTTCTAGACCTTAAAACACTTTGAATACTACAGGCACTACCAGAAATAAATTATTATAATTAAGAAGATCACTGAATTTGTTGTGAATAATATTTTAAAGGATAGTGTGATCAAATGGATTAATTCATGTATACAAGCAGGATTCAGGCTTGGTATGCCAGCCCTTATTTCCTGCTTTGTACATCAGTATCAGGAGTGTAGATTCATAGATTCTAAGGCCAGATGGGACCACTGTGAACATCTAGTCTGACTTCCTGAATAACACAAGTCACAGAACTTTCCAGAAATAATTTCTGTTTGAATTAGAGCCTATCTTTTAGAAAAACATCCTAGCTTGATTTAAAAATTGCAATTTATAGAGAATCCACCACAACCCTTGGTAAGCTGCTCCTGCCACTGAATCTTGCTATACTTTTGTCTGCTAGATCGAGGCAACCATTACAACATATTAGCTCCCCATGTAGGTACTTACAAATTAGGATCAAGTCACCTCTTAACTTTCTCTTTGTTAAGCTAAATAGATTGAGCTCATTCATTCTATTTCTATAAGGTATGTTTTCCAATCCTTTAATCATTCTCATGGCTCTTCTCTGAACCCTCTCCAATTTATCAGTAACAACATCCTGGGGATAGCTCAGTGCTTTGAGCATTGGCCTGCTAAACCCAGGGTTGTGAGTTCAATCCTTGAGGGAGCCACTTAGGGATCCGGGGCAAAATCAGTACTTGGTCCTGCCAGTGAAGGCAGGGGGCTGGACTCAACGACCTTTTGGGGTCCCTTCCAGCTCTATGAGATAGGTATAACAGGACTGCATTCTTCTCTACACTTATAGCCTGCAGGGATCCAAGGTGACTGGCTCTGCAGCTGTGCAGGGAACCCTCTGACCTCTGCTGCCACACACTGATCCTTAATTCCCACGACAGCAAGACTGTGGAGGGCTCTGACACTTGACCCATGAAAGCACAAGGTCCTGGGAAAGCAGGAAGGGCAGGGTGGGTGCTGCATTTGCATTGACTGTTAACCATGGATATTCTGTTTGTCGATTTCAATGTGTCAGCTGAAATTGACATTTACCAACATCTATTGATTTAAAATCATATCCTGCCAAGCTTAATAATGCAGAGGTAAAATAACCTCTCTATTCCTGCTCAAGATTCCCCTTTTTACATATCCAAGGATCACATTTTGGCCATAAGATTGCACTGAGAGCTCAATTCCCAGGATAGGCTCCCCCATTGTGTAAGGATGGCCAACTTTCTTTGTTTCTCAGTGTATATACTACATTTGACTATATTAAACATGAATAGTGTTTGCTAGCGCCCAGCTTTCCAAGTGATTGAGATCACTCTGCATCAGTTACCCATCCCTCGTCATTATTTGCCACTCTCAATTTTTTTGGCATCTGCAAACTTTATCAGTGATGACTTTTTTTTCAGGTCATTTAAAAAAATATTAAATAGTGTAGGGGCAGGAACTCCTCCCTGCAGGACCCCACTAGGAATACACCTGTTCAATGATGACTGCACATTTACAATTATGTTTTTAGACCTGTCAGTTAGCCAGTTTTTAATCTGTTTAATGTATGCCATGTTTTTCTAGTTTTTTAAGCAAAATGTCCAGTGGTAATACATCCAGTGCCTCACCAAAGTCTAAAATCATAGAATCATAGTGTTAGAAGGCACTGCAAGGGTCATCTAGTCTGACTCCCTCCCAAGATGCAGGATTTGTTGGGTCTAAACCAGTGGAGGGCTTCCCACAGCTCCCACTGGCCAGGAACGACGAACCGTGGCCACTGGGAGCTGCAGACAGCCATGCCTTCAGACAGTCATTGTAAACAAACTGTCTTGCAGCCCGCCAGCGGATTATCCTGACAGGCCATGTTTAGCCCGCGGGCCATAGGATGCCCACCACTGGTCTAAACCATCCAAGACACGTGGCTATCCAGCTTCCTTATGAAAGCCTCCAGTGAAGAAACTTCCACAACCTCCCTAGGCAGTCCGTTACAATCCTACTGTTTTTAGAGTTAGGAAGTTTTTCCTGAGATTTAATCTAAATCTGCCATGCTGTAGTTTGAATTTATTGCCTCTTGTCCTGTTCGCTGTGGCAAGAGAAAACGACTTTTTCATGGCAGCCTTTCAAGTATTTGAAGACTGCTATCATGTCCCACTCTTAATCTCCTCTTCTCCAAATTAAACATATCCAGTTCTTTCAATCTTTGCTCATATGGCTTGCATTCCATCCCTTTGATCATCTTTGTTGCTTGCCTCTAGATCCTCTCCAGTTTCTCTATATCCTTCCTATACATTGGTGACCAAAATTGGACACAGTATTCCAGATGAGGCTTAACAAGCACCAAGTAGAGTGGTACTATCACATCCTGTGATTTGCATGCTATGCCTTTGTTAATGCAACCTAAAAGTGCATTTGCTTTTTTTTGCAGCAGCATCACATTTGCTGACTCATGTTGAGGTTATGTTCCACCACAACTCCCAGATCCTTCTCAGCAGTCTAAGAAGATTACATCAACACTATTACTTTTATCAACCTTGTGTAATGTGATTTGGTTTTCAAACAGAAGGAGAAAAGAGCAAAGTTGAGTTTTCAGTTAATACTTGGGAACTTAGAGAGAAGCGAAGAAAGCACAGAAAGAAAACAGACCTCATTATACATAATAGGTACACTAAAGCTGGTCAGAAAAATTCCAACAAAATTTCTTTTTCCATCAGAATTTTCCAATTCATTGAAATCAAACCATTTTACAGAGATTGATTTCAACAAAGATCCAGAAACCAGTCAGGCAGACTGCCTAGGGCCAGGTCTCTAGGGCTTCCAAGGTGTTTGGCTTTGGGACAGCTTGGAGGGCTTCCCCAGAGCTGGGACACCATTCCCTTTAATAAAGAATTTCAAATGTTTTGGTTTCCTTTCTGAATCAGAATTAAACCAATTTTTTAAATATCAAACTCCTTCACAAAACAGAATACCTCTCCACCCACCTCTATTCTCAACATCAGCGTTTCCTGAAGCTAGTAGTAGTATCTACACATGCATGAGACTACCTCCTTAGTATTTAATAAAGAACACAGAGCACAAGAACAAATGCTTTAAACAGAAATAACTCTTCCCCAAATTAACAAAAATTCAACACTAAAACTTTGGCAAAAAAGAATTATCCCAGAATGAATCCCAGAATTATTCCAAGAGCTAGTAAAACGGGGAAGTTTGAAAGGGAGATCCCCTGATGAAGGAGTGAGCACTAATTTTTGAAGTGAGCTGTGAGCTTGTTTGTCTCCTCCCCCGACACACACCTCTCCCCCTGTGGCTTACTTAAAGTTTACAATGTGATCTGTTAGGGTTTGTGTGTTTGGGGACAATGTGGGAGTGGGGGCCAGAGGCCTGCTAGCTGAGTGGGCACAAGCAAAGCTCTAGCCTCTTGTCGTTTGATGACCTTTGTGGTCATTCTTCCTGTGTGAAAATGGGGCGGGGGGGTGGATAGGGCTTACCTAAGAGAGAAGGGCTTAAAAGTCAGACACTAAGCAACCAGTAACAGCAAATAGAGGAGTTTGAGAGAGAGAGAGAGAGAGAGAGAGAGAGAGAATAAAATCAACATGGTTCAGTATGGCTTCATCACTAATGCTAGCACTGCTCCTGGCTACTCCACCTGCACCAGTGTCCAGACAGAGAACCTAACCACAGATGCCTCTACTCGGGTCCTGTGGATTTGAAGAGACTGTGGCCTCTGGTTCCCCATCACAGAAAGCCAGGCTTTGAAGACAATCCAATGTGAAGGGTGCCTACTGGTGGAATCTCTCAGGAAGCAGATGAGAGAGCTAGAGAAAGGGGGGGCCTATAGAGGACTGCAGTAGCACCACCTGGGGGGAGAACACAGCTCCTTCACAGGGAGGAAGCTGGCTGGTCGTTATTTCTGGCAGCACATAGTGCTCCTCCCCTGTTCCCAACCCACCTTCAGTAAAATTTTAAAATGGTACACTACGCTGGCAATGAGGGATGAGGAATCTCCCCCTACAGGAGGAGGAGAGAAGACATGAATCCTCCAAGGCTGGGAGGTTCAGGGCCACCACTCCCAAGAGAAAAAGAAGGGCAGTGGTGGTCGGTGACACCTTCTAGGGGGGTGGAAGCATCGCTCTGCTGGCCTGACCTGGCATCCGGGGAGGATGAGACTCATCTGGCCTTCTGACTACTACCCTATGTTGCTCATCCATTTGGGCACTAATGATACTGCAAGGTATGGCCCTGAGCAGCTCAGAAGTGACTACAGGGCTCCGAGAGTGAGGGTGAAGGAGTTGAGGGTGCAGGTGGTGTTCTCATCAATCCTTCTGGTGAAAGGTAGGGGCCCAGCAGAGACAGACACAACCTAGAGGTGAATGTATGACTGCACTGATGGTGTCACTAAGATGATTTTGGCTTCCCTCAATGGGAATGCTATTCCGAGAAGAAGGACTGCTGAGTAGAGATGGGTTCCCCCTATCAAGGAAGTGGAAGAGTATCTTTGGTACCGACTGGCAACTTAGTGAGGCAGACTTTAAAACTAGGTTCAACGAGGGCAGGAGAAAAAAGCCCACAGGTAAGTCAAAACATGGAGACCTGGGTGAAGGGTTGGAATCGGTGAGGGGGGAACAGCAGCAATCACAGCAAATAATCAGCCACTCAATTTGTAAGCACCTAACAGAAAATGAAGTGATAACAGTCAACATGGATTTGTCCAGAACAAATCTAATATCCTTCTTTGACAAGAAAGGGGGAAGCAGTAGATGTGATACAGCTCAACTTTAATAAAGCTTTTAATACTGTCTCACATGCCCTTCTCACAAACACACAACAGAAACACAATCTAGATTAACCTACCATATGGTGGGTGCACAACTGGTTGGAAAACCATACTCAGAAACTAGTTACCAGTGGTTCACAATCAAGCTGGAAGGGCATATGGAATGGGGTCCCACCGGGATCTGCCCTGGATCCAGTTCTGTTCAATATCTCATCAATGATTTAGATAATGGCATAGAGAGCACACTTACGAAGTTTGCAGATGATACCAAGCTGCAAGCACTTGGGAGGACAGCATTAGAATGCAAAATTATCTTGACAAACTGGAGAAATGGATTGAAATAAACAGGATGAAATTCAGTAAGGATAAATGCAAAGTTCTACATTTAGGAAGTAATAATCAATTCCACAAATGCAAAATGAGAATTACTGCCTAGGAAGGAGTACTGTCGAAAAGATCTGAAAGTTATAGTGGATCATAAACTAAATGAGAGTTAACAATGTAATACTGTAACAAATAAAAGCAAACTTCATTTTTTTTTCTGGGATGTATTACCAGGCGTGTTGTAAGCAAGATATGAAAGGAATTCTTCCACACTACTCAGCATTGATAAGGCCTCAGCTGGAATACTGTGACCAGTTCTGGGCATCACATTTCAGGAAAGATGTGGATAAACCAGAGAAAGTCCAGAGGAGAGCAAGAAAAATAATTAAAGGTCTAGAAAACATGACCTATGAGGGAAGACTGAAAAAACTGAGTTTGTTTAGTCTGGAGAAGAGAAGACTGAGCAGGGACATCATAACAGTCTTCAGGACCTAGAAGGTTGCTATAAAGAGGAGGGAGATAAATTCTTGCCTTGTCCTCAGTGGTTAAGTAGAACAAACAATGAGCTTAAATAGCAGCAAGGGAGGTTTAGGTTGGACATTAGGAAAAACCTGCTAACTTTAACGGGAGTTACGCACTGGAACAAATTGCCTAGGGAGGCTGTGGAATCTCCATCACTGGGGGGTTTTAAGAACAGGTTAGACAAACAGCTGTTAGGGATGGTCTAGAAATACTTAATCCTGCCTCAGTGCAGGGGACTGGACTAGATGACCTGTCAAGGTCCCTTCCAGTCCTACATTTCTGATTCTATAACTAGACAGGGATTTAGCACAATAAGACCCAGGGTGCAAGTGTAATCTAAAAAATATTACAGCAGAATACAGAGTTTTACATAATTATATTAAATTTGTTGAAAATGTCTCTTCTAATCCCTCCATCTATCCGGGGCTCCACCTCTTCCTGGCTTTCTTTGCTCTCACTCTGACATTCTCTCCAAACCCATTCTATCTCCTGTTCTCCTTCCCCCACAATAATTATAATCTGGGCTTCCCCATTCTTCCAAAGCTATTCCTTAATTCTGCCTACTTCTTCAACTACCTCCCCATCTCTCTGCTCCCCTTCACCTCCAAACTCATTGAATATCACATTTACAAACTGCAGGTTCCTCTTTTCCAACTACACCTTGGATCATCTCCAATATGGCTTCTAGCATCTTCAGTTGATTGAAACTACTCTCATTAAGGTTTCTAACAATCTCTCTCTGACTAAATCTCAGGGCCTCTCCTCCATCTACCAAGATGCCTACCTTTTCCGCCACCATTCACTGTCTATCTTTGACTGAAAATGGCAAGGACTGTATCTTCCTCTGTATTTGGAAAACATCTAAAACATTGTTGGTGCTACTGCAAACTTAGGAATAAAGAGAGAAAAAAAAATTCAAGTTAATATTCTCAAGGTGTCTTCACTGCACTCTGTTGCTTTTAAACATTGCTGCTATGCAATAAAGTCTCCCACTGTTCTAAAACATCTGTAATACATAAGAACAGAGGATTAGCAACCTCAAATAATTCCTGAGCTTTCAGTTTAAGTAACCCTATTTTATTTTTGTTGTCTAATATTCCTACATTCCTTTTGAAAGAATACTTTGGTTCATCCTTTAAATTATCTCAACTCAAGCTACAAAATACATGAGAAAATTACACATTGCTCAATCTAAAAATAAGCGATTAACAATAGTTGAACAAAACTAAGTTTAATAAATACTGAAACAATATATACTGAAATGTGGTCAATAATTGCACTATGAAAGTCTCACCAATAGTTTAAAATAAAAAGTAATTAACAGCATTTTATACATCCCATGAAGTTTTTATTCAGTTACAAACTTCTCTATATGCTAAACCAGAAAGCACAAATTCTAAAAATGTACCAATGTTTTAGGTACTTATTTCTTGCAACATAATGAAAGACTAGGGATACTCTCCTAGATAATTCTACCACCAGTAGAAAAGGCTGTGATAAATAAAGTTATGTAATGTGACTTACATGAATTCTTCAATTCAATACAAAGCATTTGGAACCTTTTTTCCCCCCATTAGCTTACATTTTAATAATATTCTGTGGTGTTATCAAGTTCATATTCTGTTTTGTTTGTTTTTTTAAACTTACAACTCTGCCACAGAGAAACAAAAAAGGCCAAGTCAGTCACTTGTTTGTGTTTAGCTGCTGCAGAACCAGCAGGGAAGAGCATAGGTTAGTCCTATTCCTAGAGCTGGACTAACATCACCAACACTAATGCTTACAAGTAAGGAAGTAAGATAAAGAAGCTCTTTGTTTTGTGGGTGGGTGGAAAGACACTGTTTACTAAAATGGAAAGAGATTATATCAGGAAATTATGTTATTTAATTGCTTTCAAAAGACATTTATTTTAATAGTTAAGAAAGCACACTAGCATTTCAGCAAACCATTTCTATGAACTTGTATTGTATACCATTACTTCCCTTTTCCTCATCTCTTCCAGTCTGAGCACTAGCCGTTTGTATTGTTTTGCTTGTTGTTAAGGACAGTTAACTGACAGATCCATCTGTATTTCTCTCAGGAAGCTTTTTGATATACCCAATCTTTACTCTCAGTTCTTAGAGAGGATTCACACATATATCATATTATGCAAGTTATTTAAAAAGTCAATTTTCAGGGTTAAAATGGAGCTCACGAGGTCATCTAGTCCAACACTCAAAGCAGGACCAATCCCCAACTAAATCAGTGTAGTAACACTTAAAATTTCCCTGAGGAAGCCAACTACATTGAGTACCCAGCCTTTGTTCCTAAGTAACTGATACAGAAAGATCTCACTTTTTTCTGTACTGATACAGAAAGATCTCACACTTTATGGCCTAGTTTGCACAAGTGACAAATAGTAGCAGCTGTGTAAAGTCCCTGAACACCAACTTGTACTTAATCTGGTCTATTATCACTGTGGTTCCAGTGCTTGGTCACAGACTAATGCTTCAACAACCACAGGCTCCATAAAAACAGGAACAGAATGAGGGGGAACTGCTTACCTATTTATTATTTTGGTCTTTCTACCAAACTGCACACATGAAATGGCACATAGCAACCTCCTCCTCTGACTAAATTCCTGTTAATGGTTCCAAAGACACACAGAACACAGCATACAGACTCCAGTCAGTTCTGTAACGGCAATTTTATTAAGAACCAGGAGAAACAGAAACAACAATGCATCTATGGCAGTGCCTAATGTGTAATGAAAGAGGTGCCAGGGCTCAAGTAATTTTTTTTTTTTTTTTACTTTCTTAAATGACACAGTAAGTCCAGAGGCGCCAGGGCTATGAACTACCAATCCTAGAGATGCTGGGGATCAGCCGTGGAAAGCCCTGATAAATTAAGCACTGATCGACAGTAATTCCACCAAAGCAAAGACTTCCTGATGGTGAAAAAAGGAATATAACTGGAAATTTTCAATCTTATATTTTAAATGTATTAAGATAATAACGTTAAGTTCCATTGCAACTTACGCCTGTAGGCTGAAAAATCAGTCCATCCACTTCATGACTGACTTCCCTGGCAAAACTTCCTTCAAGAAGCTGTAAAACAAAAACAAAACAAAAATAGTATTTCCAATATAGAGGAAAGTGTTTAATCTGCAAGATTCCACATCGATACAAGTTCCATAGTATTTCAGTAACCTCTTTTTTAAATAAATAGAATATCATTTAAAGCGTGGATTCAGAATCGGGGCAACATGAAAAATACAAAGAAAAAACAGATCTGGTGGAATTAAAATTAACATATTTACAAATAATACTCAGAGAAAAGTAGCAGGGATACCTCAAGATACAGTACCAGTTTGAGAGAAACATTAGGGTTAGAAAAAGAATGTTTGGAAAACCTGATGATTCTATACACTTCAGAAAACTACTGGTAACACAAAAGCTGTTCAAGGATAGGACAAGATACCGTATATACTCGATCATAAGCCGGTTCTTTTACAAGCCGACCCCAGCCAAGATGGATAAGTAAAAATGGAAATTTTTTCTAACCCGTTCATAAGCCGACTCTATAATTCAGGGGACAACAAACTTTGGCTTCTGGGCCATCAGGATAAGCCGCTGGTGAGCCAAGATGGTTTGTTTACCTCAAGCGTCCGCAGGCGCAGAGGTAAACCTAAGTAAACAAAGTGTCCCAGCGTGCCAGCTGCTTACCCTGATGGGCCAGGACAGCAACTGGTGGGGACATTTTTTGGTGAGGAGAAGCTGGGAGTCAGGGGAGTAACCCCATGACCACCCCCCACATGACCCTCCCACTAGCCCGGGACCCCCCCACTCTCTCCATTCCATCCCTTCCCACCTTATCTGGGGAGGGCCAGAGGAGGATGTCTCTGACCTGGCTGGAACTGCTATAGCAGACCGGGTGGCGTGGCCGCAGCCTGCTCCAGTGGGCCAGACCGGGTGACATGGCCGCAGCACGTTCTAGTGGGCTGGGCCAGGTGGCACGGCTGCAGTGTGCTCTGGCGGCATGGCCACAGCCTGCTCTGCAGGGCGGCATGGCTGCAGCCTGCCAGCCCCGGAGCTGCAGCTGCTTCAGAGGCTTGGGGGAGAGCAGTGTGGCCAGAAGCGGCGAGACTCTGGCCCCACCTCTTCCTTTCTGGCTCTGCTGCCTCTCCTTGCTCCCTCTATTGGGAGGAGGGGCTGTGTCCTACCTCTCCCTCTCTATACTCGTTCATAAGCCAACCCCCTTCTCTAGTGCGTCCCATTTTTACTAAAAAAATTCAGCTTCTGAACGGGTATATTCGGTAGGTTTCTACCAAAATGCAATTAATAAAGTTGCTATTTTAAACATATGAGATACTACATTTTTTTAAGATTACATTATATTTGAAACTAAAATAAAATTTCCAGTGATTATATACAAAGTTTTTGTAAAGCAGAATCCTTAACATGCATAACCCAGTAAAAACGATTGCACTACTTAAAGTCACCATCTGAATTAATGTGCTGTTATATATCACGCAGATTCTGACTTCTGTTGAGGTGAACATCAAGATTTATCTACTTGAGAGAAATATTTACCAAACCAACCAAAGGGGTCAGTATTTACGTTAAGTGACCACATATCTCAATGTGTAACTAAATATGAAGTCTCTGGGAACAATGATTTCATGGAAGTTGTGAGTGACTAGAAATTGTGAAAATCATGCCGGTTATATAGGTACCTAATATAATTTATCATTTATAATATTGGCTTCTCTACAATCATCTAAAGTTATGGGCTTCCTTGGCAATGTCTGAAAAATCAATTAACAGATCAGTAAATTACCTCAAGATCAAATAAAAGAGCAAAAACAGATATATAAAACAGCAAAATGTAACTAGCTTTAGAAAATTTTGGCCCAGTAGTGCCTCTCTCGAAATGATCTCATTTAAATGACAGGGACTACTCAGTAACTAAGCTACTGCTGAAGGTGAATTAGTGTATCAGAATCCAGCCTTGAGTAAGGAATTAATTTAAAAAGCATGAAAAGGTACCAGACAAAGATTTGTGTCTAACTGTAGATATAATGCTACACAGCAGTGTAGTTCAACACACTATAAATAATCAAAATGCTAGTCTCCCACCTGAGAAAAAAAATTACTTCAATTTGTGGCTGATAACTTGCATGTGATAATTACATGTGATAATTTACTCTTTTTTTCTGGCCAGACATATAAATTTTATTTTAAAGACAAATATGGTAATCGAAACATTTATGTTGCTTCTATAAAGAACAAAATATGAGAAGCATCGTTCATTATTGCTTTCATTTTTCAGTTTTTAGAAATAATTTTATTTAAAACATTTTAAAACAGTTCTCAGATATGATAAAAAACTTAATTTTCAGAATAGTACTGGATGCTGAGTTGAAAATGATCAATAGAGTTGTTAATTTTCAGTAATGTAGCATACACATTTAGAATATGAAGTCCTAGCACATACTCAAATAATCGTATAGTTCAAGTGTCTGAAATTTGCAAATGAAACTCATGACCAGCAGCTATTAAAATGATTGAGATTTTTTTTAATCTTCAGAGCTTGATTATCACACGAAAACCCCAGTATTTAGGGGAAAAACAACATATTAAAAATCTAGAATATTTACTAGATATTTGTTCAAAATTAAAAATAATCGTTCATGCATTTCAAAGTAAAATGTAGTGAGTCACTGCTAATCTTTGCTCTAGCTGACCAGTGTAATATATTGGAGATCGTGTTAAAAAAAATCCTTGCTAAAGTATTTTTCTGCACTTCTGACTCTTTGAGGTTATGCATGAAATATTTAATTGGGATTGTTTTTCCTGTTGCTGTCTGCTCTGAACCAGATCTTTGTATAGATTCAATTTAAAAAAAAAGTGAGGATAACGAAGTGTTACAACTGAGTTTAAAAAAAATAGCAAAAATCAGAAAACCCAAATGTTATCATATTAAGAAAGTGTTTAATGCTTTCTTTTACTCAAATAATTTGAAAAAGCACTGCTTCTCTAAAATTACCAATATCGTTGGATTAGCTCCCTTAGGTCCTTGGCTGCCCAATTTGATCAGGAAGAAACTCTCGTAGACTTGAACTTAGACTCTCCTCAACTTTTGAGGCATCTAAAGTTGCACTTTCCATGTACCTCAGTCAGGTACATATACTGCACCCTATTCGCATGTTCAAATGTCAGTCCCTTTCTGGACAGAACTGTTAGAGGATCTGCCTTGGGACCATCAGCAGTTTGCTGAGCACAAAAATTGGCAGGGACTACAGGAGCACACGTGGTACTGGAAACTACTTATTTTCTAAAAATGGATTGGATTTCAAGTATCCCTTTACTTTTTTTCATTTGACAGCGGTGTGTATATAGTTACACTTCTCAGTATACTACACCCAATGATCTCCACACTCCTGCATTAAGCCTTACTGTCTAACCCCACATGGTAAGAGTGCTTAGAATGGCCCTCTCTTAAGAGAAGCTTTTCTTATGTGCAAATATAAATAGGCTTGTCTTTCTGACATCTTCTCATGGATGTCCAGCCATCAGCTTCAACATCACATGGGCAAAACAGAGCTCTTGATCTTTCCTCAATCTCTCAGTCACCATGGAAATCACTATCCCCACATCAGTCAGGCCCATAACCTGGCCCTTAGTTTTTCAGCCCTTTTTCTAGATCACCATATCCAGGCCATACCAAGATCTGGACTTTCCTCTTTATCTATATAGTTAAAACAGTCACTAAGGTCTTCATCATCTCAAGTCTCAAATTACTGCAACCTTCTCCTCTCTGTCCTTGACAAATTCCACCTTGTCCCATTTATACCCATTCAAAATGCTGCTACAGAGATAATTTCCTAACTCATCACTTCAACCATATCACCCCTCTCTTTGCATCTGTCAGCTGTCTCCCCCTCCTCCACCACATCAATTTGTCAACTTTGAAGGCCCTTCATGGCCTATCCCCACCCTACCTATCATGTGCCATGAAGATATCTGCTCCTGCCTCTGCTCTGCAAATGACACTAGACTTCATCACCCAATATCAAATTTAAAAACTAGCACCTTTACGTCTTCTGTCATGTCATCCCTTATGCATGGGAGGAGGTCCCTATAAAAATCCATAATGTGACCTCATTGTCCTCCTTCAAATCCACCCTTAAAACTTTCCTTTGTCTTGATGCCCATGCCTCACTTTATGTGGAGTATAAAGACCACCTGAATCCCTATTTGGCGCTTAACTTTCAAAATGTGGAATCTGAACTTGCTTGGTTTTGCTGAATGAGATCATGGGACTTTCATGAATGTGTATTGTGAAATCTCTACCTTAACTGAAGGGGCAAGGATGTTGAATCTTCATTAAAGATTTGCTCTCTCTCAAGTGTTCATTAGGCACTGAATTTGAATAGGGGTGAAAAACCAGGAACAAATCTGTTAGCAATTAATGACAATCCCTCATTACTCTTATGATGTCGTAATTTCTCAAATTTTACAGTTGTCAGAATCTTTAAGTATAATATTCCCAATATAAAAGACAAGCAGAGAGGGGGAGAGACAGAGAAAGAGAGAGAGACCTGTGAGGCCATTAATATCACATCAAGAAGCAAAAAAGGATTTCCCCCCTCCCTTGCAAATGTCTCAGAAATAACTTCTCTCCTTCTTACTATACCTGTTAGTTTTTCTGTCACTTGGTCAATCAGTAGAGACCTATAAATAATGGACATTGTCCTGCGAGTTGTGGAAGCAGGTGACTGGTTAGGGAGTTATTTCATCTTTTAGTCCAATATGAGAAGCTAAATTGTGAAGCAAAAAGAGCAACAGGCCCGTTTTCTTGCCTATTATTACCATGATAGAAAATGCCTTACAGTTTATTCTCATTAACCAAACCACAGAAAAACTAACAGGTAAGAGGATAAAGGTTTATTAAGTAAAGTAGTCTTAGTGGGGCTGGATTACAAGGGTTTTGCCATGAGGCTACTATGTTATGCTGTGTGTGCTTGTATATTACAGAATATGAAAAATGTCTCAAACATTTGCTTCTATGTTTTAAGAAGATTCTCAAAGATTTGGCATGAACAAAAAAGGGCTGCTTGAATTATGAGTAAACTTCTATTAAACACTTTTTCACTATCAAAATTTTAATATTGTTTTTAGTTGTACAAACTTCTAATTGTATATATGCAAGATTCATCTTGAAATAAGCCTCCTATCTTCCCGTTTAATTTACCAAACATGTTAACATTTCTAATGAACTTGAACAGTATAATCTATTTAATCGGCACCATGATAAATGGCACACCTGCTTAACTGGGATGACTGCCAGGGAACAAATAAAATACAATGCATTTCAATGATGCTTTGTACAAAAAAGATAAATGATGCACACAACCCAGTTTTGCTGGTACGCTCTTCTTAGTAGTTTACTGATATGAATTTTCACCTGTGAAGCCCTTGACTTACTTCAGGTAGTTTCCTGCTCTACATTGAACACTAAAAGAGGACATATTTCCTCCATATACTTTACTATTTTAATCATTTTCTATTATTCTTATTTTAAAAAGCAATTCATGAATGAAAATAATTGTTCAAGCTAATATGCAAATCCTGGCTTTTGATTTGCTGAAAACAATTGTTTAAAATGTGTGAATCATGTGCAGACTTAGCAGAATTTGATTTTAATTTTTTATATAATCTCAAGGGATCAATGTTTATTTAAGCTTTTTTTCTATTTATTGATTTATATTTTTATTCACTGTTGCACGAAATTATGGGAGGGATCAGACAATTATTTAATGAGCGACAATGAGATTCAAATTGTGAAAGCTTTATAAACTGTTAGAACACAAATTTTCAACATCACATGTAAAAAATATACAAAGTAAATATCCTTAAACCAACAAATTAGACCTCTTTTTTCTATACATTGACTAGTCCATTCGTAACAACACTAATTCAAATGGTTAAATCACTGCACTTGGCCAAAAAGTCTTACTTTGCCTATCTGCGAATTTTGATGATCAGTGGAAATATTTTTTATATCAGTTTGTGTGTGCCCAGTAAAATTGACATTTAGCAACAAAAATAAATCCTTCCAAGCACAGTCATGTAACAAGAAGACTCCTGTTTAAAAAAGATTTCTCTTAAAAAATATTGTTATCTGGAGCAATTTATTATTTTATTTATTATATTATATTAATCAGTTTGCAAATGTAAATGTTATGGCCTGATTTTGATAAAACTCTCTCTCAGCCAGTGTTTCCTGAATAGCGAGAAGGTGAATGATCAGCTTCCTGGGCCCCTATTTCTTCTTTGGAATTAAAACAAAACAAAACAAAACACCTGTTTGACAACAATGACAGCCAGGGAGAGATGCACACATCCTCTTTATTCTCCTAGAGGATGTTTTGGTGTCTAAAGCATTCCAATCGACACAATTTCTAATCAATGGTTTGGTAGCTCTGAGGCAAGGCACCCAACTCTTACGGATTTTCAGAGGTAATTTCATATGAGAGATACACACAGGAGTTTGAAACTTCCAGTCCATGCTCAGACAAATTCCTCTCCTGTCTCTTCCTTGCACACTTTAAAAATATATTATGAAACTGTAGATTTCTACAAGAAATCTGCTGGATATGAAATATTTATTAATTTATTTGTACTAAGTAGTGATTTTCTATAAAATAATTTAACTGAAGCACCAAGATTTTATGAGTGATGTATTAAATTGCACTATGTAACAATCTCTCTTAACTACTTAGCTATTTTGCTTAAAGTTCTGATGCAAAGCATCAGAAAATAACTGTTTTCCAGCAAATACCAATAATAATCTAGGGTCTGATTTTAACTAATAGATTTACTTGTAAATTTTCTCAAAAAAATCGTTCTGTGCTCAAAGAGAAAGTACTGTAAGTTTGGAGGAGATATAGTGTATTTTTCATAAGAGGTTTAATCCCTGCTTTACATGAAAAAAATGAAATGAAAAATGAAATATGGTTCTGCAATCAATGCCTCTATAATATTATTTATATTGACACAAACACTTTTACAACTAGAAATATTACTTTTTAGTTATCTTAGCTCTGTTAAACAGAGAATTTCTTTCACCATAGGTAACACATTACTAAAACTCCTCCTTTATCTAAATGTTTTAAAACTTTTTTAAAAGACCTTTTTGCTAAAACGTTGAAAAATTGTGATGTAGGAAGACATTCTGACAGGATAGATTAAAACAACAAACACCTTTTACTATTATTATATGTCAGTATGCTTGGTGCTATACAGAAACAGAGGAAGATACAGTCCCAGCCTCAAATAGGACATTAGTACTATATAAAAAGAATATATTTACACCTGCATCTAGTAGTGTACACTGAAACATTAAAAATTCATAACTTGTTTTATTTTAAGTAAATTTAAATTTAGTTACAAGATAGGAAAATTAATCTTCATTAGATCCTAACTGTTCAACAAAGATCAGTCCTGCAGTCTTTAATGCTCCCTCACTAACATTCTTTTTTAAGTGTCTTCTTTGTGAATCAACTTTTAGCCAGCTTTTAAGAACATTTATTTTCTATAATGTTTACAGTCTTTAAGACAAGCCTAATAGGTTTGGTATACGCTCTAATAAAAGATTGCCTGCATCTACAGCTTTAGATCTGTAAATGATGCCTCTCAATACAATTTCATATTTTCTCAACCATATCATAGTTTGCAATGAGACATGCACAGATTACTAGCATTTAGTACTACTTATATTAAAAGGAAGCCAGTAATCCTCTCTCTGTCTCTGCAATTCCTTCCTCTCCCCCGCACTCCACCCATGCCGCTCATCACCCTCCAATAAAGAGATAGACCTTGATCACGTCCCTGCAAAACATCTGCAGTGTGAGTGTTTTGTTTATTGTATTCCAGGGCCTATATCGCTGACTTGGTCTCCTCTGCCTTCCTCCATCACACTCTCTTTCTACCAATGACAGTGGCGTCAATACTCATTTCATCACCTTTTCATCTCCACGCCTTCCTGCAAACTTCCCCTTATTTTACAAACCTCAATATAAAATTGACGTACTCCCAAGTACTCGCACCTAAAAATCCATGTTGATGTTTTAGACCCAAAGCAGGAGACGCAGATCTTTTAACATTTATTGTGTTTTAACAGCATGCAATAATACTGATGAATGCATTTGAATTAATTTAAAATATTTTTGGTATTAAGATGAACATTTTTCATCATATTCTTTATTAGCCAGTAAGATATAAAGTGGTTTTTCACCTCTGATGTCTGCACAAAGAAAGATCTTTAAATAAAGGAACTCCGTGTTATACTCCAATTACAGGTCTGTACAGTGGATTTCTTACTTGTGTGGGCATATCTCCTGGAATCTGATTTGGATAAACCAAGTTTGAATGCTTATATAAACCTTTTTGTCTAGAAATCTGACTGGAGATTTCATGAGAATAGGCTTCTTGTGAGATTTCTGTTTTTTCCTTGTTATGGCTAGGGCAAAAATATTTTGAGAATAACCTACCGTGTCCTATTTAGGAAGCCCTAATTTTAGGTTACATCAAGAACTCCAGTGGTGAATTAATTGTATTTTATTTTAAATTAATCAAACTCTTTAGCACTTCAAAAAAGTGTGGTTTGTGTCTGCTTTGACTTTAGGTCAGTTACTTTATCATCAAAGCCAACTTGTACATGACTAATTTGTCTTTCCCCATCTCATTCAGCAATAACTTTCTACAAATTTAGGTCCATAAAAAGTGATTGGAAGCCCTGAGGCTGTTGTCACCCACCCTCTCATTGTTTTGAGCTCCAGCTTTCCAACTTTATTTCCTGAAAGAGCAGATAGGAAGAAGACACAGCCTGGAGCTGATGGGGGACAAACATCTTCTGAGGCTATGTACTAGGAAGATGCTTGAGAATGTCATTAATTGCACACTGAGTCCCGCTCCCACAGCATTAGCCATCTTCAACAGATCAGGCAATAAGAATTGATATCCAAAAAGCTAACTGAGGATTCAGCTCACTTGGCAACTCTGTAAAACACAGAGGAAACCATTACAATAGGGACAAACATTGAATATGTTAAAAAAGAAATATGGGGCTCGGAAAAGGGATGTTGAGACAAAGCAACTCTTACCTTTGATTCATTTATAAGTTTGATATTTATTGGGAATGTCTCTTTTAAAATTGAAAGAATGGGGTCAAATTTTCAAAAATGCCTAAGTGACTTAGAGCCCTATGTCCCATTTTCAAATGTGGCTTGAGACTCACTGAATGTCACTGGGACTAAGAAACTTTTCATAATGGGACATAGGTGGTTTTGAAAATTTTACCTAGGCTTCCAAGTAAAAATTGAGAGGAAATATGCATGCCGCTGAAAAAAAATAAACATGTGAAGGGCTGCCTGATATTTTAAGCAATTAAGTAAAATCACCTTGATCAATTACATAAAGATTTTGGCAAAATGTGTATCAGAGCAATGAATGCTAGATTTAAATAATGTCACAGGTAGGACATACTTAAAGGAGTAACAAAAGAGAAGGCTCGTGCACCACAATGATGTACGGCAATGGTCCCCAAAGCGGTGCCCGTGGGTGCCATGGCGCCCGTGCGGGCATCTTAATGTGGCTGCATCCTGGACTCCGGGAGAACACCAGCCGAAATGCCGCCGAATTTCAGTGGCATTTCAGCGGGGACACCTCTCGATGACGCCACTTCCTGTCGACAAGTGATGTCATCGAGAGGCATCGCTCCCGAATTTCGGCAGGGACGCCTCTCGATGACGTCGCTTGTTGACGGCAAGCGGTGTCATTGAGAGGCATCCCCGCTGAAATGCCGCCAAAATTCGGCGGTATTTCGGTGGGTGCTCCACCGCCACAGTGGTCCTTCGTCTGGCGCCCGCCAGACAAAAATGTTGGGGACCACTGTTGTAGGGGAAGCTATGGGGTGTTACACAGAGCGAGGTGGAACTGAATGATGGATCTCTTATCTTGTTGGTCTATGCTGGCTCCAGCCCCAGAGCAAGTTACAGCTGCCCAGCATCTGCTCTAACTTATGCCACCTAAGGCAGGGTTTCTCAAACAGGGCTCACCGCTTCTGTAGGAAAAGCCCGTGGTGGGCCAGCCAGTGTGTACATTTTATTAAGAACTCAGATTTTCAGGCATGAAATGCCAATGAAATAAAATATTATTTTATTAAGTAATAATGAGACTAGATTCACAAAAACAAACATCTTGTACTAAATTTAATATTTTTTCCATGAATATAATGAGCAGAAATGTCATTTAAGTCACACTGCACTTTCTAGGCTTTTATGGTCATCAGTGAAGCTCTGAAATGTGGGCCAGGCAAAAAGAAGAAAACTGTTATAGTAACTGTAGCAATTAAATTAAATGAAAAATTTAACTTCCTAATAATAAATTCTCTAAAGACGTTTTAAACAGCTTGTGGAAAAACAAATAGTCCAAGATAAGTGTTTTATTTTCAGTGAAACACTCCGTAACAATTTACTGTGATTTAACTGCCTAGGATACTCAAACCATCAACAGATTTATATTTTATTATGTACTCTAAAAGAAGCCTCATGTTCCCTGGCTGAAAAATGAATAGAAAAGCCATACTGGAAGAAAGCTGAGTTCTTGTAAATTCTACAATAGATTTTCATGCAAAGTCCCAATATATAATCCTTCATGTAACCACCGACTCTGGATAACACAGATTCTGGATGTAACAGACAAAAGTTGGAAAAACTGATTTGTCTAGATATACCATTGTGCACTCTAATTTGTAACATAGTGCTAAGCAAGAAGAATAAAGACAAGCTTCATAAACTCATCCAGTTATAAAATACTATTTAATAGTATTACTTACTACTCCTTTTCTGAAGTGGAATCTGTTGCAGTAGATGAAATAACATGACAAATTATGGCAAAATCATAGGCAACTGACTAGGGGAGAGTAAAATCTTGAATTGTCTTGGTGAAATAAAAAAAAAATTTCAACTATATTCCACACAAAAAGCTACTCAGATGACATCCTGATCTACCAGTAAATTAACAATCATACTAAAAGGCTACAAATAACTCCTTTGCCAAGTTAATCATTCAGAATATTTTGGCATAAGACATTAAAAACATCTAATTACTGCAATAGATTTGTTTCCTATAAGAATGAAAGTAGATAATGGCAGCAGTGTGATACTGATGCTCACTAATATGATCAGGAGACTAATTAATATCCATGAATCATTTGTAGCATTCAAAACTTGATTAATGTCAGGTCAAGTTTAACATGCAATAGGTTTTATTAGTAATTCTCTGCTATCCCACAGCTTGTCAGTATTTTTAAGTAAGTGCCATCTGTTACACATAGGAATAGCCAACAGTCAAAACAAAAGCACTGTTGATACAACTGGTCACTCAAATATGTTTTGAAAGTTCCACAGGACAATTACACCGATAATGCTAAACATACTAAAGTAGTATCTAGAAAATCACATTCCACATGATGATTTTGTATGAACTATATAAGTAGCATCCAATGATTACTATAAAAAAAGAGTAAAAGGAAACATCTTTATTTTTCCAGTTTGTTTACTTTGTAACATTTGACAGCACTTCATGTAAAGTCAGTTTTGTTGATCAGCTGCACTTCTCTCGCATGCTAGCATGAGGACATCACTTCCATGTACTGTGCTGAGGGGAGTTACACACACACTTCTACAGGCCCTTGAAAGCCTGTTCTATGAATAATAGTAAAAGCAAAGCTGAAATGACAGTGAAGTGGCAACAGATACATGTGTGGCCAGAGAGAAAGAAGAGAGGAGATGATGTGGGATTCAAAACATTTGGTGGTATACCATCAGTCTGGGATATATGCCTTGTATTCTGGCAGTCTGATTTGAGATTAGCACTCTTAAAATGTGTTCCATACCAGGCAGTGTGACAGTGAATACAAACCTATCAGTCTCAGTGAGGTTTTAATTCAGTTCATAACATGGTTTCACCCAGCTCATAACATTATTTAAAAAGCAAAAAAGTACAGATATAATTCTTTTTTTAAATCAATCTCTCTCTCATATGCCGTTGTCAGAGCTCCATGTTCAGGATAGCCTGTGTATCAAGGGAGACTAGACATTGTAAATCACCCTCCAGATGTCAGGAGTGTTGTCCATCACATGAGTTATTGTCAGCAACGCTGCCCTAGGGATCACAGCATGAGGAGGAAACCATACCAAACTGGTACAAAATTGCAACAATTCTAGACAAGCAAGAAAGTAACCTGTTGAACCTGGTCCAGGATTTACAATCAAGAGGACAAGAACGCAGATGTAGCAATGCACTCTTGAATGTACTTAATGTATTATACTCTCTTTCCCTCTGATGCTTCCACTCTAAGACCACAGGTTTCAGCTCCCTGTTGGTACTGATCACCCAAGCATTGGTAAAAGGCCAGTAGCACTCTTGTCCAAGAGTGAGAGAGCTACCCTAGCAAAGGGGCGTAGAGAAATCACACTTGGTCTGCAGGAGTGGGAATCCTCCCCTGAATATGAGCAAACCTGTGAGATGGCACTGGCTTGCTGTTCTCTGTCTGAGAATGGGGCATCAGTCAACTGGTAATGTAATAGGTTGGTTTTATTTGTCACCTTTTCCAGGCAAACCTAAGAGTAATGTTATCCATAGACGGTCTGGTGGAGCTATGTGCACTAGCACATACAGACTGCAGATTGGTGTACAATAAGTGGACACCTGAATTATATAAGTGACTAGATTCGGTTCCATGTTGACAAGCAGAGTGTGGTGGCTGCATTCCCAGACTGTAGAGCAGCATTTAGCTGGAGTAAAACCAGGGCCAATACAAAGGTATGAAGAACTGAAGGGTCTGCTTCCCTGGAGGTTCCCAATAATTTTCATATCAAGGTGGTACTAGAAGAGATCTTTCTTTTCAGATGAGACTGGTGAAGTTTTTCTCCCAAGTATGTGACAACTGCTTGAAATGGCCACAGCCATCCTTGGACACAAACTGAGATGAATTGATTGGCAAAGTGATTGTTTAGATGGAAAGTAGTTGCCACTGTGTTGGTTTCATTTAGAATTGGTCTCCATTGCCGGAAATAAGTGGTCAAAGTATCCATGTCTTGGCCGAGATTCCCTTCAATCCTCTGGAAGTCATTTCCAGTGTCAGCAATACAGATATCAGCATACACATATGTTTTAAATATCAAAAGCTTAAAAAACCCTCTTTCCATCCAAAAGGAAATAACTCAATGTGATGGAATACTTCAGGCAATGAGGGCAAGAGATAGGGAAGAGGCAAGGGAGGCCAACTTTTAAGTATCAAGTTGTGGGAAAGTTTCAGTTTTTGCCAAAATCTGAAAAGAAAATATTTCTTTTCATTCTTTTTACTGATTTAGTAATACTTAGAAAATACTATCTCAACCAGTCTCATTTTGTTTTGTTTTTTTCTACTATTTGTATAGGGCCATTTTAGAAAAACAATATCACACTCGGATGAGTGTCATGCTGAGCTATCACTAGTTGGCAGGTTCTGAGGGAACAAATCAAGAAGTCACATACCTAGTATATCCAAAACAATATCCCAGAATAACACACAGAGCGTGTGTTAATACTTAATTGACAGCACATCTGCATTACTGAATTCAAGATAGCAATTAGGCATTTCTCACTGTCAATCTCTTCTCAAAATACACAACTGACAAATTGACATCAATTACCTAGGATGTTTTCAAATGCTTCTCTTAAATAAGAGAAAACAGGCATCTTCAAGAAAGTTGAGTTTGTGTTGAAAGAAGTTGTCAAAAGGGGGAAAATATGGGTTCCATAAAGATATGAAGGAGCCATCCAAACAGAGAAAATCTTCAGATTTTTAAAATACACTCTAATTGATCAGATAATTATGGTTTGTATTTTATTAACTTCTATGCAGAAAATAGACTCAACACAAGCGAATCTGTATATAACCATTCGAATAGGCATAAAATGGATATTTTACCATACAGAATCTTAATAATTCATTTCACAGTAATATTGTTAGTGTCAAAACAAGATAATATATTCCACTGGGCATAAATTCAGCGAATACTTTAATATAAACATTTAGATTTAAACATTATGCTCTGTGTGCTCAAAAAACTCCCAGATTCATTAGCTATCCAATAGTGCGTAAAGGCTCAATGTTTGTGACTTAACTGAATTAAAACTGGCTGCTCTAGTCCATAACAGTGAAATACTGAAGCAATGTTGTTATTGTTCAACTTGCAAAAAAAATTATCACAATTTTACAATACTTTCTGTACAGCACATTAGCGAGAAGATGGGTGAGGTAATAAGCTTTCCTGGAACTTCTGTTAGAGAGAGACAAGCTTTCGAACTTACAGAGACCTGAAGAAGAGCTCTGTATAAGCTCGAAACCTTGTCTCTCACCAACAGAAGCTGGTCCAATAAAAGACATTACCTCATCACCATATCTTTCTAATATACTAGGATCACCACAGCTACAATACTGCATTGTACAGTAAATGACAAAAGAGAAAAGCTGCAGTTCTGATGCACTATAATGCTATATCACTATTATAATGAGGTGTTTTAACTTAACCACCTCCACCACTGTTTTCTTTTTACATTTGTCCAAATAAACCAACTAAATCTGTGTCTCTTGAAAGTCACTCCTGTAGGGGAGAGCTGATGCCTTCCCTGTGGAGTTCTATTGCCAAGAGGCTGTTTGGAAAGTGGCAGACTGTAAAGTGGTACAACAGAAAGTATTAAACAGTTGCCCCTGAATTAATGAGTAAAGTGACCCAGTTAGCCACCACAGCTGAGTCCTCTAATTCTACTTCAAAAGACCTTAACTATATCGAGACAATCATCCATACTGGGATGCCAACTGGCTCTTCAGCATAAACAAAAAATTGTGCATTGTTAAGATACCACAAAATTTTTTTTAAAAAAAGATAAATTTGAGGAGAAATTCATGGCACAAGCCTACACTTGACTGCCTACATATAAACATATTAATTGTTTCCATAGTGCAAGTAATCCTGCTGAAACAAATAGCTAAAGAGTATGTTTAGAAAAGTTTCAACAGACTACAAGGTCTACTAATACTGAATACAGACTGCTATAGTGTTTAAGTAAATAGTGTATATGAAAAGGTATCATATTTCATCTAAATTAATCTATTTTCCTACTTGTTACGTTGCTTATTTCACTATCAAGGAAGTCAGATATTTAATTATATATTCCATATCTGATTATTCTACATTATTTTTATTTCATCACTATCAATAACTGTAACATGGGGTCACTGATTCTGAATATAATCCTTAATAAAGACATGTAAATCTGCTTCTTTCAACTGATGCTATCGGGCAATTTCCCAGAAATGGATGATTAAAAACACTTTGTATGCAATTAATATGTAGAATGAGCTATTCTTCAATGTAGCCAAAGAGCAATGAAAATATTTTCCCTTTTTCTTAATCATCATGCCTTTATACTGAAGTATGATACTTGATTCAGTTTAACATAAAAAAACTATAATGCTGAAAAATAAACATCCTATTTCTGTTTCATTAACACTGGGAAATGTGTATGGCCAAATTCTTGTTTATAACCTGGCCATTTGTGTTGCCTCAGCAATGCAAAGGGGATGAAATTTGACTGTACTTTAGCTGACTAGAGAATTTTCCTGGCCAAGGGAAACTCTGTTGGTGTAAAGCTGGAAGAACTAGCTCCTGAGCCAGTGCTCCCATTTAAGAGGCATACTAGGAGTGAGGAGAGAGTGTAGCGGTGCTCAGCTACGTAATAGTGATCCTTAGACAATGTGAATTAGAGCAGCCACTGGGAACCATAACTTGCTCTGAGGCTGGAGCCAGCAAAGACCAACCCACAAGATCAAGTCTCCATCACTGAGTACCTCCACCCACCTCTGCTTCCACACCCACCCCCGAGCTGCTGCACACGTTTTGGACAGGCATAATCTGGCCCACAAACTGCTTTATGAGCCAGATTTTTTGTAACTACACACACAAAAATAGGTAGTCAGACATCTCACTGGCAAGTAAATGACGGCCTGATAAACTGCATCTATGTAATTAAGGAATCTGGCCAGGCCTGCGGGTTTTATTTAATAGCAGGCTTTTTTTTTTTTTGTCTTTCTTTCACTTTTGACACACTTTCTCCAAGCAATTCTGGCTTAGTCACAACTAAATAAAAGACTAAATAGTTTGGAAAAAATTTTATCCTTTAGTTTTCAGGGTTTTTTTGTTTTTGTTTTGTTTTTTAATTGGAGAGAAGAAGTGTAGTCCCAATAGTAATCCCAATAGTATTCTCCCCCCCTACACACACACAATATTTCAGGGATACAGTGGGAGGAAAGCTGTAGGGTACCACTATAAGGACACTTAAATCTTTGGAAAATATTCTATTAGCAACAATTCTTATCCACTATAATACAAATTTCAGTATGATTTCTCCATGACCTGTCAGCTGGTCTGTAGCTTTGAAATTAAACTAAAACATCACATCACTCAACACAATAGAAAGCACCAAGAGCATGTGAACAAAGGACACAGTCAGATCTTATTCTTCTCAGCTCCTGTTTTTCAGCTTGCTTGACAAGACTTGGGAGCACTACTCTTCAATTAAAAAAAAAAAAAAAAAAAGACAACAAAAACTGAAAACTACAGGATGAAAATATGGCCAAATTATTTAGTCTTTTATTTAGTTGTGACTAAGCGAGAATTGGCTGGAGAAAGTATATCAAAAGTAAAAGTTCTAGGCCCTGGAAGCTTTAAGAAATGCAAGTCAAGACTTCCTTTTCCAAAGTGAGGATCTGCAGATTGTAAGCTCAGTGAGAATTTACAATGAGCTCCCTCCCAGCCCAAATTCGTGCACACAGGAAAGTTTTCTATGTGACGGGCTGTATGAATTCTTATTATGGTGTTACAGTCCTAGTTATTGTTTATGGAGAACACACAGAGCCTATTCTACAGCATCTATATGAAAAGTGCTCTCATTTACTAGCATTTATCAAATGGCAAAGCCTTTTAAAACTAAATTTGAAACAATATATACTAGTTTACCAGACATGATCATAGCTGTAGCTGTAACAGGTTGGTGTTCTCGTACTTTCACCTAGTGTAAAAGGGGTATCACTTCAGACCCCCAAACGATCCTACCTCTTTGTTGATAATGCTCTGCGTGTTAATATTGATACGCCAGATCAGCTGTCATCATAAATCTCCTTGAAATCAGTGCTCCAATTTCCTATTCTGCCTCTCACAGGAAGAAGTATTCCAAACAGACAGGCTACTGAAAGAGTACCCAGTAGCAGAAGAGTACTTCTTGGAAGGCACCACGTTTACTATTCAGATGCAAAGTGACCTAATAAAGTTAGGATTTTTTCCAATTCTCAGGGAGAGGGTATGGGACAAAGTGAAGGAGGAAGTAAACAGAAAGGAGACAGACAACAAGCAGGACAGTAGATGAGAGACAGTTAAAAAAAGACGACAACAGAGAGGAGGAAACAGGATAGAAGATGCCAAACAGGACAGAAAACTTGAAAGAGAACAGACTGGGTGGAGTGGCGGGAGAAGTAATGTAGGACAGAGACAGAAGAGCTGCTGCCAATTCTGGTGTCAGCAAAAGGAAGGACTGATATGTGAAGTGATTTAGCCATTCCTTTATGTATGGAAAATAAAAACAAAATACAAAATAAAACAAAAAGGAAGGATGTCTCTTTGGGGAAAATGCATCCAGATAGCATCAGTTTTGTCTTTGCCTAAATATGGAACTCAAAACCTCTGGCAAAGCTACACAGCTTCTTCTCTTGACATCTCTTTTTCACATTTCTCCCCATTTAATTTTGAATCTGTTGTAATGCTACTGTCTCTCCGTTATCCCTTGCCAGGGTTTTGCTGATGGACCATTTGGTTTCCTAAGTAGCCTTCGACCTTCCACTCACTCAGACTCTACTTATTTACCTCAATATATGGCCCAGAGCTAATTCATTTTAATAAGTGATCACACTGCTGTTGTGTACAAGTTGTGTACAACAAAATAATACAACAAACATGGTATTTCTTAAGTATGACAAAAGCAGCTTCTGTATGAGAAAAAACAGCTAAGAGTCCAAATATTAAATAAACTAGGAAATAATATAAAAGCTTTGAAACAATAAAATACTTTGGGAGGGAGGGTTGTATATTTCCCTCAATACTCAAAAAAAGTACCAAACTATTTCATCTTGTAGCAGAGTAGATTCACTCTCATTCTGACCCCTCCAGGACTAGCTGTCATTTTTAAATCAGATAATATTCTCAGAACTGACAAGTCACTGGTATACCATATGATGGTATTCGGAAAAGGTTGTGAAGTTGACTTTTGGTTATCATTTAACCTTCCAAGACCCATTGTTTCATTGGAAGTGATCTGCAACAATTCTCAGTGGGACCATGGGCTGCAAGAAGATAATCCATCTCCCACTTTTGCTAGACAGCATATTCATTAGACTATAACCTTTGGTGACATCATCATGGCTGTGACTGGCCACAGGACATTTCCCAAAGCAATTAGTGGCTGGCTTATGTTATGAAGAAGGGATGTAAGCCCTCATGCTTATGTTTTATATTACTTGCATATTTACACACTCTACTTAACAGAATAATGTCCTTATTCTCCATATAAAAGGATAATCCTGTTTTAAAATTCTGCTAAAAGATAGGTCTGAGTAATCTCTTTAACCTAAGGAACTCACTATTATAAATTGCGTAAAAAACTTGTTCATTTCATCAGTCTTAAATTTGTTGCCTTTCAATGTCATTGAACGTTTTCAAAATAAGATACTAAATCAAAAGAAATAATAATAATTTTAAAATGAGGGACTTAAAAATTCAGAACTTACTGAATTTGATGCCATCCCTTAGGTTTTCCACTTCGAGCTATGTTAGTAGTGGGGAAAATTAACTGAGTATTTGACTGAATTAGAAACCAAATGTCAATTTACCATGTTCTCATCCTTTGTATGTGACTTGATAGTGAATGATCATAAGAATTAAATTTTGTTCTTGAAAAAACAAGCAAGCTATAGCCCATACAATTCCAGCAGTCAAGTCCTAGGCAATGACTAACTCAAGTGGACCAAAAGCAAAGGGTTCAAAGTGTACTTAAAACTGTAAAAGCCTGCCAGCCTACCTTCTCATCATTCCACAAACAGTTCCCACATCTCCTAAAGAGAATCAAAGGCCAACTTACTTAATCACATACTCCTCTTTAACACTGATACTTACAGCCAACGAGGAAAGAGACAAAATACCAAGTGACTAAAGTGACCTATCATTCAGTTGTAATAATGAACAGTAAAGAAAAAAGTATACATTGTTCACAAACAACCCACAGATAAAATTTGTTTCTGTACAGTGTTTGAATAAGCCAAACAGTAAAAAGGCCAAACTAAAACTGTTCACAAAGAATAGTTTGACTGTGTTCCTAGTGGACAGTGACAGAAAGGATTATACATAACAGCATATTGTTTGATCATAAAAGCCGATTACTGATACTATGTGCTGCATCAAAACAAAACTTAAGTTCAGCAAGGTTAGTATACACCGAACTGTCCCTTTCTTTGTTTCCTATCCCTGACATCAGATCTAAGAGTCTCTTGTGAAATGAACTGCGGCTCTGCAAGAAAATTTCACTCTCCTCCAAAATAATAATGTTCATGGCAATACTGCAATACGCAGTCCATGCTTCTGACGTCTCAAGCAAATAATTAAGTGACTCCTTGAGACAAAACTGTAGGTACTACATTTATAGTAATAGTTATAATTTAAAGAAGCATGTTCATGTCACAGCCAATTAATCTGCAGATTAAAGGAGAATAAACCACACACACTAACTGCAATGCTAAATCCCTAAACCCAAAATGAACTCTAAAACCTATTTTATAATTCAAATTAGATAACAACAGTAAAAATATACTTCTGTTTTACATAACAAATGATTGCCTTTAAAATGTTAGAAATGCAGTACATTCCCAAACCTATGAAAATATTCACCATTCCTCTTTACTTTCATTAAACAATTCAGTCCATGTAAACTAGGAAAGGAATACAACTGAGATTCCGGTTTGTTCTGAATACTTGTTCCTGCAATTTACTTGAACTAATCAATACATAATGACCTATGAAGTTGATTATTTAAAAAAAAATAAATCAGGGAATGGGTTTGAATCTGAACAAAACTGTAAACGTTTGAATCTATAATTCAGAAAGGAATGCAGAGTAAGTCTTTGGGAGAATGAAGGCATATTTTCAGTATTAATGTTCAATTATATGAAATACGGTGATAGCCATATCCCAGAAGCACATTTAAAACAATATTAAACAGATCATTTTACTTTAAAGGAAAAGTAAGACGTAAGGTGTAGTTGCAAACTAGGAGGTGCTTTTCATCCTTATCTATCCAGATACTGGAAAAGTAGTAAAGATACAAAATAATGCATTGCCTCTTGTGCTTTTGCAAACATGGGATAGGAGGGGTGACAGCACATTATAGCCTATGGAGTAAATTAGCAATTACCCAACATTACCCCTTTAAGTACTCTGGCGGGCAAAAACGCTAAAAAGCTTATACTGGAGGGGCCAATGTATCAACTCATGATCTCGCAAACAAGTGAAAGGCTAATAAAATTAACGTGGACACTTTCTGATACTGGACTAGGTCAGGCATTCAAAAGAATCATCACTGTAGTCTGGGTTTCAAACATTGGTCTGAAACCAGAATGACAGGGAACCAGGAAATTCTGAAGGAGATCCCTAGGTAAACACCTCTTCCAAAAGAAAAGCACATCTTACTGTATTTACTTTAAAACAGGAGTTCTCAAACTGGAGATCAGGATGCTTCAGGGGGTTGCGAGGTTGTTACATGGGGAGTCACGAGCTGCCAGCCTCCACTCCAAACCCTACTTTGCCTCCAGCATTTATCATAGTGTTAAATATATCAAAAAGTATTTTTAATTCACTGGGGGGGTCACACTCAGAGGTTTGCTATGTGAAAGGGGTCATCAGTACAAAAGTTTGAGAACCACTGCCTTAAGACAATTATTTTAGCCTAAAATATACAGACTTGTCAGATGACTCACAGCTAAAGTAGAAGTGGCTGCTTCAAACTAATCTACACATCACCATGGAATAAATTTCTATTCTTTCATAGTTCATTAATCAGTCTAACTGAAAATTTAGAAAATATTAACAGTTTTGCACTAGTCTATGAGAAGTACTGCCTTCGTCATTCACTTACTTCTCTGCTTACTGCTTACTTTCTTATGCATCCATTTGTTCTGGATTAAGGTAACCACTAAAGTGGAATTTAACAAATACTTTCATTGTAACTGTCTTAACTTGTTGAGTTCCTTAGTATTTTTTAATTAGATCTGTAATTTTAAATAGGTGAACAGTAAGATTTAAGAGGACAACTATGAAGTCTCATATTTAGTATTTCTGAAGAGTTCAGCTTCTGTTTGAATTTGCCCTACTCATTCTTCTAAGAAGTGAATGTCTCACAATATGGTATGTGCTTGTAAAGAGAGAGAGGAACATACCTCAAGCGCATTCAGTCTAAGTCATGAGACTGCCCATTTGAGAACCTCAGCCCTTTGCAGATGGAACTTGCTATGCAGAACAATCAGTTACTGGGTTCTAAGATTTTTCTTCCTGCCCAGCTATGCTGGGGAATGCAAAGACACGGGGACATTAGTATAAACTTCCCAGATAGTTGTTTTAACCCACTGGGAAGCGATAGACCTGGAAACGTTGACTGTTCTCTTTATAGCCATGTACTACAAAAAAGAACAGACTTTCTAAAGAGAGTCCATTTTGTCCAAGTAACAACAACAACAACTTGGCCACTGTCTAAACAGTACACTATCTTAGGAAAGGAAGGTTAAGGACAAAATGAGGTGAGACAAATTTATTGATTAATGTGGAAGAACAAGAGGACCTTGAGAAGGAACTCAAGTGAACTTCCAAATACTACTTGTCAGAAAAAAAACTGGTAGAAAGGTTCCTTACAAGTCACTTAAGATAACCTTTCTTGTAGGAATTAAGAGGCAGATAATATAGGGAATTTTTCTCTAGAGGGCCCCGAATATGCATCTTGGGACATAACCACTCAAAGGAAAAGGCATCTGGATTCCCTCCTGATGCCTAATGTCTCTCACGCACAGCTGTTACATCAAGAGGTCTGTTGATAGATAAATCATATCCACACTTCTCTCTACTGCTAGTTGACAAGAGAAGACTGAGAAAATGTTCGAGCATATCATTTTGCCTACTCCATTTCAAACAGAGAAAACATTCAAACTATATGTAGTATAGGGTGACCAGACAGCAAGCGTGAAAAATCGGGATGGCAGTGGAGGGTAATAGGAGCCTATATAAGAAAAATACCCCAAAATCAGGACTGTCCCTATAAAATCGGGACATCTGGTCACCCTAATGTAGCAATACAAATAAGGTTTCATGTTTCAATGAATATGAAGATTTATTATTTGTTTGATTACCTTCAAAATATGCTGCAAACTTTTCACCTGTTGGGATTGATAGAGCAGAGCTGAGTGTTTCTAGATACTGGGAGGCTTCCAGTTTGCCATGCCATTTTAGTATCTAACTGTATTGTATAATTTTATACCTGCACCTAGAAGTGTCAATAGAGGCACAAGTATTGGAATGAGAGGCAAAGACTGAGAAGCGAAGTAGTAATTACCACTCATAACAATAATTCTTTACATTCACTTAAAACTCAGTGTGTGCTTAACACTATATACCGATTCCACGTTAAAACTTGCCAATATTGCCTCAGATAACTAAATGTTTGTACCTCAGTATTTGCAATATTACCTATACCTACTATACGAGATACCTAAAGTACTGCAAGAACTAATGCAAGGGTTCTTTATTTAAAGCAACTGACAACTTTTTAAGGATTGTCTATTGGCTTTCTGGTTTCCCCAGGAAGAGGATGAACAATGAACACATCAGCTGAGAAACTGACACAGAATGGCCATTTTAAGTGACCGTGTAGAGGAATATAGTACCTGTGTAAAATTAATAGCTACAAGCCCACATAATATGGATATTTTGAATCCAAGTGTAGGAAGAGAGATTTTCTTAAAGCAGTAAAATAGAATGACATTCTATATGTAGCCACAGACCAAAAGAAAAAAAAAACTGAAGCTGTAATTTTCACTTTCAATCACATGGTAGTTATGTTTATAGAACTTGATATTTGGGTTCAGAATATTTTTAATCTGACAATATTTTTAAAACAGACGTTTATAAAGTGCCGGTAAAGCAGACAGCATGATAGTACTGTTATGGAATTATGTTAATCCCAAAGTGCTTTGCAATTTTGTATTTAGGTTGATCTGGTACTGTAACCAGAGTTATACTGAAGTATCTGTTTATATCTAAAACATCAGAAAAAAAATTAAGGAAGGGCCAAGTAGCAGACAGAAAGAGGGGCACAATTACTTGGTCCCTTGGACAGACCAGAAGTACCACTCCCCTCGAGTCACACAAGGCAAGAACTTGACCAACTACCTCTTCAAGGGCATGCCCAGACTCCAAGGAGGCAATAAGACGCCCCCAAGAGTAGAGCTTCCCTATAGCCCTGTGACACCAGCACAAATAATTTATTTTAATTACTGATTAGTTAATGGGATGGGGTTGTGTGCAGTGATAAAACGATGACTGCTGAGAGAGGTAAAAAACTTTCCCTTTTTTTCCTTAAACAAAATCTTTTAAAAATATGATAATGTGCAATAGATCTTACATGGGCATAGCTCTCTCAGTCCTTACATTTTTAAAGCCAACTTGATATAATACATACATAAATAGACAGTGAGAAAATTTCATAATATTTTAAAAACATTCTGTAAATACAATAGGGAAGAATGCTCTTCAGATAGCTCTGCCTCTGCCTCATATAGTTGCTGACTGCCTTGCTTCATGAAAATGATACAAGACTATCCATTCAAAAACTCGCTATTTTACCAAACCAGTGGCAAAGGCAAGAATAGAAAAAATTCAGCAAGCAATATGTCAGAATCGGTTCTGAGTTTCTAAAACAAGTTACGATTTAGGACTTCATGCCACTAATATATAATTTTTCCTCCTAATCTTTTCACAAAATATTCTGATGGAGGAGAAAATTTAACACACAAAAAAAGTAGTGGAAACCTCAGGCACAAAAACAGAATATCAAAGCTTTATTAGTAACAGTAGCTTTATATCAACAATATACTTGACACTTTGTAATAATACATATTCTGTCTAGAAAAGCTTACAGTCCAGCTATACAACCTATATACGTTTGGAAGGGGACGAGATGGAACAAAAAGTAGTGTTATTTAAATTCAAAAACTTTAGATCCAAACAGTGCAAATATTCATATTCAAGGATTGTGAAAGATAGCTATACAAACAGTTAACAGGAGGAGTATAGACCACTAGAGAGAGATTTTATTTAAACGGTCAAGAAAATAAGCAATCAAACATGAGCGTAGCCTTCTGTCTTTTCAGGTGATAACTATAAAAAGGCGTTCCACATATCTGCTTCAGATCCCTACAGATCGTCATCTATTGGCAACTATTTCTAAACTGTATCGACTTTGACAGAGCTACAATACTAAAACCACATTTCGCTAAATTCTGAGCTTTGACTCCTGTCAGCAACTAGGTCTTAAGGGATAAGCTGTCAACAGTTAACAACGATATATAAAGCAAGCAACGTACCCATTTTAACGTTGCATATAATTTTTTAAATTTTATAAAAAACATTCAGCATCAGCATAGATTAATACTGCTGTTTAATTGGTCTACCAATAGAGACCAAATTTAAACTCTCTTTAGTCCATTACAATACCCGTAATAGATCACTAAATATTTACTAACAAATCATCAGCCTTTTCATTATCTCCTAAAAATGGGTATAAATTGCTAAATTCCCCATAAGACCAAAGTCTTTATAAGGAAAACTATTACAACATACAAATTCCCCTACAGAATTAATAACTAACAGCATGTTAATATAAAACTACTTTCACGATTAACATTTAACTCTTACTCCTCCTTAATTTAAATATATGCTAAGACACCTCTGGCTTCTCTCATTTAAACTGTTTTATACATTAGTTTCTTCTTGAAAGACAAAACCGATATTTTCATTAGTCTTTACTGTCTGCCTTAGTTTACGCTTGTGCACTGTTAGCTAAAAGAAAATATTTGAAATAAAACTCTTTTTAATATTCATTTCATAGTACTATCTGACTCTATTAGTATGTGATAGCTTTGCAAGTGGAATTTGAGATTTTTTTTTTTAGGGCAGCTGGATCCTCCTCACCTCCAGCAAGTTTATGTCACATAATTTCTTTCTTCTTGACCCTCTTTTCTTTTGTGCTGATCCACATGTGTGCCACAGACATAGAGACTGTGGTATGTCATTAGGACCCTGTAGTCCGGGAATCTCAGAGCTGTTCCTGAACTGTATTTGTCCCGCTGATACAGAGAATGGAGCATTTTACAGGGCATTTGAACTATTTTAGATCTGTTTTTGAGAGTGATTTCTGCGACAGAAGAAAATCTCTAGAGTTCCTGCATGTATAACCTCAATCATTGACTTACGTTTATGTATCAGAGGGGTAGCCATGTTAGCCAGAATCCACAAAAACAACGAGGAGTCGGGTGGCACTTTAAAGATTAACAGATTTATTTGGGCATAAGCTTTCGTGGGTAAAAACCCACTTCTTCAGATCCATGCATGACTGAGCCAAGGTGAGAACCACACTGGAGAGATACCAGGGCCGGGTCCAAAGCTGGCTGTAAAGAACTCTCCATGAGGGGAATTTTCAGTCTGAGTTCATGGTCCTTTTGGGCCTGGGTAGTCAAGCTGATGCAGTGGGTGCACTTCTGTGCGATGTGGCCCTCACCAAGGCAGTGGAAGCGCCACGAGTGACCATCATTCACAGAAAAGGCCTCCTGACAAGAGAGGCACCTCTTGAACCCAGGGGATCCCAGCATACTTCCAAGGGGGAGAGCTTCCAACTGCGGAGGGTGGGAAACAGGGAAGCATAAGGCAACAGGGAGGGAAGAGTAACTAAAAGTTGTGGTTTTTAGGGGGAGAAAATTAATGGAAATGGCTAATCAATCCTAATGTAGGTAAGTTAATGAGAGTATTTCTAAAGGTTAAGGAGGAAGAAGGGCTCTGATCCAGATTCTGTCCCAGACCAAAGGTGGCTGAGAAGGAACTGAAGGCGGCTGGACAGCACAGTGCTATTTATAGATGCTGCCCACAGTGCAAGATGGCGAGGAGCACATGTGTGGCCCAATGGGCAATGCTAATAATCTCCGATCCCAGGCGCAGGCGGCTCTGCTGCACCTACAGTGGAGCATCCATCGAGATACTACTCAAATAAGTTATGTTACCCATTTTCATACATGTGGAGGAACTCAAGACATTCCTTTTGAGGAAAGGATCAGATATTAGTTTTTAAAAGGGTATCTTAATTTACCCTGGCAGTGACTCTCCCTGATGAGACCAGATTCAGCTGGTGAGGGCAACATATTTCAGGTAAGAGTCTCATGTTGCACAGTGTCTGATTAATCTCAGCCCTGGCGAGACCCCACCAGATCACCTGCATTCCAGGCCTGTTACCTTCACAAATCAATAGTCCAGTAGCAGAATAGAGCTGTGGAAGAGCTCTCCCACTGTGAACCCTTACAGAATCCTAGGCATGTAGGGCTGGAAGAGACCCTGAGAGGTCATTTTGTCCAGCCTCCTGCACTGAGGAAGGACTTGCTTGTTGATGGAACATTTTTGGAGCTTCAGATTTGCATACTTGCCTGTTCCATCATGCTAGCTGGGGGCAGGGTGACTAAAATAAGGAGTGCTGCGAGGGCCCTTGAAGGGGGAAGCCATATCTTTAGCTAGGGAAAGTGAAAAGAAAGCCAGTTTGGCAACAAGTTGGTCCCAAAATTCTGAGTCCCCAAACATCCCGAAAACAGGAAAAACACATGTGACTTTTTTCTGAAGATGAACATTTGTTTCATTGATTTTTTGGAATTCTGCTTCTCTGCAGAAAAACTGACTAGACTGTGTTAATCAATCAAACTAAGCCAAATGGAAACAGTAAAAGTCCATATAAGCTGAAAAGTTAGACTGATTTTTAAAATATTCTATTTTAATAATCTAGGGTGATATTAGTATAACAGGTAAATATGTTTGCTGAAAAATATGACTTCTCGCCTAGAAATATTTTTTCCTATTCAAAGTATGGTCAAAAACAACTGACCAACAGAAGTTTTGAATGTGTGTATGATTGCATAGCACATTGAGCTCTGGAAAAGCTTTTTTCATGATTTGAATAAATATATTAAAAAGAGTTCAGTTTCCTTATGAATTTTTAAATCAAGTTAAATCTTCTGGGATCTCAGTACATTTCCAGTAACTATAAATTATACACAATGTAATCCTTCCAGATAATCATTTCTTTGCCTCAGATTTTTTTAAAACTCAAGCACAATTACTATATATTTCAGTCAAGAACTACTTTTTCCCTGTGAAAATTTTATTTTGAATTCAAAAATCTCTATACAATGTTAATTAATTAGTTACTTAAAATATTTTCCTGATTGGCAGTCCAAAATAACTTAATACACCTAAAGAAACAGTGGTCACCCTAATGATGCACTAAATTCACAAGGCTCAATCAGAAATAAAGTCTCTCTGGATCAGTGAACTCAGACCTCAGTGGTTCAGGAGCCAAAGCAGCAATCAACATTACATGAAAAAGCCACAGTAGAGTGAACTTGTTTCATTTACTGTAGTACTATATATTCATATTTAAACAGTATGACATGGGAAATATTTAGTGCATGTGTGTAATTATTCTCACAGGAAAATAACTTACCAAGTATTAGTATTTTATCAACTACAATTGGTTAATGACATAGTAAAAGCATCCTGATTGGTTAATAATTAAATCACAGAGTGTTTTAATATTAGGTGCTGCAAAGAACTGCAGGAGACACATAAAAGAACCACTTTTGGCTCAGGAGCCTCAGTCTGAGTACCACTGCTCTGGATGGAAACTTTCCCAGGACCTGTGCTCTCTATTAATTTATCACTCTGTTTGAAGACCATGTTCTAACAATTCTCTCTCTTTCATCAGCCACTCTGTCAGTCAAAAGGTTCTGCAATTTCTGACTACTCCCCGGCAAGCCCATTCCCTGCCGCAAACTCAAGGCAATAATAAAAACACATGGAAGTAGGTGATTCAATGCTCAACCATTACATTCAGCTGTGAGTATTTTGCAGAGGGCTACATATGACTAATTGCTATGGTAGGGATGAGTACAAATGAGCAGCTAGCTTTAGGAGAAATAAGGGTCACATGCTGACCAACATGGAAGAATTTAAAATAGTTATACAGAAGGAAATCACCTTTCTACACTGCACAATGAGAATTAGGAACTCTAACATTTGTAAATAAACAGCTAAATAAGGTAACAGAAAATCAAGGAACACATTAAAAAAAGGTAACAGGTTCCTGTCTTCGAATCCCAAGCATTGATTCTTCAGGACCTGAAGGAGGACTCTATGTAGCTCGAAAGCTTTTCTCATTCACCAACAGAAGTTCATCCAAAAAATGATACTACCATTCACATCTCGTCTCTCCTAATATCCTGGAACCAACACAACTACAACAGTTCAGCATTGTCAGACAAAACCAAAGTTTGTGTAAAAGTAAAGAATGGTTTTGTAAATGGAGAAAATAGTACTCCAGAAGGAATAGATAGTTTAAAGCCCCAAGCCATATTCAGTGACCCTAATTCCCAAATCCTAGCCAAGGAGCGCTGAATACTCCGTTAGCTATAGCAATGTCAATTGCTAGAGTAACAGAGGGAAAACCCAGATTCAGAACTAAGCTACTGTCTTTAGCACCACAACATTAATAAACCTAAATTCAATAAATTTACCTTTCTTGCAGCGTGGATGTCAAAAAATGGTTTGTTTCGAACACTGAATGGTTCCTGTGCTTTGTCAATAAGACCATTCTTCATCTTTTCATGCCGTGGAAATATTATCTCTTTTTCTATACATGCTAGTCGAATGTTAAAATCACATTCTCCAACTGGCTGTCCCTGCCAAGTTAGACAAAAAATAATATAAAAAACCTAAATGTTTATCAAATTATTATTAGACTGAAGTTTGCCTTACAAAATATTTATAAACAAAATATTTACAAATATGCAGATTCACTGAATATCATCAAAACATAACAAAATATACATATTCCTGTTAAATTTTCCAGCTTGTAAATATTTCTCTAGGGTTGAAGAGGTCTGATGCCCTATCGATCCAATGATAGCTTATTTAAAAAAAAAAAAAAAAAGTCCTGCTAAACTTGTGTGTTCAACTAAGAGAGCAAGTAATCTAAAATTGATGATTTCATAAGTATAGAATTGTGTAAGATATCCATAACAGTATTTTAATATAGTGCTGTTTTACTATTATTTAGTCCACTTTGTTCATAATTTTTAATGACAACTAGCTGAAAATATAACTTGCAAAGCTTGCAAATATAACTCAAACCCTTGTTTCATGTGTATTACAAACACCTTTTGTACCAATTAGAGATTAGCATTTTTGCTACAGAAAATGAAGTTAAACACAGTTGTAGATTAGAAAATCTGCAAAAAACAAAAACAGACACCCAAAACTAGTATTACATAAAGACAGCAAAAACTAGTAGAATAGATTATTGCTCAGTCACAAGAGGTACTAAAGTTCTTGTTTAATTCTCAGGTGTTAAACTGTGACCTTTCAAGAGTATAGCTGTGGGATCTAATTTTAGGTACTGACACTCAAAAAAGCTACCACTCCATTGTTCATTCAAGCCAATCTGTGTGGAGCACACATGAAAACACATCTACATAATAACTGACCTTGTCCACTCAGAGGAAATTTAATGGTTAACTAAACACTGACAGATTTATTTTCTATTTACAATGTGGGAAAGTACAGGGCATCACCACCTTGATCTTTGCAACAAGTTACGGAAGAAAAGACCTGATTCTCAATGAGTCTTTTCTGGTTACATATTTTGAAACTGAAAAGTTGAAGTTCACTACCCCATTATTCTGCTACTTTTCCTAAAACCACTTCCCTGCTCACTCATCTCTTATAAGAACTTCAAAAAACTAGGTCTAATATTTTAAATCTTTTATCCTGAACAAAATAGGAAATTGCGTTCACACCATTATTTTACAGTTAATCATTTAAAAGAGTTTTACTGCAGTGGCAAAAATTGATTTGAAGCCATTAGTAGCTAGCAATTTCAATTCTTTTAACTGATTCCATATGATATCTTCTAATCACCTTATTCTCTCTGCCTTAAAGAATCCTTTCCCTTCTCACACCTACTCTGAAGTAATTATCTCCCACAGTTCTGACACTCAAATTTTTATTTCAAAGCTAGTTACAGTATATTACCACTGGTTTCCTTGTGTAAGGGTCAAAGTTAGACTGATGTAAGAGCCTGTGGTTCAGAAATCATAGGAAATAGCTTGGAAATAATTCATCAACCACCCAAGTAAAAAAACTGGGATGGGTTTCACTCTTTCAAAGCATCCACTTTTAGAAAGGAACAGAAATTTAGCATAATCCTGAATTTAAATCAAGGACATATTGAATTCAAGTAGTGTTAGGAGGGCTTTTCTTTGTTATTAGCAGTTTACCATGATTAGCAAGTGTTGCTAAAGAATGAAATATAAAGCACTAGAAAGAAATAAGACAGACTTGTCCCAGACTGATCTGAAGTCTCCAAATGATAATACTCAATTTAAAAAGAAGACTCCAGCTTTTAGCAAAAAATAGTAAAACGTAACATAGGCTGTAATAAATAAATTGGAGGAAAAACTAAAAATTGGAGATTGTTTAAATTCCCTCCTACTGTAAGAGAGAGAGATTTTTAAACTGCTTTAAAAAAACATATATGTTTTAGAATCCACTCTGGACATTTAACACTTGACATGTCTTATTAGACATGAATCAGACTTTTTTTTTTATACCTATAAATATCTGAGTACCTGAACTGACTTCAGGATTTTGCAAGTTCTGATAATTTGTGAAGGGAGGTTGCTATTGGTTCAGTGCTGCTTGATGATATGGCACTTTAGCTGTGTTTTAATGTGTTAATTAAAAAGGTTTTAAATTCTGTTGCAGACACTACTCACGTTTTGTTCCATGAAACAAATGTTTGTTGTGATAGTGTATTTCAGTCTTAAACACAATTATCAAAAAACATTTGTGTCTAGCCATTTCGCCGCCCCAAGCACGGCAGCACGCCACAGGGGGCGCTCTGCCGGTTGCCAGTCCTGTGGCTTCGGTGGACCACCTGCAGATGTGCCTGTGGAGGGTCCACTGGAGCCGCCTGCCGCCCTCCCGGCGACCGACAGAGCGCCCCTGCGGCCTGCCACCCCAAGCACGCGCTTGGTGTGCTGGGGCCTGGAGTCGCCCCTGATCTACACGAGCATTGGCAATTGTGTTAGCATGGTTAATGAATGTGTAGTAAACCATGAGTAAAAATTCAAGTCGAGACATGCCCCCAGAGAGAAAAGAAGTCTGCTGAATTAACACCTCTTCCTATCTAAGCTTTACAAACATGGTGTAACTATGTATAATTGTACTGAGAGATCACAACACAAAGTGCTGTGGTTATAATCCATAGTACTTTTGTTAACACGGTTTTGTTTTTAACACAAGGAGAAAAAATCAACTAACCCAGTTCTTCAGGTAGGAAGTGGGGAGGCTGAAAGTTTCTCTCCATCAAGCCAAAACACCAGATGAATGAATGACACATGATGGATTTAAATGGAAGACTAACTTTATTAATTATACCTCAGAAAGGAACACTATACTTCCTCCCCCCCATCGCCTTCTCACATGAGCCATTTACTGGTTCCAGTGAGGGTTACAGGGCTTCAATCAGAAACCAAACAGTAACTCAGAGTAGACCATCCCCGATCTACCCCATGGACTCAGCTCTGTTGTGAAAGCTCTCTCCTTCCCTCCCACACGTAAAAGGGGGTGTGATGACAGAGGCCACCAGGTGGTGGGAAGCAGAGAGTGCATCAGTCTACGAAGATGTCAGATTCCTCCCGGCTTACAAGTGCTAAGTCCAACTGCAAAATGTCATATCTCATTTACCTCTGGGAGCTGGCCCTTTTAGCCTTTACCTACTTTGGACACCAGATAAGGGAGACACCAGCAACTAATATGGGTACACCCTGCACCCGCCATGCCTGGTATCCATCTCCTGGCTGACCCAACCCCTGGTCAAGGAGCCAAACGCCAGGCCCAGCATTTGACAGATGTACTCCATCATACCTAAAATAGCTCAGGACCAGATACTATCAGATATGCCTGTGTTATCACAGTCCACTCCAAACTCCATAATTATCCTAGCTACCTCAGGGCTCACATTTTTTCACATCCTGTCAACATGGGCTGGCTCAGTGGCCCCATCCACCAAATTCATCTTGTGAACATCTCAAACCAAACCAACTGAGCGCAAGGCCATAACTGCAGAATCAGCTCCACATCCCTCTGTATCCTAATCCTTAAATTTAATCCAGTGCAGTCCTCGAAAATCATTTTTTGCCCCAGTGAATAAGCAGGACATCAGGTGAGTACAGCTCAGCCATCGTTGCATGCAACAGGGATATTAGCTGCCTCAGCCCATATCATCAAAGACAAGTGGCATCAGCATTGAAGCTCAGTTGTGATATACTTTCTGACGTGGCTACCTGCTTGTGGGTTCAATGCACAACAAAATGCCCCCAGATACAAACATCAACTCTCCCTCCCAATGTCTCCATCTCAAGCAGGGATTGTATTCTGATGCACCCTGTGTCCATCAGCTGAGCTTTTCTCCCTGGTGCATGGAACCTGTTCTTCACCTTGGAACCCTGAACCACGACTTGGTATAAGAGGTGCTCTGGCAATTGTGGGTGGCCAGAGACTGCTTGGGCAGTAGGATCTGTGTACCCATCTGCCAGCCTGTGGGTATAAAATAGATAAACTGCTCCATCTAAGAAGTGGGACTCCCATGAGAACTTGGCTGGGTCTCATTTTCTATCCCAGCAGCCCAGCCCCCATCACCCCTTCTATAAGGCCCTGTTCCTCATGCCACAGAAGCAGCAGTTCCTCCTCTCTCCCCCTTAAATGGAGCCATCTGGCTCTGACTTCTGCCACCCTTGACTGCACCATCTCTGCCACCCTATCTACAGAGGCTGTGGAGACCACACAGGTCCCTACAGGGTGGCTATGTTCCACCTAGTAGTGTGCCCCATTCCTCTCTAATGGGGACACAATTACACAACCAACCAGAACAGCAGGGAAGATGGGGAAGAAACTTTCAGGCATGGAAGCTCCCTGTATCCTTGCCCCACTACTGGAGCAAGCTGCCACTATTGCTGCTAGGGAGGAAGGGGTGGGGGTCAGTCCCAGCCGAAGACCTAAGCCCATGTGGAGAAGATGACCCCTCTGAATCAAAGTTCCCCAGAATCTAAAATCCTTCCAAACCTTTGTTACTACTTGCCCAACATGTGCTGGATCTTTTCTCATGCCTCTCCAGTGTTGTCCAATGTTTTCTTACTCCAGATATGGCTAAACAGGAACTCCTCCTTTGCAGCTAACTGGAGAGTAAAAGGCTTTTGAAAAGCCCAGGCTAGCTTAAATTAGCTGCCAGGTGCCTCTCCCTTACCTATCAACTGGCCCAATCCCCCTTGCCAAGCCAATGGCTAAGCAGAGAACCAAAGGAGGGGAGTGGGGGGGGAGGGGAAATCCCCTTCTGCCATGCATTTTGGACTTATCTCCTTCCCTGCTGTCCAGTCACAGATTGTCCTCTGCTAAAGATGATGGAAGGGTATTTTGTCACGTCTGAGCCTATAGTTTAAATAGCACAAACTAAATCCAAACAAAGCAAATTTTATAGATATGTTCAATCAAAATGTATGTTCCACCATACATTGAATCTTTGGGTGGGAAATGGTGCAAAAAAACCTTTTAATTAAATGTAGGATTTCAGGACGTGAAAACAGCAGACAAAAGATAAACAGTCATGGTAAAGGAGGAAAAAAATTCACTAGCCCAATAGGGATTCTTCAGGTAGGATGTGGAAAGGCTGAAAATTGCTGTTTATTTTGTCATGCCTGAGCCTATGTTGTCCAACTATACCACAGACATTTTCTTATGGATAAATGTGCAGATGGAAAAAGTGTGGTATTTGAATTATAAATCCCCCAAGCACAGTGTTTTTAATGGAAACACTATCACAGTGCTGCCAGGCTCTACTTCAATAAAGCACTCTAAGTCTGTGTATCCCGCTGATATTTAGTTTGGTCTGGGATGGACTAAGAATCTCTCTCTTTTTTTTTTTTTAATTTGGTCTGGAAATAAACTGCCAGCAGAACATATTCCTTTTTATTCCCAAAATCAGTACCTTAAATAATATGAATAATTCAGTACATACTATATACACCCACACAAAATATGCATATAAGTACTGCACATGCCTTGATTTACTGAACCATAACAGAACATATGCCACAACTGCCTTAACAACTTTAATGATTCTAGAACAAGACTACGATATAAACATAGGCTAAAATGTCAGCCTGTGGTAACATGATCACTGACAGTTCAAAGCGCACATAGCTGACATCTGCATTTCCAAAGAGAAATCCCATCACATCCCTCCATTTTCAGAGGGCCCTGCAACCTACCACCTTGAGTTCTATACTAATAGACTAGTATATATTTCTCTTGACAGTGGAATTATGATTGTGGATATAAATTTTAAATCTTCATTTATTTAAGATAGCTTCATGAATATATGTATTTAAATAAAGTTAATTAATGTGAGGGTGTCTTTTGCCCCCTAAATAAGGTCTATAACATTTCAACAACTTGGCAGTTGAATAATGCATCTTAATTTCTGTATTTTTCTTTTAGAAGAATGGAAAGTAAAATATTTATGGAAATAAAAAATGCCGTAAAACTTAGAACATTAAGGTTTTTCATTTCTAAAAATGAGACAAATGGCAAGACTGCCATTAGAATTTGACAACACATTTTAAGATGAACATTTTCTAACCCTTAGCACTGAATCACTCAACACATAGACAAGCTAATGGCAAAAACCCTAAGCATTTAAAATGTTTTATATACTTTATCTGTGGTACCAGGAAGCTACAGAACATGAGATACTGTTGCTCGAGATAAGAATGCAAACTAATGTGGTATAAGAATTTATTTAATATTTATACAGTGTACATTCATATCACAGAATACTGCTGTGAATTCTCCCACCTTCAGAAACAGTTTGGGGGACTCAAAACAAACCCCCCTGTATAGAAGCATATTACAAATATTTATACTCAAGAAGTAAGTTCAGCAATAACTTTCATTTTAAAAGCAATTAATATTCAAAATGACTCCAAATATATAAATTTTGTGTTTTACAAATTGGATATGTTGAACTCATTCTGTGGAATGGGCAAAATTCCATTTTTAATTATCTTAAAACAATGTATTTTCCATCAAACTACCCCAGGCCTCCCACTGATGTTAGTAGCAGGCTTGCACAAACATCAAAGGTAGAATGAGCCATTTACATACAAACTAACCAGCCACAGGCACTAAAATGTAGTTATCATTGAAATCAGACTATTTGTAAAGTAAAATACTAAATATAAGACTGACAGCATCTGGACCTTCCTTATCACTATTTATTTGCTAAGCCCATTAATTGTTCCGTACTGCATCACATGGTATGGACATATCCTCACCTACGATAACAGTCATTCGTTTCTCTTTCTTTCCCTATCCTCTTTTCAATGTTTCTCCTTCTTTCTTCATTGCCCTCATCACAGCAACTCTAAATGAAACGGTTAATGTTGCCATTAGGCTATGGAGTTATTATCCCTAATTAGATGAATGAGAGCTGGGGAGTTCCCACCTCTTGGAACCATCATTACTTTCAGGCTGTTTGCAGACTCTGGAAGATGCTGCATCAGTTCATCTTCAGTTCATTTATAGCATGTCACAGACACTTATTTTTTAATAAAAGCATCAACTATGCAGAACCTGTACATCATGAAGGCCACGAATGTGTCAACGAGGCGCGGGGTTTGATATCACTCATCTAGAAACTAATTCATCAAGACCAAATAATGGAACAAAACAGCTCCACACTATAAATTACTTATTATATGGCTACCTTCAAAATTCAGTTAAGAGATCTTAATTTACACAATTACCATTGGTTTGTAAGAACCACCTTTGCAATGGAGCAGCATATTTCACAAATTAATTAGGATAGACCCAAAAAAAGTGTCTACTTGTAACAAGTATTATTCTTAAGGAATTATTTTTAAAACAAATCATAACATACTGAGCTTTTTGGGGTAAGGTTTGTATCATCTGTGTATTTGAATAGTACTTAGCATATTGTGGCAGCTACAGGTATAAATAAATAAATAAATAATAATATAATAAGTCAATGACAACACATTCTTTTTCAAAAGAAAGCTGTTTGCGTTTTGCTCACTTTTCTTTTTTTCTGATTTATGTCCTTTGTTAAGAGGGAAACATTGTAAAGCTCACCCCTCATCCCCCACCAGTCCTACACCAGAATATAGGGGTTGCCCCTCTGCATGCACACATACACAAACTGCAAGAGAAGCATCTGCAGCTGTTCAGAGTCTCTGGGAATGGAGCAGGAGAGACCATGAGGCTCTGCCCTCACCTTAGCAAACACTATGCTGACATTTGTAGACACTTCTGATCTACAGACTTGAGATCGCTGAGTACAACTTCTGATTAGCAAGATACATCATGAGAGAATTTAAAAAAAAAAAAAGAAGCACTCTAACATCCAGTCCAAGATATGGGAACGAAGAACAAGGAGGCAGAATGTGGGGAAAGTGAAGACTGTACGAGAGGATAGGGCTGGATTAAGGGCAGACAGAGAGGGAGCAGATAAAGGAAAAGGAGGAATGGGAAAAAAAGTACCGTATAACTCGATCATTAGCCCATTCATTTATAAGCTGACCGCCCAAGATAGTTAGGTAAAAATAGTAAAAACTGTATGACCCTTTCATAAGCCGACCCTATATTTAGAGGTCGGTACCGTGAGGAGCTACAGTGCCTTCTTGGAGTCGGTGACCTCTGGTGCCGTCTGTCCCAGTCCTTGCGGTGCGCACTTTGATCTCAGTGCCTGCGCTCCCTCAATGTGGAGCGGTGACTGGAATCTCTGCTGCTCTGCACCCAGCCAGACAATCTGGTGAGAGTCAACGGGGACTGGCACGGGCTGCGAGCAGGGCGGTCACTCAGCAGAGAACAGCATTGGGAACCTTCCCTCGACCGTGAACAGTACTGCCTGGGTAGTGACTGTGGCGGTCCGAGCACTGGCTTGCCTCTGAACCAGGGAGCCACTGGGATTGGTGCACCCGGTACCAGGAGAGACATTACATCTCGAGTTGCCTGCAGGACCTCCAGCATGGAGGGCACCTGTATGTGGCCACTGGCGTCCGGGGAGGCCGGCTCGGAGTGGGCTCGGCTACTCTGTTCAACTTGAGTCGGAGGCTGAGAGATCGAGGGGGATCGAGAGCTGCCCAATGTGGGTCTAGTCTTGCCCCCAGTCTTGCCCTAGTGCCTTGACAGAGAAGATTTCCTCTTCATCTTCTTAGAGTGTTCTGTGGATGGGGAGCAGTGCTGGCTGGTGGAGGGCACTGCTGGGTTGCCGCGCACCAATGCTGCAAGTGCTCGGTGCCGCCTTGGAGCGGCATAGCGGTGTTGGGGCCAGGGCTGACTCCATCAATATGGCTTGGAGATATATGTCCCTCTCCTTCTTGGTCCAAGGCTTAAATGATCTGCAAATCTTGCATCTGTCGCTGAAGTGGGTTTCCACAAGACAGCGTAAACAGATCACTTACGGGCATAGGTGGTTTACAAGTGTTGCACGACTTAAAGCCCGGGGCATGCCCTGACCCTGGCACACTTCTCTACTCTAACTAACCTTTTACTTTTTTTTCTACAGATACTATCTACAAACTAAACAGCAATCCAAACAGGGAAAGCTATGGCAGAGAGCTGGAGAACAGCAGTTCCAAAGCACCTTCACTGGTGACAAGAAGGAACTGAGGGTGGGGGGAGGGAGCAGCACCCTGTCCGAGGGGTCACTAGGGGCGCTCCCCTACAAGTACTGCTAGGCGAAACTTCCAGCACCGATGCACATGGTGAGCATGCACACCTACTGTGGAATGTACATGAGCAATCATTCAAAGAACAATCCACACCCCTGAAGGATGTAGTTATGCTAATCTAACTCCCAGTGTCAACAGTGCTAGATGGATGGAAGAATTCTTCTGTTGATCTAGTTATTGCCTCTCAGGGAGGTGGATTAAATACAAACTACAGTCAGGAGCACTGGAACCTATGTAGAAATGGGGGAGCCAACAGGGCCGTAACTCTTCCCCCCAAGGCACTGCCCCATGGTCAGGTCAGAAGCCAGACCCGGGACATGGAAATAGCCACCCAGGGAGTCCAGGACACTATGGGGGGCCTGGACCCTCCACCGGCCCTGGGTGGAGAACATAAGAATATAAGAATGGCCCTACTGGGTCAGACCAAAGGTCCATTTAGCCCAGTATCCTGCCTTCCTATAGTGGCCAGTGCCAGGTGCCCCAGAGGCAATGAACAGAAGAGGTAATCATCCAGTGATCCATCCCCTGTCGCTCATTCCCAGCTTCTGGCAAACAGAGGCTAGGGACACCATTCCTGCCCATCCTGCCTAATAGCCATTGATGGACCTATCCTCCATGAATTTATCTAGTTCTTTTTTGAACTCTGTTACAGTCTTGGCCTTCACAACATCCTCTGGCAAGGAGTTCTACAAGTTGACTGTGCGTTGTGTGAAGAAATACTTTTATTTGTTTTAAACCTGCTGCTTATTAATTTCATTTAGTGACCCCTACTTCTTGTGTTATGAGAAGTAGTAAACAACACTTCCTTATCTACTTTCTCAACACCAGTCATGACTGTATAGACCTCAATCATCTCTCTCCTTAGCTGTCTCTTTTCCAAGCTGAAAAGTCCCAGTCTTATTTATCTTTCCTCATGCGGGAGCCATTCCATATCCCTAATCATTTTTGTTGCCCTTTTCTGAACCTTTTCCAATTCCAATATAACCTTTTTGAGATGGAGCGACCACATCTACATGCAATATTCAAGATCTGAGAATACCAGGGGTTTATATAGAAGAACATGATATTTTCTGCCCTATTATCTATCCCTTTCTTAATTACTCCCAGCATTCTATTCGCTTTTTTGACTGCTGCTGCACATTGAGAGGATGTTTTCAGAGAACTATCCAAAATGACTCCATAGAATATCAGGGTTGGAAGGGACCTCAGGAGGTCATCTAGCCCAACCCCCTGCTAAAAGCAAGACCAATCCCCAGGCAGATTTTTGCCCCAGATCCCTAAGTTGCCCCCTCAAGGATCGAACTCACAACCCTCGGTTTAGTAGGCCAATGTACAAATCACCGAGCTATCCCTCCTCTAAGAGCTCTTTCTTGAGTGGTAACAGCTAATTTAGACCCCATCATTTTACATGGATAGCTGGGATTATACTTTCCAGTGTACATTACTTTTCATTTATGAACATTAAATTTCATCTGCCATTGTGTTGCTCATCACCTGGTTTTGAGAGATCCTTTTCTAGCTCTTCACAGTCTGCCTGAGTCTTAACTATCTTTAGTAATTTTTTATCATCTGCAAATTTTTCCAACACACTGTTTACCCCTTTTCCCGGATCATTTATGAATATGTTGAATAGGACTGCTCCCAGGCCAGAGCCCTGGGGGACACCACTATTTAACTCTCTCCATTCTGAAAACTGACCATTTATATTTACCCTTTTTTCCATATCTTTTAACCAGTTACCAATCCATGAGAGCACTTTTCCCTCTTATCCCGTGGCAGCTTGCTTTGCATAAGAGCCTTTGGAGCCTGAGCATTTCACAGTCACTATCAGCATCCTGGTCAGGTGTTCGGTAATATACCCCTACCATTATATTCTTGTTATTAGAGCATGAAATTTCTATTCATAGAGATTCTATGGTACAGTTTGATTCATTTACGATTTTTACGTCATTTTATTCTATGCTTTCTTTCGCATATTATGCCACTCCCCCACCAGCACGACCTGTTCTGTCCTTCTGAAATATTTTATACCCTGGTATTACTGTATTCCATTGATTATCCTCATTCCACAACATTTCTGTGATGCAGTCATAAACAGATAGTTAAGGGTTAATGCCTCTTTTACTTGAAAAGAGTTAAGAAGTTCACCTAGCCTAGCTGACACCAGACCAGAGGAACCAATGGGGGAACAAGATGTTTCAAAAGGAAGGAGGGAAGTTTCCTTTGTTTAGAGTCAGTTTCAGTTTCAGCTGGAGTGGAAAAGATCAAGGAACCAGCTTCTTATCATAGTAGTAACTTTTAGAAAGGAATAAATAGGTTTATATTTATTTTCTTTTGTAACTTGTCTTTGTGCAATTAGGGGAATAATCAAATTTGGGTATTCTTGTGTGTACTAAGGTTTTTGCCCAGGGGAACATCCTGTGTTTTAAATCTGGAGAGAATCCTGTGGCACCTATAGACTAACAGACGTTTGGAGCGTGAGCTTTCGTGGGTGAATACCCACTTCGTCAGACCAGGTAGTGGAAATTCCAGGGTAGGTATATATATATGCTGGCAAGCAAGCTAGAGATAACGAGGGTTAGTTCAATCAGGGAGGATGGGGCCCTGTTCCTAGCAGTAGAGGTGTTGAAAACCAAGGGAGGAGAAACTGGTTCTGTAATTGGCAAGCCATTCACAGTCTTGGTTTAGTCCAGAGCTGATGGTGTCAAATTGCAGATGAACTGAAGCTCAGCAGTTTCTCTTTGAAGTCTGGTCCTGAAGTTTTTTTGCTGCAGGATGGCCACCTTAAGTCTGCTATAGTGCTGGCCAGGAGGTTGAAGTGCTCTCCTACAGGTTTGTATATGCCATTCCTGATATCTGATTTGTGTCCATTTATCCTTTTCCATAGTGACTGTCCAGTTTGGCCGATGTACATAGCAGAGGGCATTGCTGGCATATGATGGCGTATATTACATTGGTGGACGTGCAGTGAATGAACCAGTGATGGTGTGGCTGATCTGGTTAGTCCTGTGATGGTGTCGCTGTTGTAGATATGTGGGCAGAGTTGGCATCAGGTTTGTTGCATGGATTGGTTCCTGAGCTAGAGTTACTATGGTACGGTGCAGTTGCTGGTGAGAATACGTTTCAGGTGGCAGGTTGTTTGTGGGCAAGGATTGGCCTGCCACCCAAGACTGTGAAAGTTTGGGATCATTGTCCAGGATGAGTGTAGATCCCTGATGATGCGTTGAGGGTTTTAGCTGGGGGCTGTATGTGATGGCCAGTGGAGTCCTGTTGGTTTCTTTCTGGGTTGTTCTTGCAGTAGGAGGCTTCTGGGTACACATCTGGCTCTGTTGATCTGTTCCTAATTTCCCCGTGCGGGTATTTGTAGTTTGAGAATGCTTGGTGGAGATTTTGTAGGTGTTGGTCTCTGTCTGAGGTGTTAGAGCAGATGCGGTTGTACCTCAGTGCTTGGCTGTAGACAATGATCGTGTGATGTGCCCGGAGGAAGCTGGAGCATGAAGGATGGGCGTAGCGGTCGGTAGGTTTTCGATATAGGGTGTGTTAATGTGACATCACTTATTGCACGTGGTGTCTAGAAGTGGACCTCCCCCCTGAGATGGTCAGGCTGAGGTTGATGGTGGTGAAGTTGTTGAAATGCGTGGTGGAATTTTTCTAGAGTCTCCTTTCCATGGGTCCAGATTGATGAAGTGTCATCAATGTAGCGTAGTAGAGAGAGGGCGTGAGTGGACGAGACGCTAGGAAGCGTTGTTCCAGGTCAGCCATAAAATATTGGTGTATTGTGGGGCCACGCAGGTGCCATAGAGTGCCACTGATCTGGAGATATATATTTGTCATCAACTTGAAATAGTTGTGTGTGAGGATAAAGGCACAGAGCTGCAGCAGCCAGTTGTGCTGTGGCATCAAATCAGGATACTGTTCCTGACAGCTTGTATTCCATCTGTGTGTGGTGTTTGTGTAGAGAGCTACATCATGGTGCTGTACCTCAGGAACCAATGCATGCCAAACCTCGATGCCAACTCTGGCCCACATATCTACACCAGCGACACCATCCACAGGACCTAACCAGATCAGCATACCATCAACTGGTTCATTCACCTGCACGTCCACCAATGTAAGTATACGTCATCATATGCCAGCAATGCCCCTCTGCTATGTACATCGGCCAAACTGGACAGTCACACTATAGAAAAGATAAATGGACACAAATCGAATATCAGGAATGGCAATATAACAAACCTGTAGGAGAGCACTTCAACCCTCCCTGGCCAACACATATGAGCAGACCTTAAGGTGCCATCCTCAGCAAAAACTTCAGGACCAGCTTCAAAGAGAACTGCTGCCTTCAATTCATACTGCCAAATTTGACACCAATCAGCTCGGACTAAACAAGACTGTGAATGGGCTTGCCATTCAGAACCAGTTTCTCCTCCGCTTGGTTTTCACACTTACTGCAAACAGGGGCCCATCCTCCCTGATTGAACTAACCTCTGATTATCTCTAGCTTGACTGCCACAAGATAAATATAATACCATACCCAACCATAGGACCAATATTTCCACATACCTGGTCGACGAAGATGGAGTTATCACCCACGAAAGAGTCACGCTACGCAGAAACGTCGGTTTAGTCTATAAAAGGTGCCACAGAATTCTCTGCTGCTTTTACAGATCACAGAAACTAACACGGCTACCCTCTGACTAGCTTGTTATTAAAATCTGTAATGTCTTGAGATCCAGACTTGTATGCTGTCCACCCAGAGGTACTTCTTACTACACTTTCTATATCTTTAATAAAAGCTTACTTTAAGAACCTGACTCGATTATTCCCCCTGTTTTTATCAGATCCAAGGAAATTGGATCTGGACTCACCAGGGATTGGGGGGGGGAGGGAGAGGGAAGGAGTAATTCTTCCTTGTTTTTGAGATCCAAGAGAATTGGATCTGCACTCACCAGGGAATTGGTGGAGGAGTCTCTCAAGGCTACCCAGGGAGCGGAAGGTTTTGTGGGGGAAGACAGAGTTTCCCAGATGACTCAGACATCTGGATGGTGGCAGCAAAACCAGATCTAAGCTGGTAATTAAGCTTAGAAGTGTTCATGCAGGTCCCCACATCTGTACCCTAAAGTCTACAGTGGGGGATGAAACCTGTGACAGATGCCTATTATATTAATATCCTAATTTAATAAAAGGCATGTATTTCATTATTTTGACTTCTAACATTGGTATATAAGCATTTTAAAAACTTGTCTCCTTTTAGCTGTCTGCCATTACATGATGTATTTGTTTTATTTGACTGTTTCTGATCAGACCCTGCCTGTATTTTATCATTTTCCATCCTCTCGTACTCACTATGACATAGAGACAGGGCCGGCTACAGGCACCAGCTTATCAAGCAGGTGCTTGGGGCGGCCACTCAGGAGCGAGGCGGCACTTTCAAGTATTCGGCAGCAATTAGGCAGAGGGTCCCTCACTCCCGCTCGGAGCGAAGGACCTCCTGCTGAATTGCCGCAGATCGTGATCGCGGCTTTTTTTTTTGGCTGCTTGGGGCGGCAAAACCCCTGGAGCTGGCCCTGCATAAAGATTCTCTATTAATAGATCCTCTCCAAAGTGATATCCAAACCATATGATCCTCCGCACCTGTCAGCTTTCCCGCAACCCTTAGTTTAAAAAATTGCTCTATGACCTTTTTAATATTAAGTGCCAGCAATCTGGTTCCATTTTGGTTTAGGTGGAGCCCATCTTTCCTATACAGGCTCCCCCTTTCCCAACAGTTTCCCCAATTCCTAATAAATCTAAACTTCTCCTCCCTACACCATCGTCTCATCCATGCATTGAGACTCTGCAGTTCTGCCTAACTGGCCCTGCATGTGCAACTGGGAGCATCTCAGAGAATGCTACGATGGAGGTCCTGGACTTCAATCTCTTACCTAATAGCCTAAATTTGGCCTCCAGGACCTCTCTCCTATTCTTCCCTATGTCATTGGTACCTACATGTACCACGACCCCTGCCTCCTTCCCATCCCTACACATAAATCTTTCTAGATGTCTCGAGAGATCCGCAACCTTCGCACCAGGCAGGCAAGTCACCATGCAGTTCTCCTGGCCATCGCAAACCCAGCTATGTTTCTAATGATCGAATTGCCCATTACTAATACCTGTCTCTTTCTAATAGCTGGAGTTCCCTCCCCCAGAGAGGTATCCTCTCACTCTGAGGATACATCATCATCATCTGGAGGCACTAGGGTGCCTGAAAGCAGGCCCTGGCCCATGTTCCGGGCTCACGCCATCAAGGGCAGGAGGAGGGCCCAGGCTCCCCACAGCAACCTGGGTTCCCTGAGTAGCTCTTACCACAGCCCAGCTCTGGCTTCCCGCTTGGCCAGGGTTGGGGCCTCAGGGAAAAAGAGGAGCAGGGGCCGAGGCTCGTGGCGAACGGGGGCTAAGGCCTTCCTCAGCCCCCTACTGGGAAGAGGCTGGAGTCTCTAACAGGGGCTGCGCCTCATGGAGGGGGAGCTAATCACATTAGCAACTCCTCCACTGTGAAGCTCTGCCGCTGCCTGAAGCTACTACACCCATGTTAAAAAATAGGTGGGTATGGCCCTTCCACTTTTGAAGGTGTAGGAGGAGCATGGCTCCCCTGGCCCAGTGCCCCTGATTACAGTGCTGCAGCACTTCAATGTAGACACTCCTACAGCAACAGGAAAGAATTCTTCCATCAATCTAGCACTGTGTACACTGACAGTTAGGTCAACATAACTACATCATCTTTTCAGCGGTGTGGATGTTGCTACAAAAGGGGACATCAGCCATTAAAAACTAGATGTTTTCATCTTGACTTCTTACAACCTTCAAAATGTAGCCATCACTAACATAAATAATCCAGCCAATTAGCAAGGTAAATAGTCTCTATTTAAAATTTACCAACCCTCAAAACAGTTGTTTTCTAGTGATTTTTAACATTCATGTCATCTTTCCTTTGGGATAATAAATATAATAGCACAAAGAACAGGAGTACTTGTGGCACCTTAGAGACTAACAAATTTATTTCAGCATGAGCTTTCGTGAGCTACGGCTCACTTCTTCGGATGCATAGAATGGAACACACAGACAGGAGATATTTATACATACAGAGAA
>NC_133771.1:71181831-71222559 GCF_003597395.2 Chelonoidis abingdonii
GCGGACATCGATCCCGCATGGTGAGGACGGGTGAGTAAATCGATTTTAGATATTCGACTTCAGCTACATTATTCACGTAGCTGAAATTGTGTATCTAAAATCGATTTTACCCCGTTGTGTAGACCAGCCCTAAGAGTGATTGAGAGAGGGGTGGGGGAAATGGCCATAATTTGCAAAGCAGGGAGCTGTCAGCTCCAAAAATCCACTCTCTCTGTCTCCCCCACGCTCCCTGTCTCACGCCACCCCACCCCCCTCTTTTGAAAAGCACGTTGCAGCCACTTGAACGCTGGGATAGTTGCCCACAATGCACCACTCCCAACAGCGCTGCAAATGTTGCAAATGTGGCCACACTGCAGCGCTGGTAGCTGTCAGTGTGGCCACACTGCAGCGCTGTTCCTACACAGCTGTACGACCACAGCTGTAACTCCCAGCGCTGCACATTTCCAAGTGTAGCCATACCGTAAGTGTGCTGTATTTTGGACATACTGAAAACTATCTTTAAATGTGATTTTTTTTTCCTGATATCTCCTTTACATTCTATGAATACTCTGTTTCCCTGTAGTTCTTACAAACAGGCCATAATTTAAAGGAGATATTTTTTCTCATTTTATATTTAAAATCTGTTTTTCAGCACTGACTGCTGACCCAATTAAAATTGTAATTTGGTACAGATCAGAAAGGTAATTACATTTGCTCTTATGAGTTACAAGAAAATAATTCACTTTCCTCCCAAACTAAGTATCTTTAGTACAGAATAAGATTACACCTGAACAATCTGTACATCCAAGCTAACTTCAGAAAGCTCATGAATATTTTAAAAGATAATCAACTGTGTTTATCTGACTAAATTAAAAGTTGCAGAAATGTTTGTAACAGAATTGTGACATACCAACTAATAAGCAGCTGTGTCACCACTGCCCTGCAACCTTGGGTGCCTTACAATGCCTTGCTGAAGTATCTCCCACCTAGGCTCCTCACAAATAGCCTTCCAGCATGCAAGTCAGACCCTGACTGTCTGTGTGCAACTGCAGCCTGCCAGGCACTCTTAGGTTACATTCTGACTCTTGCCAGCCTTGATTATACTGCAAGATGACTCATACACCGCCTCAGACTTTCCTGCAGAAATGTATGTCCAGTACTGCCTAGCCAGGGGTTCTCAAACTGGGGTCAGGACCCCTCAGGGCTGCTGCACAGACGGAGGAGACCCTATGTGGAAGGGCTGGGGGCGGTACAGCTGCACCGGAGGAGTTGCTGGCAGCCCCACATTCTGCTCCTCCTGTGTCTTTCCGTTAAGCCATACCAGCTATAAATATCTTGTTGGTATGGTGTATTGGACCGTACTGCCCTATTGCATTTCTGAGTGAATGCAATAAGAAGGGAGAGAGAAAGGGGTCCCTTGGAATGTTTGTCTCTCCTTTTTATAGCTTCAGTCCCTCTCTTGAAAGACATTTCCAGCTGGACACTAGGAGACAGAGTCTATGTGGTAGGACGTTCCCTGCTGACTTTCTCTCACCTGTCTGAGCTGTCTTTGTTTCCCTTCCTGGTTGATGTCTGTTTACTGCTTAAATGCAAATTAAGCAGAGCACACATTCCTTTGCTTAGGACAGACCTGTTTACCAACTTCTATTTGGGCAGGGCTATGGGATTTGGAATGTGTCAATAATACCATACAAGGGTATTCTATAACTTCACATATAATGTTGCCACATAAATTTTACAAGGACAATGACCAGCAAATTGTGAGTTTTCAAATGGTACCTCACAAGGCATACTTTGTACAAAGAGTATTACAATAGCGTGTAGGAATAATTATGCAAGTGACTTGACACTATTTACACTCACAATTTAACCTATTTTAAAATTCTCATAAATTACCTGAACAGCAATTAGAACAATCATTAACACCTTAACTTAATTACATATTAATTTCTTCAAATATACCTTATGCATAATATTTCACTAAGTTGTATTTATAAGGAAAGTTTGAAGAGTTGAGGTTGTTTAGATGCCTTACCTGCGTATTTATTACTTCAACACGTTTCAATTTCTTTTAAGAGTATTTTTACATCTGAAATTTCTGAATTTATAATGCTTGCTTTAAGGATAATTACCATGCCACTGTGGGGTTTTTTTTAAAACCTTTGAATCACCACTATATAGATTTAATCTTAAATCCAGCTCAATTAATTTTTTGATCTGGTAAATAAGCATGCTGCTAGACAGACATTTTCTTTTTTTAAAAAAAAACTAACAGATTCATTCTTTTATAAAAGAAATCTTATAAAGCTTGTTTTACAACTTAGAGATCAAATTAATATATATACAAATGCACAATTATAAATTGGCCTATGGAAGTCTCTAGAGCTGTGAGACACCTACTATCATTCACTTTCCTCAGCTCTAGGATACTGAACACATATTGAGCTTGATGCTTTTCTACTTTTCATTTTCCTTGTCAGTCTGACAGTCCATAGCATCAGTTAAAATCTTACAGTATCTCATGCTTAGGTCTAAAACTTCTGTTTTTCTTACATTAAGATGTGTCTATTAGCTGCCCTATCAAAACTCTACACAATAATAAGCTTTTCTCCTTTTCCCTCCTGTTTCCTTATTTTAATATCTTAATTTTAAGTTTCATTTTGACCATCACTGAAGAGTTTTCTTCCTTACTTTCTATTCAAAGAAAATTCTCAACTATTAGGTCATTTTCATTTAAAGATCTTCAACAAACTCACTTCCATCAAGTCACACAGTTCTAAATCTTCCCAGGTTTACTGAGGTAGGAAAAACATCAGTTTTGAGGGAATCTGGGTGTGTGCTAGTTTTTGTACATCAACCATACGTATTATATGGCTTGTACAGCTTAAGAGTATTGGGTGCATGCATTCTAAATAAAACATATGTATCATAAATAAATGCTTCCCCAAATGCCCACCTGATCATCTGACTTCAAGTTCTCTTCCCCTTAATGTGTATGCCCTTTTTTCATCCCCATTTTGGGGTTTCCATTCTCTCCCCCATAAACTCCACCTGGCTCTCTTATCTGTAGTTTTGCCCACTTCACAAACCTGTCCCTTTCCCCCATCCCTAGTGGGAGGGCACTAACACATACTGCACTATTTGGCCATTTACCCAAGATTAAGTTGCTGCATTAGATCAAATAATTAGTCCCTGATCTCTGCTGCTATCTTCCAACATTCTGCACTGTAAAGCGGGGGAACTGGCAGCTATGGTGATACCAGCAGCAGCAGCTAAGAGTCTTTGGGATTGAGCTGCTAGAGTACTCTTGGTGCTATAATAAAAGAAATAACTTTAACTGTCAGATATGGCCCATATACAGTGAATGGGAGAGGCAAATACAGCTTTTCAGAACAGCATCAGTAAGATGTTATCACCATTGACTGGTAATGGCCCACACGGATACACAAACTGCCTCCATTCTCAAATATCTGGGCAAGAGACAAGTTACATAAATGGAGAAAAACTAAATTTGATTTGAAAACAGGATTATTTTTTCTAAGGTGTTACTAGCAACAAAGCCATTTCTAAAGATATAATTTTTAAACTGATAGTGTTTGTCTACAAAAACTAACCGCTTCAGAATTAAACCTAGGAACAAGCTTTTTGGCATCCAAGTTCAACTGCAAATATAATGGACTTTGGCTCACAAGTGCTTGGATTTCTGAACTGTGCCCTCAATATTTTCACATTGCAGTTCTAAGATAAGACTAATAGACTAACAAATGAGAGACAGCTTGTACTGTGAACTTAACATCATTTTAAAATGAGGTTTATAATGGAGAATAATACACAGTAACATTTTATGCGGATTTAAAAACAAAAATTCTTCAAGCATGAACTCCTGCTGAGGGTGAAGGCTATGGACAGGATTTATGACCAACACAGCATGTGTTTACAAGTGATAAACTTTACTGAATAGCAACCACCACATCTTTATGCATATTAGCAACTTGAAGAGAAATTTGTCTTAAATATCCTATTTTACATACAGATTTAAGAACACTCAAGTAAAATTCTCTCTGCTATTTAAACATTACATATGCAAGCATTTTCCTTTCAAGAGCTAATTCTATTCTTACCATTCCAATCTGCTCTCATGAAAACTTGGCTATGATTTAAAAATTTTAAAGGCTAGAGGGTGAAAAAGGAAAAGGAAAGTAGTATTCACTTTCAGCTTCTTTTATAAGACTGTATTAATTAGATCCCAAAGTACAACAGCTACACTTTTTGTTGCACAAGTAAGGAAAAGAAGTTTTGGTTTTTTTTTACCCTACAGTAACTGCAGTTCTTTGATACATGTTGTCCACATCTATTCCACTTCTGGGGTACATCATCTCATGCACATAAGATTGGATTCTTTTGGCCAGCAACGTCTTTAGGGCCATGCCTGTGCCTTGGATGCCCTTACGTCACACTTGCCCCACCCCCATCACCACCAAGAGGTATAAAGGCCAGCACAAACCCAACCGTCCCTCAGTTCCTTCACTAACACATAATCCAGATAGTATGGGACTCTGTAGAAGTGGGAAAAGAGGGCAGATCAGTGAATACTTGTGGACAAAACATCTTGAGAACCAGAATTACTGCAGAGTAAGTAACCATTCTTCCTTCTCTGAGTGACTGTCCACACAGAGTCCACTTCTGGTAATGAGCAAGTAGGGTCTTCATGGTCAGGAAGTGGGCACTAGAAGTCCTATTTAAATAATGATTTCAGGGCAGCTCTGCCAAAGCAGATGTTAGATCCTGAAGCCTCAGTTCAGGCTGTATGAAAGTGTGGGCTGATCCCCATGTAGCTGCTTTGTAAATTTCTGAAATTAGTATGCATCTCAGAGAAGCCACAGAATATGCCAAAAGCATGGTAGAGTGGGCTTTAACCTGCAAGTGTGGATCTACTCCAGTTAACTCAGAGTCTGATCTAATATAATTAGATAGCCATTTAGACAGTCTTTGGGTGAATATTGCATGATCTTTCAACCTGTCTGCAATAATACAACCAGCCTGAGGGATCTACTAAATTGTTCTGTCAAGGTAATATGAAAGAGACATAACCATATCAAGGTTGTGCAATTTCCCTTAGCTGATTGGAATGAGGCTTTAGAAAGAAAACCAGCAGCTAAATCACCTGATTCAGACGAAAATCTGAAACAATCTTTGGTACAAAATTTAAGGTGTTACCTAATGGTCACATTTTTTTATGAAACACCAAATAAGGTTGACCAGCCATGAAGACCTGAATTTCACCACTCTCTGTGTTGATGTTATAACTACTAAAAAGCCAATATTCATAAATAGATGGTATACAGAACAAATTGCTAGGGCCTCAGGAGGAGGTCCCATTAACCATATTAATACTATATTTATGTCTCAGGGAGGAGGGAACTCCTGGACTGCAGGAAAAGGCCCTTGAGGAATACAGCAACTGGGAAGATATGGTGGGGAAAATATGGTGTGACCCTGGACAGGAGGAGGGTGAGCTGATATTGCTGCTAAATGTGCTCTTATGAAGCTGGTAGATAGCCCTGTAGGCTATAGTCCAGAATAGCAGGAATCAGGACTTCTAAGGGAGACAGGTGGCATTGTGCTGCCCAAATAGATAATCTCTTCGATTTGTCTGCAGAGATCAGTCTAGTAGAGTCCTTTCTGGGAAGCATCAATATATTCTTGACTTCAGCTGAACAGCTTCTTTCCATGGTAGTAAGCCAGCCTGCATCCACACTGTCAGAAACAATGAGGCTAGATCCAGATATTGAATCTGACCTTCATTCTTGGAGATCACATCAGGTAATACTGGTAATTAGCAGGAGTTCATGCAGGAGTATCATAGCAATTTAATGTGAATAAGAAATAGATACAAAGTACACTTATTTGTCACAATATAAACACATTACACTTTGCTAATTTTAAAGCAGTGTCTTTTCTTCCTTCACAATCCCATCCCATTTGTTTCTGTTTTAATCTGCCACTTTCCTTTTTTGTCTTTTACCTCCATGCCTATATGCCCATATACTTCCCCTCTTATTCTTAAGCTCCTCCAGCTCCACTTTCCTTCTGTGTTCCCTTCATTCCTATCTCATTTCCCTATCCCTGGGCCACAGTCTTCTGAAGAGCTGATTTCAGCCTGAACAGGCTGCCATGATGAGTTGAAAAAAAAATCCTTATTGCTTCCTCAAGTCACCAGCTGGTACTTTGTTCTTTTTATGTATCTCAGTTGGGCATGGAGCAATGGCTCATACTTCCATTCCCAATTGACTGACTGCTGGCACACAGTTGCTACTATTAAGGAAATCACCTCAAAACAACATTCTAGTTCGAATGGTAACTTTTCAAAATGGCAGTTAGTTAAATTGTCAGTTTGAGTGAAGTAATGCTTAATTTGTGCCAGCTGCTGCCAGTGCTGAGCCTCAGCACCTCTAGGCTTGGTCCCAGCACTTCTGGGCTTGCCACGTCAGTTATGAAAGTAAAAAGATTGCTTTAGCCCCGGCACCAAATTGCTTGAGCCCTGGCACCTCTTTCATTACAAATTAAGCACTAGAGTGAAGCTAAGAACTGATACAAAGTTTGTTTTGTTTTGCTTTTCCCAGGTTTTCACTTTGAACAACAGATGACTTTAAGAATAAATACAATACAATAGTTACAATCGCTACAGGAGACCTGCAGAAACTTCTTGATTATTTATAAACAGAGTAATAATTCTGGTTTTCAGTGACCCCGGAGACAAGGGAGCCACAGACTTCAAGAGACACTGTGTGTGCTGCATTCAGCCTGCAGATGTCAGTGACCAATATTATATGTTCCCTTATTATATGTTCAAAAACTTGTTACCACAGAGTTACGGTTGTGCTGGATAAGCAAGAAATTAAGTTTATCAAAACTTTTTTTGCATTTCAAATAAAGGAAGTATTATCTGTAGTTACTGAACTGAACTGATGGTATTGAAGTGATTGTTTCTGATCATCACGTTCTTCAAGTTTTTAGAACCAGAAGATTTCATCCTCTTACGCCTAGTTCTTATTCATAAACTTAAAAAATAATACAAGCTTTCCTGCTTTTTTAACTCCCAACTGGTTTCTTTGTTTAACAAACCAATTAAATAAACTAAAATGAAGAAAATATTCTCTCTACACCTGCAGAAGAAAGTAAAACTGTCAAAAGCCAGTTTTGCACTTCAACAAATTCAGGTTCTAGATGCCTAGCCAGTGACTTCCACTAATGCATTTGTACGACTTTCTTTAAAACTTGGCAGTAAAAAGGTGCTTGAATTTAATTTAATTTACTTTAATATATTACAGTAAATTAACAACCACTGTCATAAATTTAAATTTAATTTTCAATGGGTTAAAATTTTTTAAAAATCAACCTGTATTTTATTTAAATTAAAAAACAATTTAAATAAAAATCCTTTTTTTTTTTTATAGAAAATGTAATCAATTTTTATTCATCATATTTCAGAGCTTTGAGTGTAGCTGAACTCAACATTCTGAAAGGGCACAAGACACTAAAGGGCAATTGTAACGCTGTTAAAGTTTTGGGCATTTAATTTCCTTGTTTTTATAAAAATACTTTTCTGCATCCCTATGTACCACAGCCCAGCTCTCCACATGAGTACCTGCTCCATTTCCAAATACGAGCTACTGTGTCATGCACCAAACATGCCCATTCCCAGTTCCTCACTATATATTTGTGCCATGCACTAAGCATGCCTGTTCTCAGTTTCCCACACCACCTTAGCATTGCGTGTCAGTGCCATAAAATGAACATGCTCATTGCCAACTCCCCATCCCAATTTCATCTTTATGGGAGCATTTTCTGAAGGAGGAACAGAAATGGGGGGTATGGATGTGGGGAAGTTTAGGAGGCAGACCTAAGACCTTGCCCACATCCCCCACTGCAGGCAGCATGAGGAAGGTGGAGAGTTCTGGATTCCTTCCTCTCATCAGTGAACAGTGGAGGAAGGGGAGCCCTGGAGACCCTTCCCTTTCCCTGGTGAAGCTGTGGCTGATCCACTGGGAGGAACTGGGGGAAGGTGGCACACAGATGGTTCCATTTAATTCCTCTCCAAGAATGTCATCAATGGAGAAGGAGCCCAACTTTTCACCTCACATTGTTCTGCTCTGTTAGCACTTCTGAGCTCCCAGAAAGCAAAAGGTCCCTTTAAGGACAAACCCTTATTCATGCAGCAATTATAGAAAAATTACTGCTTTGGAATTCCTGTTCTTCATCAAATCTTTAATCATCAAACTGGGTTTTCAAAAACATGGTGTTTGGATGCTCATGTACATTAAAATAAGGGTTATCATCTAAGTTGTGCCAAAACAATTGACCTAAGGAACAAAGGTAGGCAAACAGCCACAGCTGCCACTCTGCACCTTCCCAAGCCCCACCTCACACCACCTCTTCTACTGACTGCTCTAACATACACACATAACAATGCTGCACCAAAAGAAGTTATAAGAATCGAAAATATGTTATGAGCAGTTCAAGTTAGGGGGCTGCGTATCAGGAACTCCCTGACCAAGTGACGCAGCAACTTTTTTTCACGCTCAGTTCCACTGTTCAGAAACTGAACAAAGAATGTAAGCATGATTACATCAAGCTATCTTCCCTCTCTTCAATTAATGACAACTGCCTTGACAATATTTCAGAAGTAAAATTAAAGTCTGCATGTGAATTTTAGAGCATCTTAAAATATCTCAGAACAAAACACAATTCAGACAGAGAACCAGGAAGATGTGCAAGATATATTCAACTGCCACCAGTTAGGGCACAGACTTGCAGTGCATGAGTGTTGCTCAGATTCAATGATCCCAGCATTTCACCTTGAACCACCCAACTTTGTGATAACAGACCACATGAAAAATCTCAAGCTGTTAACAGAGTCCTAGTCTTGCTTCATTTACACAGTACACACATAAATATATCAGTTTAGCTTGTGCTGACCTAGATTTAAAAACTTTACCTTCAGTAACTTTTGCAATCTTGATTTCTCAACGGGACAGTGGGGACTGTGCACTAACTGAAATAAATCCCAAGCAGCTGAGATCAATTTGAGGAGTAGAAAAACAGTCTGAGCCCCACATATGCACAAACAAAAGATTAACAAGCAGGTGATTTTGTAAACAATTGATTTTGAGTAGCTCTATTTTGTTCTTACCCAAATTTGGAACACCACCCCTGCACCGCACTTCCAAGAGGCAACAATTTTCAGACAATCCAAGCAAGCACTTGGATTTTAGAGCACTTATAATATTCACCTTTTAAGGAGAAACACACAACCTTAACTATAGCTGACCTGGCACTCCACTATAATATGTAACCAAGATCCTCCCACCTAACCTGTATTTCATAAAGAGAGGATTTACCATGTCTCTTTTGATTTTATAGTTACTTCACACTACACATCTCAGTGATAAAATTATACTGATCACTTCTTGCCAAGCCAAACATTCTAGCTTGCCCATTTTTGTAATTAAAACTTCCAGAATTAGCATAAAGGCAGCTGTGCTTTTTAATCTCTACAGGATGGCCACTGCTAATAGCCTCTTTCAGCTGAAGTCCTGCTTGTGCTCATACTGATAACACATTGTCTTATCTGTCCTTGAAAGTGCAATACTTCATAATGAATGCCTCCCTGATTCTCAGTGCATCCAAAGAAACTGACAGCATTTACAGTGCAACTCAGTATCTGCTGCCTTTCCTCACAACTTAACCCCTTACAAAAACCCACTCATTTTCATGCTCAGTAATTTGGTTCCTTCATGTTTAATCAGAGCCCATCACCTCAACACCTCTATCTAATGCATCAGAGATTAGGCTTCTAGAAAGCTTCACTTTGTTAAAGCTGTGTGAATATACCAGAACAGAGGCAGAAGAGAGGAACAAACAACGAAAAAGGAAGGGAGACCAGACAGGGAAAAGTGACCATAAAGGAGGGAATGGGAAAGGAAGAAACAGTAGTAGTGAGTGACAGACAGAGCAAAAAATAAGAGAGGGCAAACACCAGACAGAGTGAAGGAGAATAAACACGGACAGCAGGGAAAAACAATAGAAAATGGGTGAGAGATAGACAAAGTGAAGGACAGAACATAGACAGGGCAGAGAAAATAAGAGACAGCCTTACAAGAAAAAGTTTTTAGAGAAGAGAACATAAAGGTCATAATATTACAAAAACAATTTTTGCTCTTTTTCAAAAGTTTTCAAAACTTAGAATATTTTACAACTTTCAGAAAACTACCACTTATTGCTGAGGATGCTAAGAATTACATTCTACAAGTTACATTGACTAAAACATTGATTATAAACTATTAAAATTCAATTCCAAATTTGCGGGAGAATGTTAAACACTCTTGCTTTTAAAAGCAGACTGTCAAAATAACCCCTCCGAGATTTGTTGTTCTAAAACAAACCCTGTTTATACTGTACAGGGCCTGATTCTGCCACTTTTATTCACAGTAAATTCCATTTGAAAGTAGAAGGAAGCTTGGGTGAAAGTGATCATGAAATCATAGAGTTTGCAATTCTAAGGAAGGGTAGAAGGGAGTACAGCAAAATAGAGACAATGGATTTCAGGAAGGCAGATTTTGGTAAGCTCAGAGAGCTGATAGGTAAGGTCCCATAGAATCAAGACTGAGGGGAAAAAACAACTGAAAGAGTTGGCAGTTTTTCAAAGGGACACTATTAAGGGCCCAAAGCAAGCTATTCCGATGGGTAGGAAGATAGAAAATGTGGCAAAAGACCACCTTGGCTTAACCACAAGATCTTGCATGACCTACAAATAAAAAGGAGTCATATAAAAAATGGAAACTAGGTCAGATTACAAAGGATGAATATAGGCAAAAACACAGGAATGCAGGGCAAGATTAGAAAGGCAAAGGCAGAAAATGAGCTCAAACTAGCTATGGGAATAAAGGGAAACAAGAAGACTTTTTATCAATACATTAGAAGCAAGAGGAAAGACCAAGGACAGGGTAGGCCCACTGCTCAGTGAGGAGGGAGAAACAGTACAGGAAAACTTGGAAATGGCAGAGATGCTTAATGACTTCTTTGTTTCGGTCTTCACTGAGAAGTCTGAAGGAATGTCCTAACATAGTGAATGCTTATGGGAAGGGGTAGGTTTAGAAGATAAAATAAAAAAAGAGCAAGTTAAAAATCACTTAGAAAAGTTAGATGCCTGCAAGTCACCAGGGCCTGATGAAATGCATCCTAGAATACTCAAGGAGTTAATAGAGGAGGTATCTGAGCCTCTAGCTATTATCTTTGGAAAGTCATGGGAGACGGAGAGATTCCAGAAGACTGGAAAAGGGCAAATATAGTGCCCATCTATAAAAAGGGAAATAAAAACAACCCAGGAACTACAGACCAGTTAGTTTAACTTCTGTGCCAGGGAAGATAATGGAGCAAGTAATTTAAAGAAATCATCTGCAAACACTTGGAAGGTGGTAAGTGATAGGGAATAGCCAGCATGGATTTGTAAAGAACAAATCGTGTCAAACCAATCTGATAGCTTTCTTTGATAGGATAACGAGTCTTGTGGATAAGGGAGAAGCGGTGGATGTGGTATACCTAGACTTTAGTAAGGCATTTGATACGGTCTCGCATGATATCCTTATCGATAAACTAGGCAAATACAATTTAGATGGGGCTACTATAAGGTGGGTGCATAACTGGCTGGATAACCGTACTCAGAGAGTAGTTATTAATGGCTCCCAATCCTGCTGGAAAGGTATAACAAGTGGGTTCCCGCAGGGTCTGTTTTGGGGACCGGCTCTGTTCAATATCTTCATCAACGACTTAGATGTTGGCATAGAAAGTACGCTTATTAAGTTTGCAGACGATACCAAACTGGGAGGGATTGCAACTGCTTTGGAGGACAGGGTCAAAATTCAAAATGATCTGGACAAATTGGAGAAATGGTCTGAGGTAAACCGGATGAAGTTCTAAAGACAAATGCAAAGTGCTCCACTTAGGAAGGAACAATCAGTTTCACACATATACAGAATGGGAAGAGACTGTCTAGGAAGGAGTATGGCAGAAAGAGATCTAGGGTCATAGTGGACCACAAGCTAAATATGAGTCAACAGTGTGATACTGTTGCAAAAAAAGCAAACGTGATTCTGGGATGCATTAACAGGTGTGTTGTAAACAAGACACGAGAAGTCATTCTTCCGCTCTACTCTGCGCTGGTTAGGCCTCAACTGGAGTATTGTGTCCAGTTCTGGGCACCGCATTTCAAGAAAGATGTGGAGAAATGGAGAGGGTCCAGAGAAGAGCAACAAGAATGATTAAAGGTCTTGAGAACATGACCTATGAAGGAAGGCTGAAAGAATTGGGTTATTTAGTTTGGAAAAGAGAAGACTGAGAGGGGACATGATAGCAGTTTTCAGGTATCTAAAAGGGTGTCATCAGGAGGAGGGAGAAAACTTGTTCACCTTAGCCTCTAATGATAGAACAAGAAGAGCAGTGGGCTTAAACTGCAGCAAGGGAGATTTAGGTTGGACATTAGGAAAAAGTTCCTAACTGTCAGGGTAGTTAAACACTGGAATAAATTGTCCAGGGAGGTTGTGGAATCTCCATCTCTGGAAATATTTAAGAGTAGGTTAGATAAATGTCTATCAGGGATGGTCTAGACAGTATTTGGTCCTGCCAAGAGGGCAGGGGACTGGACTCGATGACCTCTCGAGTCTAGAGTCTATGAATCTATGGTGTTGTCTCTGTATACAGACTGCCAAATGCACTTGTCATGACAAAAACAAGGGGAAGTTCCAGCTAACCGTCACTGGCAGTAAAAAGGAAATGAGGGAGTGGCAGGTAGCTAGGGCCTTATACTGAGCGCCATGATGGCACCACTCCAGGGGGTGCCTGGACAGATCTGACGGATACTATCAGGGAAAAAATCTTTTTGCTGCTGTGCACGCATGCACACACACACCTCATTGGAATTGACATGAACAAGCACTCGAAGAAGAATAGCTAATATAGGCATAAAACTTCTCAGTACCCCTATAAATTGAAACTAAAAGACAGGGTTGTTGGGGGGTTGTTTGTTTTTTACAGTATTCATGCACATCAACTCAATCAAAGCCTTCCTTTGTTTCAGTAGGTCTGACCACTTATACAATAAGTAATGCAATGATCCCCACACTGCCATTCATTCATTCTCTCAACACAGATGGGAAAACGTTTCTATACAAGACAAAACTTAATTTTGCTTCAATATTGCCACTTTATGCCATCCAGCTATGTACAGATCACCTCAACCGCTACAACCTCAATTGTATGTGTATGGGGGGGAGGGGTGTGAAACATTTTGTCAAGGACAACTCTTCAAATTAATTGGGGGTCTGAGGGGCAACAGACCCCAGCCAATTGATAGTTTTATGTAAATTATAGTGATTTTAAGGTTATTTTTCTTAGATCATGAGAAAAAAAGAAAAAAAATTACTAAAACAACACACAAGAACCTTTAGTGTCTTTCAAACCTCTAGTTTATTGGCAAACTCCCTTTGAAAGCTGCTCTCTCTTCACCCACATTGTTTCTTCCCAGCTATGACTCTGCAGTTGCTCCCACAGCTCTCCACAATGGCTTACCCATTTTCCCCTCCTTCCTCCTTACACCTCCTCCCCTATACTCAACAGCTCCTTTTTCTGGTCCCTGGGCCTGATTTCTGCCCGTCTGGCCTCGGCATATCTGAGCTTATGAGAAACAGCTGCAGGGTACAGAACTGAGAAGCAGCTGCCTAAATCTAAAAGAAGAATATGAAGAAGGGGTCACTGAGCAGCCAAGAAGGAGCAGTGTGTTTCAAAAACAGCTATACTACTGCTGCTTAACCCCCTTCCCATTCTCTGTTTCATGACCTGGGCAAGGATCCTCTACCATAGCACCAACCCAGCCCACTTACTGTCAGCCCAGATGACAGAGTAGCCCAGACCAGCAGTAGCCCAGACCAACAATACTGTAGAGGCAAATGTAGTGCTCTAGTATGGCCTCTGCAGACTCTCAGGCTACATCTATACAGGGATAAAAAAAAAAACTGCAGCTGGCCCGGGTAAGCAGGTTTATGCTCTAGAGCTGAAAAAAAAATCATTGTGTAGATGCTTGGGCTCGGGTCAGAGCCTGTTTTCTGAGACTTTGCAAGAGTGGAGCGTCACAGAGCTTGGGTTCCAGCCCAAACCCAAATGTCTACACAGAAATTTTTAGCCCCACGTCCAAACCCCACAAGTCTAAATCAATTAACCCAGGCCAGCCACTGGTCTTTTAGCCCTTTGTAGATGGATCCTTATAAGTGAAAACAGTACCAGGACATTAGTTGGGACTGTTTGATCCCAGCCAAATCAGGACTATTGGTAGAGCTTTCAATTCAGCTATGTGATTTCCTCGTCATTGTTAATGTAAGCCTGAAAGGATGTTTTCTCTTCAACCCATGTGTAACTATCCCAATAAAATTAAGAGAGAATCAGAAAGTAACATGTACACTAAATATTTTTGTCATCTCTTGAGCTTGCAAAAAAAATTATTCAGTATTGAAATGGTCCCAACTAAGCTGTAAATATATTGTTTACTTATAGACAGATCTGCAGAGGAGTAATGCTAAGTTATTACCATCATGGCCAAACCAAGCTCATATCTGCTGTAGAAAGAAGCAGTTTCTGAAAAGTATCTTGCAGAGGTTTTCAAACCCAACCTTCTTTCATATAGTCTCTGCAACCGATCAAGTCTCTATTGACTAAGCAAGTAGCATTACTGACGCTGCTTTCAACCGTGCTTTGCCTGATTCAGGATACTTTCCATCTTACTTCTCCTGTACTGCTGTCAGCTGGATTGCACATTGCCAACCACTTTGGGTACCAAAGTGTGCTTTCTGGCTCTTAACAATGCAAACATAATTTGTCTGAATTTTAGTCAATAACTACTAATCAAAAAGTAGTAATTTTAAAAAGGTACTTACATTGAATTTAATTATGTCATAAATCAAATACCGAGGAACGACTTGTCCGTTTACTTTGTCAATGATCATTTCCTTAAAAGAAAAAAAAAGATAACACTCCCTTAATATCTGCGATTCAAGAATAATATAAAAGTCTCCACAATATGCTTACATCCAGTATGTCTATAGAACTGTAGCAATGCTAACCACTACTGCTGCAAGGCTCCCTCCAAAGTTCTATTACCAAGTATACTTTTACAGGAGTTTACAAGTGTTCTAAAAATATTCTTCACGTTTGAAGTGTGCCATATAAAGTTCTCAACAAAACCAAGGCAAATCAGTGCTAAGACACGGTTCTGAGCTGGAACTGTTGTGCTTCAGTGTTTCATTGGTCTCAAAATGTGTTACTTAGCTTAAAAGTATGTGATCCTATCGAAAATCATTTTGGAAAATTGTGAAATTGTAATCCTAGATCACTTAGGCACATCTGAAAAATCTCACGTACAGTGTATAAACACAGTGGCCATTAAAGACTGAACTTTTTTATTTTGGGAGGGGCTTGGTTTGCTCAGATCAGATGATTTAACAATACTTTAACATTTTTCTGACTATACAGACAGCAGAGTGGATTCAAAAATGTTGCTTATGTATTAGTTACTATCCCTCACTAACCAGTAAGGCTCTTTTAAATGAAGTATTCCACATGGTGTTTAAATCACATGAATTAAGGCAGAGCTTTATGCTTCTGTTCGTGCCTCTGAAGCACATTTCATATGACTATCAGTCCAAATTAACATTTGCAGCTAATTAGACCAGAGTCAAAAATACATACATCTCCACACTAAATTAAGCAACCCTCTATATTTTTTCCCTCACTTCCTCATCTTAGCATTATTTTGATGTCCATCTCTTACTGTTGTCCCCTTCCTGAGGACACGTGGCTAAAGCTGTGAGCTTGTCATGGAAGTGACAGATTCCATGACTTTCTGTGATTTCTCCATGGCTGGTGCACCTGGCCCGGAAGCTGCCTCAGCAGCTCAGGCAGTCCTGGACCAGTCACACCAGCCACTCCTGGGGCAGTCATGTGCCACGGCGCCTCTTCCCCATAACCTCCACAGCAGCAGGAGTTTGGGCATGGGAGGGGGCAGAGGTTGGGGCCCGGGATAGGGTGACGATTCTGGGTGGCACTTACGTTGCGGGGGCCCCCTGGAAGTGCCAACATCCTCCTCCCTCAGCTCCTAGGTGGAGGCGTGGCCAGGCAGCTCTGCACACTGCATTCGCCCCGAGCACTAGCTCTGTAGCTCCCATTGGCCGGGAACTTATTGAGGACAAGGACACAGAGAAGGCAAACCTATCAGATAGCCAGGAGCATTTTGCAACCCAGCAAAACCCAAAGATGAGCCTAGAGACAGAAACCACTGAGGGAGGGGAAGTGAGATCAAATGGGTTTTTTTGTTTGTTTGTTTTTATTTATTTATTTATTTTTAAAGGCATTAATACACCTAACTTTCTTCACAGGCCCCAAAACTTCACACACACTGTTCTCTCCCCTCCCCTCTCTCAGAATGGTGGTCAAACTCTCAGGCAGGGAACAGACCAATTCCTTTTGAAGTATCAAGTTTATTGTAAGAATACACTGTGCAAAACATGTCAGAATACTACACGCAAGCCAAAAACATTCCCAAATGCATGCTGTTGGCAGGCAGGAAGAAAGAAATTCTAGAAATGTGATAATGCAAATATAAATCTGTGCATTGCAAACAGAAAAAGTAATACACTGAAACAGATACCTAAGCATTCAAGTAAAAAGAATCCATGTAAGCAACTGAACAACTGAGCATTCTTACTACAGGATTTTTATGAATAAAAAACTACAGAATAAATATGTGCTTTGGTTTTCCAGTCCGAGAATCCAAGTCCAAAACAAATTAATTATGCATTGTGCTTTGATTCAGGAATAAAAAGAGGTAGAAATGGTACGTTGCTGGCTTGGTAGGCTTGGCTTTTTACTGGCTCCCAGAACTAAGCAACAACAACAAACCTTCTCCACTTGCAGTTTCTGATTTATTTTGGCCCGGACATTCCTTTTCTCCTCTGGAGCAATTTCAAGCAAACATTCTTTCATTTTCGCCTGTACATTTCTGGGAAGGGCAGCCTGGTTTCTCCCAGTGGGGCAAGACACCTTCCCACACTTATATAACAAGCTCCAGTGACATCACCTCTGTGAAGACAGTGGCAGCATACGGGCTTAGGCAACATTGAGCTGCCTTTCAGGGACGAATGCGGGAATTTTCTGTAATATTTTTATCAATGCTGTGTATAGCAGTGACTCATTTGGCTTGGTAATACTATCCAGAGGGTGCAGAAGTGTTAAAATAATGCTCCTGGGGCAATGCAAAAGAAATGAGATGTTTGTATCACTTGTCTGCAGTGACACGAATGGGTCAGTAAGCACTGGGTGGAACCAAACCATCAATGGAGGATCTGGAAAGACAATGGGAGCCCCAGTGACTGCACAACTGACTCTTCATAATGGGAGGCTCTGGCAAGAACACCACGTGAACTCAGAATGACTTTGCAGCAGGACGATGATGGATTGAGAGGTACCAGAAGGCTGTGATAAGAAATGGGCTCACAGAGTCACAGAAATTCTCACCTGGGGGGCACAGGCAAAAGGACAAAGAGCGGATAAGCCAAAATGAATTTGACAGTACCTTGGCTGGGTGGCACCTGGTTGTAGCTAGTCTTAACTTGATCTTAGGTTAGCACAGAGAAGAAAAAGTTAAGGACTTCCCAGTGCTGTATTCAGTTGACTAAGAAACCCTACTCTGTTCTGAAAAGGCTGCCTGGAATCACTACAAACACTAATTGATATGCATGGATTCTTGAAGAGAGTAAAAGTCTCTGAACAGGAGTCTCCTTCAGTCACACTTGCTGGGCAGAGCTCACAGTGAGAAACAGGAGGGCTGGAGCTCAGTCTCTGAGGCTACGTCGCCTACTCTTATGGAATTGTGTGACCATTTGGGGGTCTGGTAGACTACAGGCATTCCCAGGAGACTATCTACAGGCCAGAGCATAGCACAGATCCTGTAAATCCATAACACCTTCTCGGGCCTTTGGCACATCACAAGACACCAGCCAGAATTATCACTGCCTGTAATAAATTTGTGCGGCCATATACTCACCACACTGGGAGCTGCTGAACAGTCCTGAAGCAAATGGCAGTCAGTCTGATCACTTCATATTTTTATGAAGATCTTTCTGGTAACATTTTAGGGAGTTGTAATACCTATCTTTTCCTGTCTGCTAACCCTTTAACTCTAGCAATGCCTGTCTGGTTGTTTATCAGCAGCCTCGGCTGGGTTATCCTCCACACCTGCTGAAAGTCTACCCTTAATATGGGAGTGTTCTTTTATCTCTCCCCCCGCAAAGGAAGACATTCTCTGATCTGCTCAAGATCTTTGAGGGCAGGGCACACAAAACTAGGGAGTGTAGGGAGCTCTTGCTTGAGGAAAGGCAGAAGGACTGAGAGACACGTAAGGAAGTGCACCAAGACAACATGCAGCTCCTCCAACTCAGATGTTCCAAAGCACTACCAAGGAAAATACCCAAAAACTTGCACCCCAGCAGCCATTCACTTCATGGACAATTCTTTCTTCCTAGGTTGTACACACACACCTAAAGCCCCCTAAAGTATCAGCATAGCCTGCCATAGTATGCCTTTCACTGAATCCCACTGGAAAATAAGAACTGCTGTGACTACACCTATACTAAGCTGTGATTCATCCCAGGGTAAGCAGAATCTTGCACTTTTTTAGTCGTTTTAAAACTTTTAGAAGAATGTATGTTGTTTATTACTGCTCAAGTTTTATTTTGTGAAAATTGCGATTTATTGACTTTATTTTTCAAAAGACACATGAACTACTCAAATCAGTACCCTCTCACTAGATTCATAAAATGTTAACAATGCACTTAAAATTAATAGACGTGCCAACTACAATTTATTCACAAATCAATAACCTTGTAATAAGTAAATGTGTAATTAATTGCAAAAGAAAACAAAAGCCACACACTGACTATCGCACACCGGCAAAGTGTGCCCCTAAGGCCTCCATCAGATGTACAGCATCTCGACAAACTCTTGTCATTCTTGAGTCAGGCTGCTCAGAATCAGTTTTTCCACTTCCCCCCTCCACCCTGCTGGTAACACTTCCCCCTTGGCTTTGCATATAGTTCATAAAGCACAACATGTAGCGATAACAAAAAGCATATTTGGCTCTCTGAGATCTGGCCTAGACATGAGATATCTCCAGCATCCCTTTAATCTGCCAACTGCACACTCCATGGTCATTCTGCACCTGTTTAGCTGATAATTACATCTTTCCTTGTTTCTGTTCAAGGTACCCATTGTATGACTTCATGAGCCACAGAAGCAAAGCGTAGGCTGAGGCCCAGAGAATCACAACTACCATTGCAACCCCACCAATATAAACGTGCAAGTACAAGAAAAACATCCCTGCATGCAGCTTTTCAAAAAATCCTGTATTCTTAAAGATGTGAGCATCATACACTTCCACCCAACGATCATGTCACTGAAACATCCCTAGTGAAACATCAGCCAATACCTACATAAATATGGAAATGTACCTCTTTCTGTATATGTACAGCAGAAGTAAGGTTGGGAAGGGGAGGGTAGCAGAATCAGGATATGCAGCTATCATCCTATCACTGTTTTGCAAGACAATTGCATCAAATATCTCTATTATTTCCTGCATATTGTCAAAAGTCACAAACCTGGGCAGCAAGACACACTTAATGGTGTTACATACCTGGATGACAATCATCACCACTGGAAAAACTTTCCAACACCTAACTGATTGCCCACTGATTTACAACAACAAGGAATTACAAGCTTCTACAGCACAATAACCATCCATTTCTAGAGCTGGGCAAAGTGTTTGAGACAAATTGTTTATTCTCCAAACAATGCAATTTTAGATCAAACAAAACTATTCATGAATTCATGCTCAGCTCACCAAATAGTTTCAACTGAACCAAAAAGGCCAAAATGAAATGTTTTGTTTCAACCTCAAAAAACTTATTTAGACTTTCTGACATTTTGACAAAAGCAACAAAAGTACGACTATATTCACAAAAAAGCAAGAGGAAGATAAAGTGGTGGTGCTGTTGGTGCCCAATAACTATCCACTGTCATTTGCAATTGCAATCCATAGTTATTCATTAATAATGGATAATAATTGAGCAAGAGATAGCAAGAATGTCTCTACAACTTGGTGGCTAGGACAAAGTCCCATACCAGAATATCCCATAGCCCCGTGGCTAGGATACTCTTCTGCAATGTGAGAGGATCAAGTTTAAAACCCTTCTTCTCATCAGGCAGAAAGGAGAACAGAACATGAGTCACCCACACCCTAAGTGAGTGCCCTACCCATTGGGCTAAAGCTCATAAGGAGAGGCACCATCACCACCAACTCCTCCTCGTTTTCTTTACATAGTCTTTTCTTTTAACAAAATGCCTGAAAGTCTAAACAAATTTATTTGGGACAAAACAAAGAAAAATTAAGTTTCAATTAAAAAAAATTCAAACTTTTTGATTAGCCAAAAGATTTCAAAAAATGTTGCTTCCGTTTCAACCAGAAATTAGATATTTTTGTTTTTTTCAAAATAGCCAGCAAAACATAACATCTGTTATTTGCCCAGCTCTACCTTTTGGTGTGCACGCTCTGGAGGCTTTTGCAAGCTTCGCTCACAACTTCAGCAATGTCCCCTTCTGCATCCCAAAGTTCTGCAGCCTTTGTTGATCATTCCAGATTTGCATAAGGATCCAATCCCACTACCCAGTGCTTACTTCACGGGCCAAAAATGCTACTCTACTGTGCACAGCTGCTCACTGAATCCATGCAGCACCTGGCCAGTTCCATTCTTTGTCCACATCATCCACTCTTCCTCAATATTTTCATTTTCACTGCTGCACAACCAGTTGCTGTGGTAATTGAGGTGCTGCAAATACAGAAAAATCAGACCTATCTGTAAAACTGAAACAAGAATTCCACTGACCTGTTCAGCACTCATGAATTTGACAGCAAAATGGAGAAGGGATTGAAAACCAGTGTGAGGAAGAGCAGATTATGGGATATAATGGAGGGAACTGTGTGAATTTTGAAAAAAGTGCAAAAAGACCATGGGATGGAAGGCATTATGGAGAAATGATCTCAAACTTCCATAATTCCATTAAAGGAGAACTATTACACTGCAATGTACTGCAAAAAAGAAAGTCCCACAAGGCAGCTTGCCGAATAGTGAGGTGGGAGAACAGGGATACCTGCTCACAGTGCTGTACATCTTTTACCCACACAGGCACTTGCCATAAGGACACATTGCATCAGCAAAGGCCAAGTGTGGATGTGCTTTATCAAAACTATAATGTCTTTGGCTGAATGCTGGCATGAATTCTACTGGTGAAAGAGTCTACTGTAAATGTGACCTCTATCTCATGTCTCCCACCTCCTGTCCCTTCCCTGATACATTCTGACACACCACCTGACAGTTCCTTCTCAATTCAGATTGTTCCCATACTATACATGACTTTCCTCCCACATACTAAAGAAGATCCTTCCCATGAATTTTGTCGTGCAGCATTACTTTCTCTACCCCTCCCTGAATACCATCTGCCACCTTACTTGTCTACCACCACCCTTTAAACCCATTATTCTATTTAATAACTTTTCCCAGATATGACTTTTGAAAAAAAATAAACGAATGTGTGGGTACACAGATCCTTTTGAAAAAGAGAAATATAGAATGTCTAACTACTGTAGTCTCATTAATTTTTAAAAAATTAGAGGTATCAAAGCAACTCATCACTGCTATATATTGCAGGCTAAGAGCAGGGATCATGTACCAGGATACTTACCTCTAGGAAAAATAAAGCTTGTGAAGATAAACATTACCATTTTCTGATTTACAACAGTATATGATATAGCACTAAACTTTAACCTCTCAATCTGCATAACGCTTGATATTTTTAATATTTTAAAATAAACTTGACATGTTTGCCTGCATAACAAATTGCGTCAAGTATCAGAGGGGTAGCCGTGTTAGTCTGGATCTGTAAAAGCAGCAGAGAATCCTGTGGCATCTTATAGACTAATAGACGTTAGTCTGTCACGTTTGGAGCATGAGCTTTCGTGGGTATTCGTGCATGCATCTGACGAAGTGGGTATTCACCCACGAAAGCTCATGCTCCAAAACGTCTGTTAGTCTATAAGGTGCCACAGGATTCTCTGCTATCCAAATTGCTGTGATTATGGTTATCACATATGTCCTGTGTGTATTTATTTCAAATTTATTTACTTTTCTGACAAAAATATTTTGACAAGTTCCCCAGGGTGCAGCCTGGGACTGTGGGACCACTGTGCCCCCTTAACTCTCTAGCCTTGGCTCTCTCTCACAGTTCTTTGCTAGCGACAAGCAGCAAACCCCTCCAGGTGCTGTTATCACTCAGCACAATAGCATGTGGAGCCCCACACCCAGCTAGAATACATGAATGCTCCCACAGCCACTCATGAATCACACAGGGAAAGGCACCAACCAAATCCCCCCAGCACCCAGCATTGCACCTCAGGAATATACTGTCTTGCACTGCTCAAGATTAATTTATTAATTGGTTCACCACTTCATCAATGAAAAGTGGATAGACACCAGCCTTTGCAAACCTGAGAAGATTTACCACACACTTCAGGCAAACTCACTGGTAAAGATAAACAGTTAAAGAAGTTTACTGACTACAAAAGATAGATTTTAAGTGATTATAAGTGATAGCAAAAAGTCAGAGTGGTTACCAAAATAAAATAAAATATAAGCACGCAGTCTAAACTCTCAACCCTGTTAGACCGGGTAACATCTAGATTATGCAGTTTTTTTCACTCCACTGGATATTGCGGCCTTTAACATACAGGTTTGTCCCTTAAACCTGGGCCAGTCTCCTCTGTTGGAATCTTCAGTCTTCTGAGTGTTTTTGTTGCTTGCAGCATAGGTGGACATAGGAGCAAGGCCAAGCATGTGGCCACTATGTTCTGTTATATACCCTTTGTCCCATGTGCTTGGAGAACACAAGTTTAGGCATGTCTGGTGAGCACTGCTGAATCCCCAGGCATGGTTGAGCAATTCCCCTGGTGTGGCCTTGTGCAAATGAGTCATTGCATTGTAACTCCTCTGCTGGACAATGGCTGCTCATATCTGTTTAGCACCCACTTGAGTGTTGGTTACCTCACTTGTCATTGTCTCTAGAGAGCTAGTATCTGGGTGCCTCCCAAATCCACGGCATATTTTAATGACAACCATACAACACGTTCACATAACTTCATATGCATTAACGATATACATATTTAGATACAAAAATGACTTTCAGCAGATCATAACCTTTTCCCTGATACCTCATAAGGCCTACTTTATATGCAATATTACAATTATATATAAATGAGGAATATGTGGGTTAGAGGATGCTCCCCCAACGTATAGAATGCTCCAAATATATTACTTTTTACTTTTCTGAGCTCTTTAGTCAATATAGCTATTAGAAAGCAAAATGGATTTAATTCTGAAACATACATCAACACAATTGCTTATTAAATTCTAACTGCAGAATCTTCCTTGAAAATATGCAAGCCAAAAAGAACACATCTTGAGTCAGATCTCAAGTTGAGTTTGCAGCATTTACTGTTAGAAAAACCTTTTACTTGTAAGCAAATCACATTTTAACAGGAAGTCATTAAGACTCAAAACATGCAGCCCCACAAGGTCAGTTTTACCAAGCAACTTTTCAGATAATGAACAAAAATACAAATTTAAAAATAAACATTAGTTTGATGACAGTGTAAAACACAAAGTTATATACACAAAGTATCAAAGCATGTAGATTAAAAGCAGAGAAAGTGTGGCTTAAACCCAAGTTTGCTTTCTAGGATATGTGTTCTTTGTCTCTTTTCATTAATTGCTACTTCAATTCTACAAACCACAAGGTTAACCTGAGAGCAAGTTCCAATGGTTGGCTCACTTGATGTAAACTGGTGAGGTTATGCCACATCATTAATCTCTTTTTTCCCTAATCTTCCAGGGTTGCAGAGCTTAACTTGGTAATATGTTACAAAAGCAGTAGCGCTGTGAGCTAACACCTGGAACAGTGCCAACAGAGCACTGCTAGAGTGAGGGACCAGTGGTATCTTGAAAACCATTTAGGCTAAAAAATAATCCTATATTTCATTGCAAATCTGAGAATCTTATTTTACCAGTAGCATGCAGCATTTATTTCTAGTTCAAATAGACTGTGTGAAATCAGACCTTAAAATCACTATTTTTTTTCCTTTCTCCTCTTCCTTCCCTCCCTCAAACATCTTTCCCATCTATCCAATTAATTTCAGCGTAATTTTTACTGCAGCCCTATGTCAAGAATCAAAAGAGCAAAAAAAAAAAAAATCAAAAAAAAAAAAAAAAAAAAAAAAAATCAATGCTCTACACAGAGCCAGCCTTCATAAACTCAAAAAAACCCAGAAGCTATGTCAAGGTTCCTTCCCCACTCTGAACTTTAGGGTACAGATATGGGGACCTACATGGACACTTCTAAGCTTAATTACCAGCTTAAATCTGGGATCGCTGCCACCATCTCCAAGTACTACCTTTTTTCCTGGGTAGTCTTGAGGGACTTCACAATTCCCTGGTGAACACAGATCCAAACCCCTTGGGTCTTAAAACAAGGAAAAATCAATCAGGTATTAAGAAAAAAGGCTTTTAATTAAAGAAAAGAAAGATACAAAAGAAAACCTCTGGGAGAGATTAGCATACCAGCTTCTCTCACAGACAACAGATTTAAAACACAGAGGATGTTCCCCTGGGCACAAATTTAGTTACACAAAAAAATACTCAAATACCCAGTTTTGATAATTCCCTTAATGGTACCAAGATAAGTTACAAAGAAAATAAAAATAAACCTACTTATCCCTTCTAAAACTTACTACTCTGATAAGAGGCTGGTTCCTTGATCTTTTTCACTCCGGCTAAAACTGAAACTCTGACTAAACAAAGGAAAACTTCGCTCCTTCCTTTTGAAACACCTTGTTCCCCCATTGGTTCCTCTGGTCAGATGTCAGCTAGGCTAGGTGAACTTCTTAACCCTTTACAGGTAAAAGAGGCATTAATCCTTAACCATCTGTTTATGACAAGCTATAAATGCCCCTCATCTGACAGAGCCTAGAAATACAAGAGAGAATCTTTCTGCTTTAATTTCTCAATACAGAATGGTTCCTTAACCTGCCACTCTTCAAGATGTTGTAGTCAGTATGAATTCCAATCTATAGCTTCACATGCACCCAATATACACACAGATTTTTTTTTTTAATAGTAACACTCGTTGGGGCTGTGAACATGCCCTGTGCCTCCTTTTATTCCTGTCAGAAGGCATAGCATCCATGCCTCCCACTCAGTTTCCTCATAATTGAAGCCCACAGTAGCTGAGGACGCCAAAAGAGGGATGGAGGATGGGTTGTGGGGTCCACAGTGAGTACTGCATCTCAGAGAACCACACCTTCTGAAGAGTAAGTAACCATTCTCTCTTTATATCTCAAGATACATCTACACTACAGCCAGGATCGATGCTCTGAGATCGATCCACCAGTGGTTGATTTAGCAGGTCAAGTGAAGACCCACCAAATCAACAGAAGATCGCTCTCCAGTCAACTCCTGTCCTCTACCCCCAGCGAGAAGAGTAAGGTAAGTCAACAGGAGAGTTTCTCCTGTCGACCCCCTGCGGTGCAGACCTCGCAGTAACTCGACCTAAGGTACGCCAACTCCAGCTAATTCATTCACGTAGGTGCAGTTGCCTGGTGTAGGTCGACTTACCGTAGTAGTATAGACATACCCTCAGTGTGAATCCCACTGTTATTTGCAAGCAGGATCCTCTTCAGGATGGTGGGGATGAGGCGTTTCAGCTGCATCAGCTGAAAAGTGATTGACTGGCTTCCAACACTTGACAACTGACCTAGCTGCTAAATCCAAGGCACAGTGTTTGACAAAAATCAGTGGGTTACTGCACATTGCCGTCTTGAAAATCTCAGACACTGGGACTGAAGCAGGAGGAAAAAGTCTGTCACTGTTGGAATTAGTTGATGTTTGCTGGTAGAGGTACACCAGCCATTTTGTAACACAAAGAGATGCATAGTGGTATCCATTTGTATATACTTTGAGATTAATAGATTCACATTTTGAATATCCAGCTATAGCCAGAAATATGTGTTCACAGTCTGAATGGTTTAATCCAGTCAATATAATAATGCAGAGTTCTAGATGCATCCCATGCATGTAATTTCTTTTCTCCCAGTACCAAGTATGGGGTTCTCCTCTTTCTCTACCTTTCAATGACTTAGATTTTTCTGTAACACTGACTATCAATGATCCCAAGTTTCAAAGAGTAACAGTGCTCAAAATTTTTCAGGGACATCTGATAATGCTTCTCCACCTGTTTGGACGTAGGCTGAATAGTGGCTGGAGTTTGCCAGAGACATTTAGCTGGCTCAAGAATGACCTCACTGATGGGGAACAGTCTTGACAGGGGCTGATATAGTCCAGATGTCAATGAGTTTATGAGTGCTCTCCTATATAACCATCATTTCCAAAAAACAAGCAGCAGGGGAGAGGAACTTTCTTTGGGCTTACTTTTCAAAGGTTTCCTGGGCTATAAAAGGGAAGAAAGGGGACTCCTTTGTTATCCATCATTTAAGGAACAAAAGGAAGCCAGTGCTCTTGAAATTTGTGAAAGGCAGACCTCTCAACTACGTGTGTTGAGGAAGCTTAAAAATGACTGTATATAAGAAGTTGTCTGAGACCAGGATTATAATCTGTTAAATGTTCAGACATTAGCAAACTTGTTTTATTCAGTTTTATTTGTAACCATCTTCTGTTTCTATTATCTGTATTTAATATTTAAATCTCTGTTCTTGATTCATAAAGTTATGCTTGTTTTATTATAAATTCATCTCACTAATGTTATAATAAAATAAGGTGTGCATCTCAGTTGAGCCAATTGGCTGGTAGGTATTCTGTCCCTTTGGAGACAGCAAAACCTGGACATTTCAGAGATATGCCTCTGGTACACTGAATGTTATCTGCAAGGCAAGGTTAAGACCGGCAAGATCTTGAGGAATTTGCTAGTGAGGCAGACAGATAGGTAGGGTAAGGACCTGACTCTTACAGATAACACTCCAGCAAAGCTGAGGCAATGGGGTCGCACAGTGGTTTATGATTCTGGACAAGCTGAGAGCACATCCCACTTGTCCTGAAGAAGCTGGGCTTCCCAGACATGTGTGTCAATTTCAACAGCAAGGAAAAAATTGTAGGTTAGAAGGTCCTCTCAGTTTTGCCATTAATGCGTCTCCCATAATGATCTGGAATGTGGCAAGTAAAATCTGTCAATGCTCAGAACTCCACGGACTGATAAACAAGTATTTGTTTAGGTAGCAAAGGAGGAGGTTTCCATACCCCAGCCCCTCATCCGGAAACCACTCAACACATCAAAGGCTGCAAGAGGACCCAGTGGCATCACATCATAATAGTAAAACCACCCACAAAATGTGAGGAGCAACAGGAAAAAAATCATCCAGGTGTACAAGAAGCAGCTTACATGCCAATTTGATGTTACATTTCGTCAGGGGAGCCCTGAGTCAGGAGAGAACATCAATTCTATTGCATGTTCAAAGGATTAGTTACTGAAATAACAGTCCTTCAAGAAAATAAGATGATAGAAACACAGCAGGAATTGCCATACCAGGCCAGTCCAATGATCCATCTAGCACAGAATCCTGCTTCTAATACGGAGTTCTAAAAAAAGTCCTGTTATTTTGTTCTCTACAAATTTTGCTCACTATTTACCCCCTTTCCAAGATATTAATACATAAAACCACTATCCCAGTATAGAATAAGGGCATAACACCATCGATCTTTTGTAATGTTGACAACATACTATTTAGACTTATTATGGGGTTTGTCAAAACCTATTTGAAAGTCCAAATATATTTTTCCACCAGTTCATCATCTAATTTTCAACACAAAGAATTCTAGAAATTTGGAGGTTGGGTTGTTTGAAATCTTCTTGTCCTTCCGGGCCGCCCTTCCATTGATAGTTTTTCACTCTCTCCATGTTTCGTATCCTACACTCAACTGTTTTGTACCTCTAAATACCATTGCAAGGTCCACCCTTCCAATGCCAGCCCTGGCTCATCTTCAACATCCGCTTCCCCTATTCCTGTTCTTGCACTGCAGTGTCTCTGGCAGATATCTTGTGGTCAGGCTGATTTCCTCCATTACATATTTGTTCTCCTGTCCTCCTTCAGTTCTGCTGTCTCTCTAGCTAAACAAGTCTACTCCAACTCAACTGAATCCTAAGACCACAATTTCAGCCACCTTTTCACCACTTTAGACTCATTCCTCAAAACCTTTTTCTTCTGTCCACAATTCACACTCTGCACAGGACCTTGTGGATTTTTCCAGAACAAAACTGACAGAATATAACATGACTCTTCCCCTCCAATTCTTCTTCTCCCTGTCACAGATCCAGACATTTATCATTTGCTCTTCCCTCCTCAAATCCCTCTGCCTGTCCCAGTGACCCCATCTGATCTCCTGAGCTCCCTGGGGCTAGACAATAAAAGCATGCTTTATATTTGGCCAGCTTAAAAAACAAAATGGGATGGTGGATGGACCCCACTTTCCACTCCAACCACCACCCCATCTCCATTCTCTCTTTTATCTCCAAGCTCACTGAATGCACTATCTACAATCACTGTAGAGTTCCTCTCCTCCAGTTCCATCCTAGCCCCTCTCCAATCAGGCTTCCATGCCTTACACTCAACTGAAATAGCTCTCGTCAAAGTCTCTAACATCCTCACTTTAGGCAAAGTTCAGAACCAGTACTTCATCCTCAGCTTCCTTCAACACTGTCAATCATGCTCCTCTTCTTGAAATCTTATCTACCCATGCCCTCTGTCATTCTTCCCTCCTACTAATTCTCTTCCTCTTTCAGCGTATCCTTTGGCACGTCTCATCCCTCATCCAACTTTTTGTAGGGGCACCACAGGACTCTGTCCTTGTCCCCCTTCTCTTCTCCCTTTATAACTTATGTCTGGCTACTCATCTGGAAACACAAATGCAACTACCATTTCTATGCTGATAACTTACAGATCTACCTTTACTTTAACCTGTCTCCTCCTGTCCAAACAAAAGTCTGCAACTGCCTCTCCAACATCTCCTCATGGATGTTTAGCTGTCAGCTCAAGCATGGCTAAAACAGAGCTCTGAATCTTCCCCTCCAAATCGTCTCTATCACTGAACATTACCACCCTCCTGCCTACACTCAGATCTGAAAACTAGGCATCATCTTTGTGATGAAGTGGGGTTTTCCCTCTTGTTACGTTGCATGTGAGTCTTACTGTCCTGCATTAATACTGTGTGCCTCAGTTTCCCTGTGTACTGTACCAGTGCCTCTGTGGTGGGAATAAGGGTGTGTGACTTTTGCTGAGACCCTTGGGGACAGATGAGGCTGCCCAGCTGCCTGCACGTAAGCTATTGCTGATGCCCTTCATAACGTGAGAAGCAGGAAGGAGAATGGGATCAGGTAACATTTTGCCTGGGAAGCAGGACAAAGCCCAGGGGAGTAGCAATGGGCATGTCAGAGGCCAGGCAATGGGGTCCAGCTCAATCTGCTGTGAGGGACTTGAAGAGGGGGGAGTTTAGGGCATCTGGTCCAGGGTTCCCCCAGATGAATGTGGCTGAAAGTCACTAATTCCTGTGCTAGCAAGTTCTGATCTACGCTGTGTACCTATCAACTAATAAACCTTCCATTTTACACTCTGGTGGAGTCACAGCTGACTGCAGAGGTGGGGTGTAGGGCCCTTTGGCTTCCCCAGGAGCCCCGCTCAGGCGGGCTTGCTGCAGGAAGCACACGGCGAATGCAGGTGCTGAATGCTCTGAGGTCAGACCCCAAAAGGCCAAAGCCGTGTAGGCTGCTTGCCCTGGCAACAGTGTGCCATGTTACCTCTCACAGTTGGGAGCTGCTCTCTGTAAACATTCACAAAACCAATCATATGCCACCTTCATACTCTCCTTAAAGTTCTCTTTTTTCACGATACGTACAAAAAACTTGACAACAGTTATACTGCTGGTGTGCTGAGACCACTGCCTAACATGCTGACCAATACTGTCTCATTGTCTCCTTGTTCTTGCTCATCTGTCTTTATCCATTTGTCAATTCTTGTTTTATATTTATACTCTTTGGGGCAGGTATAGGCTTTTTGTTCTGTGTTCGTACAATGCCTACCACAGTGGAGTTCCTGGCCCATGACTAGCACCTAGGAGGCTATACAGTAATACAAATAACATCAGAGGGTCTATGCATCCCCATAACTACACATTAAATTGTATGAGACACTTATATTTTAATAAGACAAGACACTGTTTAGTTTACTTTGCACATACAAGGTATTCATAGGTCCTGAAAGCAGATAACCAATTTGTCTGTAGCTCTGGTCACTCTGATATTTATTGAGGTGTCAAGGTTTCATGCTGGATAACAGCCATGGGTAACAATAACAACAGTTCTATATATAGGAGAGTGAAGCCATCCACAAATTCACCCCTCTGCATCTTCATTTTGGTAGCATTCTCATTGGCATAGCTGTGTGAAAACATGCCTGATGGCTAGGAAAGTCACTGTACCATTAAGCTCTTTCAGGGCCCATAAGCTGCAGCCAATATTTGTCCACTGCCATTCACCCACTGCCCACATAGTCATTGTGGTCACCATTTTGCTGGAGTCTCTGCAGCTGCACTGGAGTAAGTGGCTGTCCATTATCAGTGTAATTCAGATTTCTTTTGGTGGCATGCTGAGGAATTTTTTAAGACAAAATCTGACACTTGAGTAAGTGACAGGAGACCCACCATTGCTGCAAACCCAACTGTGAGATCCCTGAGGAGAGCATGAGGTAACTCTGGAATTCTGAGTTTAGGGTTACTACCTCTGTGGATAAGGACAGAAAGGTAGGAGGGCTAGCCCATTCAGGGCCGGCTTTAGGCCAATTCCACCAATTCCCCCGAATCGGGCCCCGCACCTAAGAGGGTCCCACGCCCAGTGAGAATCTCTTCCCTGGTTAGAGGCACCTTTTTAATTTTTACTCACCTGGCGGTGCTCCGGGTCTTCAGCGACACTTCGGCAGTGGGTCCTTCACTTGCTCTGGGTCTTCAGCGGCACTTCGGCGGCAGGTCCTTCAGTGCCACCGAAGACCTGGAGCGAGTGAAGGACTCAGCGCCAAAGACTCGGAGCACCACCCAGTGCGTATAAGCCCCATGTGTGTTTTACTTTTTTTTTTAAATGTATAGTCATCCCTGCCAGGGCCCCGTTGAAACTGTTTAAATTAGACCCCGCACTTCCTAAAGCCGGCCCTGAGCCCATTAAATGGGAGAAAGTAAGGAATGCAGAGTAATATAACCACTTCTGGTTCCCTACTCAGCCATTTGTCTTAGGGCTTGTCTACACTGGCAATTAACAGTGCTGCAATTTTCTCACGAAGGAGTGTGAAAAAACAGCCCCCTGAGCGCAGCAAGTTGCAGCGCTATAAAGCACCAGTGTAAACAGTGCCCCAGCACTGGGAGCTATGCCCCTCATTAAGGTGTTGGTTTGTTTTTTTAAGAACACTGGGAGAGAGCTGCACCACAATCACACTAGACACGTTAAAGCTCTGCCAGAAGCGCTTTAATGTTGCCAGTGTAGACTAGCCCTTAGAAAGATACTCAGCATGTCACCAGAAAAACTCTGAATTATGCTGACAATACACAACCTTACTGAGTGGCTACAGAAAAGCTGCAGAGACTTCAACAATATGGCAACCATAATCACTATGTGAGTTACGGATGAGTGGCAGCGGACAAAGACTGGTTGCACTTTGTGAGCCTTGAGAGAGCTTTACTTCTCTTAAGAGTCCAGGGAAATGAGTGGAAGGACAAAAAGAGCAGTAGTATGGACTATCAGGGGACCCAATTACCTCCAGTGATTTATACATTCCTTGGCTGCAGCAGTTCTCATCTTCACAAAGGTACACAACCCTCCTGCAACACTCCTCAGCTGTGTACTTCTGTTCTCCTGGTGCTCCCTGCTTTCTGCTGCTGCAAGGGGGTGCAGGAGCTTTGTCTCTGTAGTTACTTGCCTGATTCTCTGCCTCCCACTGCTGCTCAAAGGGCACAGAGCTCCTTTAAACAGCCCACTCTTAAGATGACAGCTTGGTTTGTGACCTTCTTTAGGCATAGTAGCTCATTAAGGAGAGGAAAGAGAATGATTCCTAAATGTGGCAAACCCAAGGGGTGGTACAGACCACAACAGGAGGGAGCACAAGCTCCAGGATGCAAAGGAAATGGGAAGAGCAGTGGTGACAGAAGCAGGGTCATCTTTTCAAGAAAAATCCAGGGGTCAAAAGGCAGGACCTCCTGCTTTTGGTCACCCTGATAGCTGTAAGAGCAGACCCATCAGGAAGGCTTCACTTACCTAGTCACCATCCAGGTGACAGCCAATGGTGTCACTATCATCCCCCTCCCCTTGGGCAGATTCCAACCCTCCCATGACCTGCTAGCCAATGCAGCCATTTTCTCCCCAAAAAGAGAGATGAAGAGGAGTTGCTCTCTCCTCTTAACAACTCTGGAAAGCAATATTTGGTTTAAAAGGCTGGGCTGAATTACTTAACAATTACGGGTATTTTATAAACTCTATTTCCAGATAATCTGCCAGTTTAAAATATTGCCAAACTATCAGGCCCATTTAAGTTTATGTAAATTTTCAGCGCTGCTTGAAGTTTTTAGTCAGAGATAAATAGATAAACTTTAACAGAGGGTGAAAACAGCACATAAACCACAAGACAATAATTAAAATCAGCTGAAAAATGAAGGTGGGAGAACAAACAACAAACGGCTCCTTTCAACGCGAGTTCATTTAAAGGTTAGCAAATGAGTCTTGAAAAAAATGTAGAAGATAATTCAGTTCACTTGCAGTGTTTCCAACATCGAAGGAGACAAGTGTAAAGATTCATGTCACGTTTTATTCCTTTTTTGCTTTCTTCCTCCTCTTTTTCAGAGGCTGCCAATCAACATCTTGATTTCAGCCCCTGCTGAGCAGTCAGCATTGCTACTCTATGGATGGACTGGTAACAAATGATGAATGGAAAATGTGATCATCACTCTGTTAGGCACTGAACATATTATTCTTGTAATTCTAACATTCACTATCCCCAGGACTGCAAATCTGGCTTAGTTGCTGAACACAGAAAAATAGCATTGTAATAAACATTATGCACCTTACCCCATCCAACAGAGTATTTGCTAAATGTGTGCGAAGATCTTTACGAAATGGAAACTCCAGGTTAGATACATGAAACACTGAGTTATCTCTGCCAATCATATAAACTTCATTCGTGCCATCAATCATCATCATATACCTGCAACGAAAACATTAAAGATGACATTATACTGCAAACTATAGCCTCTAAATGTATAACAGATATTTTAATTGTAACTGCCTTATTAGTTTAATCAAATGTACTCAACAGAATGAAGCTATGAAAATGGATTAAAATGGGAAGTTTTATAGGTAAGCATATAGTGATCATTATTTTAGAAAAGTGCCTTTTTAAACCTAAAATAACTACAGACAGATATTTCAATACCTAACATTTAGCTTATATAGGTTAAAGTCATAAATATGCAATTTTAATCTATAAAGATGACAGACTGTTGAATAGATATTAGAACACAACAGAGGTTTGAGACCTGTAACTATGATTCCTTAACTTAGAGGGACATATAAAAATCCTCTTTTAGCAACTGTTCCTTCTGTCTATATTCCAGTTACTTTCACAGCAAGCCATATGGAAAAATATTATTCGTATAAAACCTTTTGCGATTTCAATCATCCACATCAAATTAACGTTTAAAATAAAAGTTTTAAAGAGATTCAAAATGAGCTTTCATATTTGGAAAATTTTCAACTCTATTGAACTTAGACACCTTCATAAAACCTCAATATGCTTCATAATTCAAGATTCCTGTTACCTGAGGGAGTCATCTTCCAGTAGCCTTTCCTAAAAGTCACTGGCTCTAGTAAACAGCTGCAAGCCACACCCAGAGGACCTCTGCTGTCAGAAGGACAAAGCAAGTAATAAGCATCCCCCCAAGAACCCTTTCCCCAGACAGTTTAATATAACACAGAAGCAGTCTCTTCCAAAGATTCTACCCCAAAGTCTTGCAGGGGAACCGCACAGCTTCATATGCAGTTTATGTAAATGTTTTCTTTCAATATTTTGAATACAAGAAACTATTACAGTTCAGCATAACTAGCATTCTGTGCTCAAGAGGCCACAATTTGGGTGGGCTGTTTCAAGTCTGTACTGAGTTGCACTGGCACAGAGCTATGTGAGGAAATGCTTTAATTTGCTATCAAGAGCTATACAGAGCACTGACACTTTTATTTCTTTATACATATGAAAGCTGCTGCACCTGCCCACCTCATGCTGTGAGCACTCATTTCATAAATTAAATTTCATAATACAAATATACAGTGTAAAGGATTGCTCTTCCCATCTCAACATACACAAATATTCACCAGCTAATAAGAGGATTAAAAAACAGACCCTCCAGTCCCCAGCCCACTCACTCACCATTACTGGAGGATAAAGATGGGATTTGCAGCATGTCAAGAAAACAAATTCTGACAATAGCAGACCAAGTTAGAGGCGCAAGTTCCAAAACAGAGAATCTCTCTCAGAGTGTGTCTGGTCAGCATCTCCCCACTTCTCAAAACAAGAAAGCTCCAGTTTGAGCACCTCCACTAATTGCAGCTTCAACAGTATGGTAGACAGAAGTAGCATCTCAGGTAATCAGATTCCAAACCATTTACAGGTTTATAGGTTAATTCCACTACTGAATTCTAGAAACTTTTTGGACACTAATGCAGGCCCTGGAGCACTGACTAAAGGGCATTCTGTGCTAGCTTCACTTTCCAAATGGCTTCAAGGAGTAGCCTCATGTAAAGGGCATTACAGTAATCTAATACTTAGTCAACAGAAGCCAAATCCAACATGGCTGAGTGTAGGGATGGAAGTCATCAGAGTACCGAATACTCCAAAACCACAGTCCATGCATCTCCTCCTCTACCCATTTTGTGGCCTAATTATATGTTGTGCAGGACTGATGATAATACTAGCCTCTTTAAGAATCACTGGTTTCCTTTTCCATCCTCGCTCTTGATAGGGAAACACTGAACATTTCAACCAACAATGGACTTACCCAATGGCCTTCACCAATCAGAGTCCAACTCTCAGATTTAGCACAAAGCCAGAACCTTACTGTGTGAACTTAGTAAGACATATTCCAAATTTGGGGAAGCAGCCACAAACCAGTTCCTCAGAGACAACAGGCAAACTGACACAATGAAATCAAACAGATCACCACCTAGTTAAGTGGCTATTCTTTGGCAGGAAAAAGGGTGTGGGCGAGGAATTTACACCTTGGAAAAGAAACAGCTGGAAATTCTCATCCTCACACACTTCCTGTATCCTGAACCCCAGCTGGAGATGATTCTCAAAGAGGAAAAGGTATAAGAATGGGGAACAGATGCACCAAGATATTCTTCCCTTCCTCACTACCCACAGCAGCCACAACACCTGAGGAACAAAAACAGCTTTGGACTGAGGGAAGAATCCTGTCTGAAAAGAATTCAGCCAGTAAGACTGCTGAAGAAGCAAGTAGTGAGAGACTTTTGATCTGAATTAATTTAGTTAAATTAGGTCTTTATTGTTTTATTTCTTTGTAACCAGTTCTGACTTTTATGCCTCATTACTTGTAATCAGTTAAAATCTTGTTGTAGTTAATAAACTGGTTTTATTCTTTTATCTAAACCAGTGTGCTTGTTTGGGAAACTCCATTGAGTTAACAGGATTTGTGCATATCATTTTCTATTAATAAAATGATGGACTTTATATGAGCTTGTGTTGTCCAATAGAGGGCTGAGTAGTAGACGACGCACATTTCTAGGGGGAAATCTGGGACTGGGAATTTGTTGCAGTGTTCCTCTGCAGTGCAATTCAAAAGTGGCTGGCTATAGCACTCATACAGTATAGCTAGGAATAATTTACATGCTGGATGCTGTGTGTGAGCAGACCAGGAATGATTGCTCTCATAGCGAAGCAGCATAAATGGCACCCCAAGACGGAGAACTGAGGGGGCACAGCTGTTCAACAGTCCAGACTGTACCCTGGGTAATGTCACAGTGTCCCATAGGACGCATTCAGATTGCTCAAAATTTAAACTCTAATTTTTAAAAAAGTTTCTTGGTCTTCAGATTGAAAGGGAAAAACACAGCACACACACACACACGTTAATGTGATACAAGTGTAAACTGATGCAATATCTGCCTGAATCTGAATACAGCCTCAAACATTGACTCAGAGGTGTGAGCTACCCTGTTACCAAATAATGTAATTGAAATGTCAACTCTAAAGCCCACTGGTGATGTTTCAGTGTCAACATTTAATTACTAATCATTTTAGTGGATGGAATGAGGGAAAGGTTAGAAGCATAGTACACAGATTAGAAGCTGACTGCTTCTTGGAGCTGCTTGTTCTGGAACCCACAAGGGGAGACGTAATTCTTGATTTAATCCTAAATGGAGCACAGGACATGGTCCGAAAGCTGAGTACAGCTGAACTACACAATAAGAGTGACCATAATGTAATTAAATTTAACATGGGGGGAGGGAAGCGGAGGAATGCCAAAGAAACCCACCGCAGCAGCATTTAACTTCAAAACAAAAATGAAGAAGCTAGTTAAACAAAAACTGAAAGGAACAGACACAGAGGAGAAATGCTTGCACTCTGCATGGAGACTATTTAAAAATATCATAAAGAGGCTCCAACTAAATGCATTCCCACCCACCCACCCCCATTTAAGAAAACGAGTAAGAGGACCAAAAAATGCAACCATGGCTAAACAGCAGAGTAAAAAAGGAAGTTAGAAGTAAAAAGGCATTCTTTTAAAAATGGAAGACAAATCCTACTGAAGAAAATAGGAGCATAAATTCTGGCAAGTCAAAGTATAAACTATAATAAATGCAAGCCAAAGAAGAATCTAAAGAGCAATGAGCTAAAGACACAAAAACTAACAGAATTTTTTGCCAGTACATCAAAAGCAGGAATGGGACCATTGGATGACTGAAGTGCTAAAGGAGCACTAAAGGAAGACAAAGCCATGACGGAGAAACTAAATTAATTCTTTGCATCTGCCTACACTGCAGATATGGGGGAGATCCTCATATCCAAGCCATTCTTTTTAGGTGACAAATCTGAGGAACCCTGAGGTGTCAACAGAGGTGGTTTTGGAACAAATTGATAAGTTAAACAGTAGTAAGCCCCCAGGACCCAATAGCATTCACCCAAAAGTTCTAAAGCAATTCAAATATGAAATTATAGAACTACTAACTGTGATATGCAACCTTTCACTTAAATCAGCCTCTGTACCAGATGACTGGAGGATAGCTAACGTAATGACTATTTTTTTTAAAAGCTCTAGAAGCAAAACTGGCCATTACAACCAGTAGCCTAACTTCAGTATGAGGCAAACCAGTTCAAACTATAGTAAATATCCGACACAAACACTATGCATTGGAGAAGTGTCAACATGACTATTGTAAAGGGATTTCATGCCTCACCAACCTATTAGAATTTTGCGGGGGAGTGAACAAGCATGTAGACAACGGTGATTCAATGGATATAGTGTACTTGGATTTTCAGAAAGCCTTTGACAAGGTCTCTCACCAAAGGCTCTTAAGCAAAGTAAGTTGTCATGGGATAAGAGGGAAAGTCCTCTCACAGATCAGTAGCCGGTTAAAAGATAAGAAACAAAGGGTAGGAATAAACTACCGGTTTTCATAATGGAGAGAGGTAAATAGCAGCATCCCCCAAGAATCTGTACTGGGACTTGTGCTGTTCAATTTGGAAAAGAGGGTGAACAGCAAGGCAGCAAAGTTTCCAGTCGATACAAAATTACCAACGAAAGTTAAATCCAAAACTAACTGCAAACAGTTACAAAGATATCATACTAAACAAAACAAAATGGCAGATAAACTTCAATGCTGATAAATGCAAAGTAAATTGCACATTGGAAAAAATAATTCCAACCACACACATGAAATGATTGGGTGTAAATTAGCTCCTACCACTCAAGAAAGAAATCTTGGAGTCATCGTGGATAGTTCTCTGAAAACATCTACTCACTGTGCAGTGGAGGTCAAGAACACTAACAAAATATTAGCATAATAAATAATAATAATAATAATAGTAGTAGTAATTAATATTCATATAAAGTTAGAAGCTGTTAGGAAAAGGCTAAATAATAAAACAGAAAATATCATAATGCCACTATATAAAGCTATGGTAAGCCCACAAGTTGAATGCTGCAGACAGTTCCAGTTGCCCCATTTGAAAAAAGAAATATTAGAACTGGAAAAGGTACAGATGAGAGCAACAAAAATGATACGGGTTATGGAACAGTTTCCATATGAGAAGAGACTAAAAAGATTACTAGGATTATTCAAGCTTAGAAAATAGATGATTATGGGGAGGATATAATAGAAGTCTATAACAGGTATAGAGAACAAGTGTTATTTACACCTTCACACAAGAACCAGATGTCAGCAATGAAATTAATAGTCAGTAGACTTAAAACAAACATAAGGAAGTACTTCACACAATGCATAGTCAGCCTGTGGAACTCATTACCATGGGACGTTGCGAAGGAGAAAAGTCTAACTGAGTTAAAAAAAATTAGGCAAGTTCATGGAAGACAGTTCAATCAATAGCTATTAGCCAAGATGGCCAGGGACTCAATGCAATACTCTGGATGTCCCTAAACCTTCACTTGCCAAAAGCAGAGACTGGACAACAAAAGAATGGATCAGTCGAAGTTGCCCTGTTATTATCATTCCCTCTTTATCTGGCACTGACCATTGTCAGAAGACACAATACTGAGCTAGATGCACCATTGATCTGACCCTGTATGGCCATTCTTATAATCTTTGTGCAAACATCATATTCACATCAGTAAGTTCCGTTGTAGATTAAGGGTCGTATATCTAGTCCACAATTTATACTTCAACCCACTGACAATAATTAAAAACGGAATCCAGCCATCTCTACCAGATGAGTTTAATACATCCTGCTGAAGAGCTAATGGCCATTGTTACATAGAACAGTGACTAGCATAATTTTGCAAAAAGAAAAAAAAAGCATGGTTACAAATAAATTAAGGTTCAGAGTATTTCAAAGTTCAGGTAGTACACAAAAACTACATTGCACTTTGTTTACAAAAGTATTACTTTAAAAAAAAGGATTAGAATGTCTGGAAATGAATAATGAAGTGATCTCGCCAATTCTCCATTGCCATATAAACCATCTTTAATCATCATCACCCTACCCAACTTGCAATGCCTGCCCAAACTTAACCTTTGCCCCTTACTCTTGTTCTGTAATGATATATGTTTTTGGCTGTATACCGTTCATTTCATATATTTATTAAATGTGTAGCAATTATTTTAAAAGGCATACAAGTCCTAGCAAGCATCAAGCTATTTCAAGAATTCTATAAATTCTTTCTTTAAGAGTGAAATGTGATGAAGCAGTAGGGCATCTACATATGAATGATGGTCTGCTAATATCACCTTGATCGATCGGTCCATCAGCCCTCACAGAGAGAGCGCCGATCACAACATGTCATTCGTGTTGTTCTAGCCAGTCCTTCGGCCACCTGCTGGCCAGGCTGTCAGTGGCACCGGACACCCGATCGGCATAGTGCACCACACCCCAGAACCCCTGAGTGATCCACCAGCCTCAGCCTTCCAAGTAGCCGTGATTACAGGCAAGCGCCACTGCACCTAGCAGCTGATAATAGCAAATGCATTAATTATATAATATTGTACATTTATATAAACCAAAAGTTACATTGCAATGTAAAGTCTGGAGAGCAAAGCCTTTCTCCAATAGCTATTATGAAGCCTACAAAGCTCCCCCTCCCACTGACCTTAATAATAGCAGAAGTGGGTATGGGGAAAAAGTGAAAAGGAAATGGAGGGGAAAAGAAAGACATTCACATTCAGAGGGGTAGCCACGTTAGTCTGGATCTGTAAAAGCAGCAAAGAATCCTGTGGCATCTTATAGACTAACGGACGTTTTGGAGCATGAGCTTTCGTGGGTGAATACCCACTTCGTCAGATGCATGTAGTGGAAATTTCCACTACATGCATCTGACGAAGTGGGTATTCACCCACGAAAGCTCATGCTCCAAAACGTCCGTTAGTCTATAAGATGCCACAGGATTCTTTGCTGCTTTTACAGATCCAGACTAACGTGGCTACCCCTCTGAATGTGAATGTCTTTCTTTTCCCCTCCATTTCCTTTTCACTTTTTCCCCATACCCACTTCTGCTATTATTAAGGTCAGTGGGAGGGGGAGCTTTGTAGGCTTCATAATAGCTATTGGAGAAAGGCTTTGCTCTCCAGACTTTACATTGCAATGTAACTTTTGGTTTATATAAATGTACAATATTATATAATTAATGCATTTGCTATTATCAGCTGCTAGGTGCAGTGGCGCTTGCCTGTAATCACGGCTACTTGGAAGGCTGAGGCTGGTGG
>NC_133771.1:71222590-71224985 GCF_003597395.2 Chelonoidis abingdonii
AGTTTTTCTTAATATCCAACTTACACCTCCCCTACTGCAACTTGAGACCATTAGTCCTTGTTCTGTCATCTGCTACCAACGAGAACAGTCTAGATCTATCCTCTTTGGAACCCCCTCTCAGGTAGTTGAAAGCCGCTATCAAATCCCTCCACATTCTTCTCTCCTGCAGACTAAACAATCCCAGTTCCCTCAGCCTCTCCTCGTAAGTCATGTGCTTCAGCCTCCTAATCATTTTTTTGCCCTCCGCTGAATTCTTTACAATTTTTCCACATCCTCCTTGTGGTGTGGGGCCCAAAACTGGACACACTACTCCAGATGAGGCCTCACCAATGTCGAATAGAGGGGAATGATTACATCCCTCCATCTGCTGGCAATGCCCCTATTTATACAGCCCAAAATGTCATTAGCTTTCTTGGCAACAAGGGCACACTGTTCATATCCAGCTTCTCATCCACTGTAACCCCTAGGTCCTTCTCTGCAGAACTGCTGCCTAGCCATTTGGTCTCTAGTATGTAGCAGTGCATGGGATTCTTCTGCACTTGTCCTTGGTGAACCCCATCAGATTTCTTTTGGTCCAATCCTCTAATTTGTCTAGGTTCCCCTGTATCCTACCCCATCCTCCAGCATATCTACCACTCCTCTCAGTTTAGTGTCATCTGCAAACTTGCTGAGGGTGCCGTCAACGCCATCCTCCAGATCATTAATGAAGATATTAAACAAAACCAGCCCCAGAACCAACCCTTAGGACACTCTGCTTGATGCCCGCTGCCACCTAGACATGAAGTCATTGATCACTACCTGTTGAGCCTGACGATCTAGCCACCTTTCTATCCACCTTATAGTCCATTCATCCAGTCCGTACTACTTTAACTTCTTGGCAAGAATACTGTGGGAGACCATATCAAAAGCTTTGCTAAAGTCAAGGAATAACACGTCCACTGCTTTTCCCTCATCCACAGAGCCAGTTATCTCGTCATAGAAGTCAGGCATGACTTGCCCTTGGTGAATCCATGCTGACTGTTCCTGATCACTTTCCTCTCCTCTAAATACTTCAGAACTGATTCCTTGAGGACCTGCTCCATGATTTTGCCAGGGACTGAGGTGAGGCTTACTGGCCTGTAGTTCCCCTGATCCTCCTCCTCCCTTTTTTTAAAGATGGGCACTACATTAGACTTTTTCCAATCATGTATATGATTGGAAAAAGGCTAATATAAAATATAACGTATATATAGCGAGGCGCTTGCTTCAAGTTTAGCTATGAAGTGGCTACTGCCACTCCAACACAGAAATGACACTAATACTGAATTAAACCATTATATACTAGGAATGCCATCCTGGGAATCTTTTCCTATTTTTCCAGTGTCACAGTTTGATAAACTGCTGGCAGCAATGTTAGTTGGGAGAACAATTACACACAGATGGAGACAGACAGAGGCATGCTGGTTTATGGTCAGGTCCTCTTTATAAGGATAGCTTGCTTTTTCTATTCTATTCCATTCAGCAGGGATGGGCAACTGGCAACCAGGGGACTGCATCTGCCCTGCTAGATGACTTTATTTGGACCACCAACCACGGGAGAAGAGGAGGTAGCTCTGCCAGCTCTGGAGTGAGGTTAACAGGCAAGAGGCTGTGCCAGTGTGCAGCAGAGGATGGCAAAAGGGGGTGAAAAGTGGGTCTTCCCAATGCCCAGAGGAAGAGACGCTGCTCCCATGCATCTGCTCGAGTAAGCGAAGGAAGCACCAGTTCCTGGTTGCAGAAGGCTCGCTCCAGGGCAGCGCTGGCAGACAGCACCCAGATGTTGCTGAACAGAGGTAGTGTGTCCCTGGCTGCACGGACCAGGATAGGGGTGGTGTCAGGGGGGATGGGACCATCTGCCTTCCTAGAAATTGTGGAGCTGAACATTGGCAGCCAGGCAGGTGTATGTGACACTGTGTGCATGGTGGTGTTGGTGCAGGACTTGCTGCTCTGGCACATGTTCTCCTAGCAGCAGCTGGGTGAGCTTTGCCAGACAGTAAGTGCAACTTCTTTATCACAAAAGCCCACCAAACAGTTTTAGTGGATTTTCTGGCCCTCTACCACCTTACAATTGCCCATCCCTAGTACATAGGTTCTTATACTACAATCACCAGAATATCTGAGCACTTTCCAGTACAGCACTAAGCAATGTGACTGAAATCTATCACGTGTTTGTCTGCCCATTCCAGGGGTACAAGTGTGTGCACAATATCTGTTTTCCTTTATATATATATATATATATAAAAAAAAAAAAATTCCCCTCTCACCCCTATGGGTGGTATGTGTCTTCCTCAACCTCGGGTCCTCTACCAGAGGCCTGGGAGTTTGAGGGTTCTGCGCAGTATCTTAGCTGTTCCTAGCACTGCACTCTTCTGGACAG
>NC_133771.1:71225787-71236369 GCF_003597395.2 Chelonoidis abingdonii
GGGGTCTTTTGCCCAAGGACCCCTACTGGAAAGTTGAGTACCAACCGGGATTTGAACCCCGGTCTCTCGTATCAAAGGGCGGTCTCCCGTATCAAAGGGCGGCGCTCTTAACCACTACGCTATCCAGTCGCTATATATATATATATATATAAAATACACACAAACACACATTGTTATAGGTTCATATTAGAGAAGGCAAGGTCAAAGAAATGCGAGGTTTGTGATGGTCTTTAGTTCTTGGGAAAATTCATTTCACAGTCTTGGAATACAACTCCATCTCTCACATAGATGAGCTATATTCTTAATATACAATTCCACTGTGCCAAAGGAACGAAGTCATCAATCACAGTCTTCACTCCAGAGGGTTAGGGGACCTTTAAGATATCGAGAACCAAGGTCATGGAGACTGTTGAAGATAAGACCTTGAACTTTATTTGAAATTCTACAAAAAGCCAGTGTGGAGAGTGAAGGACAAGCATGATGTGCTCATAGTAGACTGTGTTGCTGAGGAGAGGCACTGCAGTGTTTTGTACTAGTCTGAGCTTCCAAAATACTGACTGTTTTGTGCCCAGTTATATCACATTGCTATCATCCAACAGACAGGTGACAGAGGCATGCATGACCGAAGTCAGGTCATCATCTGCCAAGACAGGATGGAATCTCCTAGCCAACCAGAAAGAATAGAAAACATTACTGGCAGATGCTGCTGTGTGACAGCTTAGCATTAAGTGAAGAATCCAGGAGCACTTCTAAGCTATGGACTGAATTGGCCAATTGTGGATGTGCGCCTTCAACAAAAGATGACTGCACTGTGACTGCACTCTTCAAAATGCTTTCTTCTACTCACCAGCAGAATCCCCTGTCTTGCTTGGATTCAGCATCAGCCAGCTGCTGTTCTGCATCCATGAACTGACCTTCTCCAAGCACTGTGCCATCTTAGTAGTAGTGGTTTGGTGATATGTTGTGAGTAGATAGAGCTGTGTCTCATCTGCATATTGCTGGCACTTGAGTTTATGTTGTCTGAAAAGTTCATCTAGTGCAGTGGTTCCCAAACTGGGGTTTGTGAACCCCTGGGGGTTCGCGAAATGTTACAGGGGGCTCAAGGGGAAAAATTCCCTAATGGCAGAGCTGCCCCTAGGGACCCTGGGCAGCACGGGGCCAGCAGCCCTGAGCCCCTGGACTTCCAAGAGCTAAGCAGATCAAAGCAAGTATATCTACCATACGGAGGAGATTTAAACTTCAAGACTTCTTATAAGAAATGGAAAGGGAAGTGGATATTTTTTGCTATTTTTTAAATTAAAGAGGCAGCTAGTATTGCTTTTTACATTCTTATGAAGAACAAAGTTTAAGCTTTGTTGTAACATGCTTTGTTTGCCTGGACTGCTCAAAACCTGAATGCTTGTGTGTGAGAAACTCTGAGTTGGCTTCTTAAATATCTTTATGCTGTTTCACGTCTGATACTCCTTGATGAAACATAGGAGCCTTGTCTTATAACAGGCTTATTCAAAGTGATACAAGCTACGAAATGGAGATCTTGGAAGTGTTGCCATTTTCATAATGTAATAAAAATACTGTAATGATAAATAATTAATAATAAATAGTATGTAATAAGCATGTAATAAAAACAAATTTTATATTTCCAAGATCACTGCTTTTATAATTTATACTCGGGTAAAGAGCCTTATGTGGTACCAAAAGAAGACTGTATAAAACTTTTGAAAAATAAAATTAGTTAAAATCTTTGTTTCCAAGAATCATCTGAAGTAACTTCAGGGTCTGATGGCAGTAGGCTTTCATCAGAATCTGTTAATTAAATGTCAGAAGGAACTGTATCACCAATAACTCCATCACCATTCTTCCTGAATCTTTTAACCATTAAAAATAAAATGTGTAGAACTTTATTTAAGATTGACGTTTAAATAGTTCAACAGCAATGCTGAAAATTTCCCTTTCATGAACAACCTGTGTGTTTCAGAGTTGGCTAGAGGTCTTCAAACTACCTCCACACTTTGGTAAACAAAGTTTTGGTATAATATTTTTAAACTTGTTGAAGACTAAGGACAAACTGGAGAACTGGTGATATGACAGCAAAAGTACCAATACAATGAAAATAAGCAGCTGAGGGGCAAGAAACTTTTAATCACACTGCTTAAAATTCTTTTTTGTTTCATGTGATTAACACGTCATGCAAACACCTTTTTGTTGAAGATTCACTAATCCTGACTCTTCCATTAGCAGCTTCTCAAGTTCTGTGGTCCTAAGGAGACCTCAAGCAAAAACCAATGACAAGATTTACTGTTCTTGTTATTTTTAAAGTTTCTCTTTTAAAAACTATGAAAATATTTTTCCTGGCCTTCCCTAGAGAGGGCATAGAAACAAAAAAGAAAGGCACAAACTGAAGTTTTCTAGATTCTGAAGGTCAGTTTTCAAAATCCTTCATTGTGTTTCAGAAAAATTAAATTCAGGGGCATTAAAAATGAAATACCTTACACCATAGCCTTCTGCTTGTCAGAACACGCACCTTTTGATCAAACATTTTGAAAAAGTTGCCACATCATAAACATGACAAAAATAATAACCTATCTAGGGGGAAGGGATAGCTCAGTGGTTTGAGCATTGGCCTGCTAAACTCAGGGATGTGAGTTCAACCTTGAGGGGGCCATTTAAAAATCTGGGGCAAAATCAGTACTTGGTCCTGCTAGTGAAGGCAGGGGACTGGACTCGATGACCTTTCAAGGTCCCTTCCAGTTCTATGAGATAGGTATATCTCCATATATTACATATCAACCATCACTTGACAGGTTCACTGTGCTATTTAATCAAAAGCAATTATCTAATTAAAACTGTTACAAAATTCGTCATATTCTATTTTAAAAAGCAAGTAGGATAAGAACCACTTGCTCTGTTTACTCTGCATGACAGTGATCAAATCTGTTATAAAAATTATCTTATGAGTTGAAAATAATAGCAGAGATTTTGGCTGTTCTGAATTCTTATTTGTTTACTTTTTCAACTTTAACTGATCTGTCATTCAGAATCTATGGATGCACACATATCAATCTTACATTTAAAACAAGCAAGGAAGAAAACTGTTTACTGCAACTCGCTATTGTCTATTCATGACACACAAGTATGATTCCCCAAAAGGGACTGCAGTGCTATCCAGAGACCATGCTCATAGAAGCCAAATGGGGTAGCTATTAATACCCTATAGCAAATGAAAATTCAATGTTTAGTTTTCAAATCCACACTCTTAAAAAAAATGCTGCAAAATAAATTCTGATGCGCACACTGCAACACAAATAACAGACCTCTATCATCATCATCCACACCCAAGTAATTTCTTATTGAAATCCTTCTTTGACATGAACAGTCTAAGAACTATCATCTATTTTATTCTACATCCTTTTGAATTTTTATCATAATGTTAGAGGAAAACAATTATCAAATTCACAGACTGGAAGGGATTTCACATGGATCTCTGACAGTTACTGCCAGATGCTTTGTTCTGTTTTTATTATACAGTAGAACCTCAGAGTTACAAATACCAGAGTTACAATCGGACCAGTCAACCACACACCTCAGCTGGAACTGGAAGTATACAATCAGGAAGCAGAGATCAAAAATACCCAAATACTGTACAGTAGTGTGTTAAAAGTAAACTACTACAAAAATAAAGGGAAAGTTCAAAAAAAGATTTGATAAGGTAAGGAAACTATTTCTGTGCTTGTTTCATATAAATTACGATGTTTAAAAGCAGCATTTTTGACAGGACTCAACAATTTCATACATATGTTCTCTTGATGTTTCAAGCAGAGCAACCATTTTTATCATGTTTTCCATTCTTATACTATCATATACAAAAATTATGAGCCTTTCCCCCTAAATTTATCAAGTATTGTGCACTAAGTAGGAACATGTATATTAAAAACAAATTATGAAGCAAGATGACAACTCAGTAAGGAATTAAATTATAACTTGCTTTCTGTTCCTGTGCCCTTGCCTACTCTTCTCCCCAAACTTCTTCCATAACTTCTTCTTTCATATAGTGATATACAGCCAGAGGACATTCCGAGGAAAATCTGAGGTAAGTCTGAGACAAACAGGACAAAGAATATTTGAAATATGAAAAATGTGTTTTAAAAAAAGGTTTTCCACTTTTCCATTTTATAATGTTTTTAAGATAATCATTTCAACAACAGCTATTTCTAAAATCTCCAAATTTGGTGTATATATCTATCCTGAAATGTGAACTAGTGTCTTTGGAAAGCTGGGCGCTTAAAATACTTTAATTTTCAAGAAACCCACAGGCTCCTTAACAGAGTTGACAAAAACTCACCAGTAACAGAGAAACTGCCAGGGCCAAAAGTCAGTACACCCAAAACCATATCTAATCCTGCTGAATTTATAAGTTACTCAGGCCACTCCAACTTTAGGGGTTTCACAGTTCCTAGTTTTCTTTTTGCCTTAAGAATGTAAGAATAATTGCAGACAAAACCTAAGGCTTCCCTGTTGCATATATTTAATTACAGTAATATGGTTTTGTATTATATAACCTGCACCCACCATCCTCCAGCTTATCTAAAAAGGAGGATTTTTAAGATCAGTTTTAAAGGAGCTGTTGTCAAAATATGTTAGCACATGGAAAAAACTGATCTTTCACCTGGATGACTGGCCCTCTGTCCAGTACTGAAAGGAAGAACAAGACACACAACCCATAACAGAGAGGTCAGCAGGAAACAGTCTAGTGCAGTTTCCCCCAAACTATTGATCATGACCTCCAAGGATATCTTCTGATGTCGAGCCAACCAGGACAAGGGATAAGAAGCAAAATAGGGGAGACACGGGATCTGGAGTGAGCATGGAGCAAAAAAATGAGCAAACAATTTGCAAATACCTAGAAGATAATAAGGTGATAAGAAACAATCAGCATAAATTTGTCAAGAACAAATGTCAAACCAATCTAATAACTTTCTTTGACAAGGTAACAAGTCTTGTGGATAGTGGGGGAAGCAGTAGATGTGGTATCTCTTGACTTTAGTAAGGCTTTTGAAATGATCTCACATGACCTTCTCATAAACAAACTAGGGAAATACAATTTAGATGGAGCTACAAGGCAGGTGCATAACAGGTGGGAAAATCATTCCCATAAAGTAGTTATCAGTTGTTCACAGTCAAGCTGGAAGAACATATCCAGTGGGGTCCTGCAGGGATCAGTTCTGGGCCCAGTTCTGTTCAGTATCTTCGTCAATGATTCACAAAATGGCATAGAGAGAGTGCACTTTTAAAGTTTACAGACAATACCAAGCTGGGAGGGGATGCAAGTGCTTTGAAAGATAGGATTAAAATTCAAAATGACTTGAAGTATACTGGAGAAATGGTGTGAAGTAAATAGGGTGAAATTCAATAAGGACAAAAGCAAAAGTACTCCAATCAGTTGCACATATACAAAATTGGAAATGTCTCCCTAGGAAAGAGTACTGCGGAAAGACATCTGGGGGTCATAGTGGATCACAAGCTACATATGAGTCAACTATGTAACACTGTTGCAGAAAAAGCAAACATCATTCTGGGATGTATTAGCAGGAGTGTTGTAAGCAAAACACAAGAAGTAATTCTTCTGCTCTCCTCCACACAGATTAGGCCTCAACTGGAGTAGTGTGTCCAGTTCTGGGAGCCACATTTCAGAAAAGATGTGGACAAATTGGAGAAAGTCCAGAGAAGAACTATAAAAATGATTTAAGGTCTAGAAAACATGACCTGTGAGAGAATGTTGGGTTTTGTTAAATGTTGGATTTGGGTCATTCCAGCTACACCTCTATCTCGATATAACGCTGTCCTCAGCAGCCAAAAAATCTTACCACATTATAGGTGAAACTGTGTTATATCAAACTTGCTTTGATCCACCGGAGTGAGCAGCCCCGCCCTTCCAGGAGCACTGCTTTACCACGTTATATCCAAATTCCTGTTATATCGGGTTGCATTATATTGGGGTAGGTGTACTATTCATATTAGAATTGAAAGTTTATGTATAGTACATACAAATGTGTTCAGATAATAGGACCCAGGGACATATAAGCCTAACTGATGGAAGCCAGACTCCCATAAAAACCTTCGCCATCAGAAGCTACAGATTTCTGTCAGATTTTATCTTATAAAAGAGAAGGATTAGTACCCAGATGACAGATATTTGGTCAGTAACTGCATTGCTACACCTTCCCCCTCATATATCCTGTTCTCAACCCAAAACCCCATTAATAGTTAAGGAAATTAATATAAAAAATAAGTTGTGAAACAGTTAGGGTTGCTATGCGTGCACACAAACTATACCTCACAAACCCACAAGAACTAGGACAAGGAATATTAAGCAACCTAACAGTATACATTTATTCCGCCACCAAAAAGCACACACCTTATCATTACTAAAACTACCATACACCACAAATCACATCCTGCAACCTTAACTCTGCCCCCATGTAGAGGTTAGCCTTTCATAACCTTTTAAAAGCTTCTGCAAACCATTTGTTTTAACCAAATGACATGCTCTCAACATAACCACCCACTGCATCAAACATCACGACTACTATTGTTGTGGGGGGGGGGGGGGGAAATCTGGTAAAGGAGGATGTGCAGAAGGGTGAAAAGGAGACATAGTAAAGGGTGCAGTGTATATTATGTTGTAATCATTGGGCCTACAAATTTACCCTAATTGCAACTTCAACTGTAAAAAGTGAATGAACGCCTATCTATAGCAAAGGTTGATGGGAAAAGATGCATCAGGGAAACAGACTGAATTAGTCCAGACAAAAAGGCCTGCTGATACAACTCAAGGACTGTGTTAAGATCATCCTGGTAAACAAAGAAGGTGTGGGACTGAAAATCAATGGACCAAAGTGGTGTGTTGGAAACTAGGCCTAATTGGTGAATAAAATAATGAGGAGATGGACTATTCCACCCATCACTCCTTTAGGGGATTCTTAAAAAGAAAAGACTTCTGAGGGAAAATTAGCAGACGCAGCAGCTGCCTAACAAAAACTGCTGGCTAGAAAACAGGCGAACAGGAAAAGAGAGCTGCACCTTCATAGCTCCTATACTCATCATGTCCTAGGAGCTGCAGGATTATTTTAACACCAGTTACAATTATTTTGGTAAATGTATTTCAAAATACCTGTCAGCAAGTATGTCTGTGACAATACAGACAATGAAAAAGATTCAGGAAATGTTTTTTGTCAAATAAGATTCCTTACTAGGCATATACATGTAGAATGTTGAGAAATTCCTTTAAACTACAATACAGAACCTTATCTCCTGCCCCTCTCAGAAGCAGTGCAAAGGCTTGAGGAGTCAGGGGTAATGGAGGAGCTGAGGGAGGGGGAAGGAACTTGGGTGTGGGTGGGAGAAATATGAAACAGGTTTTTGTTTGTTTGTTTTGGGGGGGGGGGCAGGGAGGGTTTGTTAGGGAGCCTTCCCCAGGCAGACCCTGACTGACCCCTAACCTCTCCCATTCAGTCAGGTACACCTGCCCTTCCACATGTGTATCCCATGTGTCATTGCACACCTTCCCGTCCCCACATGTCCCTCTACCCCCACACAGAAACCCATTCCCACCATCCTCAGCCACCCCCCAGGTGTCCTCTCACCCCCTCCCCATCCCTATCTGTCTCTGAACCCCCTCCCCCTTGTGTCTGTGCTCCCACTGCCACCCTTCTCCACCCATGTGGCCCTGCACACACACCCATTTAGCCCTTGTCCCAGTCTGTCCTTCCCCAATAGCCTTAGGAGCCCCAGTCTGTTACTTCCCAACCCCACACTGTCTGTCCCGCCTTATCCCGTCTCCTGATCTGGCCCCACGGGCACAGCATTGTCAGACAGGCAACCTCTTCCCTTCCCTATCAGCAGCTGCTCTGTTCTAATGCCTCAGTACCCCCTGGCGGGCAAAAGGTGGAACGGCAGCAACTTTCCGGCAGAAGTTATTTTACGTGAGGAAAAAAATTGTGTGGGTCACATTAATAACGCGCACATGCAGCGGCACAGAATTCCCCCAGGAGTAACTAGCACTTCTGTTAGTAAAATTTTTGTCGGTCAAGGTGTGAAAAAAAACACACTGCTGACCGACACACATTTCACCGACGAAAGCACCAGTGCAAACAGCAGTGTTGGCAGGAGATGCTCTCCAAAATGACACTGCAAACTTTTCTAGATCTTTTAAAAAACAATTACATTAAAACTGGGGCCAAGCTGTCTTCCGCTGACCAAAGTTTCAAGGTTCTCTATCAAATGTTGGCCAGGACAAAGTGAACTAAAATGGAAGAACTGGAAAATAAGGTTGAAAAATTAAGGGGGCTAACTGCTGGGGAGGAGATGAATATGTAATTAATTTCCACATATTAGAATAAAGATTAAAAATGGCTCAGAACCATAGGCCAAGAACATTTATACCCTGTTTCTCCAGAGGTGTGAAAGGACCATATTCACCTTAGTTATTTGAAAAAAGAAAAAAAAAATCCTGGTACAACTCCTAAACATTAAAAGATGGGAGGACTAACTGGAGTGATATTACTGAATATCAATAAGAAATACTATATTGACAAATTAGAAGAATGATAGCTAGATCTATATTGTTTTCTCTTATTCATAGCAATCCCATAAGCATTGTGGTTGACTTTTGTAAAGTAAATTCAGTTATTTACACCTGTGCAAATCCACTGACGGTAATAAAGTTACAGATATGTCACTGAGGGCATGATCTGAAAACCACTGCCCAAGTTAAATGAAGGCCTCATTTGGTCTGTAAAATAATTATTACTGGTAATACATAAGAAGGAAAGCACTTTGGAGGGCAGGATTAGAATTCAAAAGGGCCTAATAAAATGGAGAAGTGGTCTGAAATCAACAAGATGAAATTCATTAAAGACAATACAAAGTACTGCACTTACTAAGAAAAAATCAAATGCACAAACACAAAATGAGGAATAACTGAGTAGGCTGTAGTATTGGTGAAAAGATCTGGGGGTTATAGTGGATTTTGAGTCAACCATATGATGCAGTTGCAAAAAAGCTAATATAATTCTGGGGTGTATTAACAGAATATGTATGTCAGACACAGGAAGTAAATTGTTCTGCTCTACTCTGCACCGGTGAGGCTTCAGCTGGAGTACCACACCTAGTTTTGTGCACCACATTTTAAGAAAGATGTATACAAACTAGAAAGAGTCCAGATGAGAGCAACACATATAATAAAAGGTTTAGAAAATGAAGAAGGATTAGAAGAAACCACGCAAGTTTAGTCTTGAGAAAAGAAGACACAGGGGACCTGATGATCTTCAAATATATTCAGAGCTGTTATAAAGAGTATGGCGATCAATTGTTCTCCATGTCCACTGAAGATAGGACAAAAAGTAATTGGCTTAATCTGCAACAAGGGAGATTTAGACTAGATATTAGAAAAAAGCTTTTGAATTATAAGGACAGTTAAGCACTGGAATAGGCTACCAAGGGAGACTGCGGAACCCCCCATCACAGGAGGCTTTTAAGAAGTTGCTGGACAAACACCTATGAGGTCTGATCTAGGTATAGGTTGTCCTGCCTCAGCATGGGGGGCTGGACTAGATGTCCTCTTGAGGTCCCTTTAAATCCTACATTCCTATGATTCTATGAAAGGACCCCAGTTCCATTATGAGCTCAAGATGAGTTAACAGGATTGGTAATGGGAAGCTAAATACATTCGGTACTCAGTCACTGAGATATAAACAAGGACCCCAGGACAATAACTTTACAGTCTCTTTCACTGTAAAAGTCTACTTCAATTTCCCTGTACCTTAATTACCCCATCTGTAAAACAGATCAATTTTCACCAGAACTCTTAAAGGAACTTTTTAAATATTAATACAGTATTGTGTGTGAAAGTGTATTTTTACTCTTTGTAGTCTCAGTGGATAAATAATTTTCCCATAAACATAAAAAAAAAATTCAATTTAGTCTGAATATTAAAAGCTTCAAAAATTCTCAAAACTTTAAAACTGATTTTTATTGACCAAACTTGGGTAAGTTCCTGAAGACTTCTTTTTTTTAAAATTACAGGTTTTCATTTTCTCTATAATTTAACCACTCATTTCACTAACCAACAGAGTAGTCCACTTTGACAATAGTATAGATGTAGCTTTAGTGGTCTACAAATCACCATTCCCTCTGAAGTAGTTGATATTCTGTATTACTCAGAGACCTCTTACAGTTTTATTATACTCTGACTTTTCAGAGATTGTCTGGGTACATGCAGATGGACCTCTCTGCAGCCCGGTAAAAAAAGACTATAAGAACAAATAAAACCAGTGCTGTTTTCTCTTTCTTGACTCCCCTTGTAAATCAGAGCATTTATCACTGATAAAATGTACCATTCATTGTCTTAACATCCTCTCCAACAGCAACTATCAAGACCTTATTTAATGCCCATAATTAGTCTCAAAAGACCTTTTCATTCAACAAGTATCAGAGGGGTAGCCGTGTTAGTCTGGATCTGTAAAAGCAGCAGAGAATCCTGTGGCACCTTATAGACTAACAGACGTTTTGGAGCGTGAGCTTTCGT
>NC_133771.1:71239672-71240911 GCF_003597395.2 Chelonoidis abingdonii
GGGGGGGGGGGGAGTGGCACTATATGTGAAAGAAAATGTAGACTCAAATGAAGTCAAAATTTTAAGTGAATTCACATGTCCCATAGGATCTCTATGGATAGAAATGTCACGCTCTAATAAGAATATAACATTAGGGATCTATTATTGAACACCTGACCAGGACAGTGATAGTGATGATGATGAAATGCTAAGGGAAATTAGAGAGGCTATCAAAATTAAGAACTCAATAATAATGGGGGATTTCTATTATCCCCATATTGACCGGGAACATTTCACTTCAGGACGAAATGCAGAGATAAAATTTCTCAATACTTTAAATGATTGCTTCATGAAGCAGCTGGTACGGGAACCTACAAGGGGATAGGCAACTCTAGATTTAATCCTGAGTGGAGCGCAGGAGCTAGTCCAAGAGGTAACTATAACAGGACCGCTTGGAAATAGTGACCATAATACAATATCATTCAAAATCCCTGTGGTGGGAAGAATATCTCAATATCCCAACATTGTGGCATTTAATTTCAAAAGGGAGAACCATGCAAAAATGAAGGGGTTAGTTAAACAAAAGTTAAAAGGTACAGTGACTAAAGTGAAATCCCTGCAAGCTGCATGGGCGCTTTTTAAAGACACCATAATAGAGGCCCAACTTCAATATATACCCCAAATTAAAAAACACAGTAGAAGAACCAAAACAGAGCCGCCGTGGCTTAACAACCACGTAAAAGAAGCAGTGAGATAAAAATACTTCCTTTAAAAAGTGGAAGTCAAATCCTAGTGAGGCAAATAGAAAGGAGCATAAACACTGCCAAATTACGTGCAAGAATGTAATAAGAAAAACCAAAGAGGAGTTCGAAGAATGGCCAGCCAAAAAACTCCAAAGGTAATAACAAAATGTTTTTTAAGTACATCAGAAGCAGGAAGCCTGCTAATCAACCAGTGGGGCCCCTGGATGATCGATACACAAAAGGAGCGCTTAAAGACGATAAAGTCATTGAGGAGAAACTAAATGGATTCTTTGCTTCAGTCTTCACAGCTGAGGATGTTAGGGAGATTCCCAAACCTGCCGGCTTTTGTAGGTGACAAATCTGAGGAACTGTCACAGACTGAAATGTCACTAGAGGAGGTTTTGGAATTAATTGATAAACTCAACATAAACAAGTCACTGGGACCAGATGGCATTCACCCAAGAGTTCTGAAAGAACTCAAATGTGAAGTTGCGGAACTATTAACTAAGATTTGTCA
>NC_133771.1:71240936-71295951 GCF_003597395.2 Chelonoidis abingdonii
AATTCCGCAGATGTATGAGGGAGTTCCGGGATCTATTTCCACAAGAGATCTATCCTGTTATGTGTCTTTAATCCTATTGTATCTCACTTTTATGCGTGGGCTTTTTGTTGTTTTATTTCTAACAACGCGAAAAGGGGGGGAAAAATACTCCTGATCTTAACTTCCTAGTTATACAGCTATTCTCATTGATCTGATACAGATATTTGGCTCGATGCCTTGTGGTTCATCTTTCACTTAATTTTACTAGTCCGCATAACTTCTATCGTTGAGGGGCTCACCCAAATGGGAAGGAAGGGGAATTCCAGTGTGGAGCTCTTAGTGCTTCCCGATTCCCGAACACCTTTGACAGCTTCCCCTCACTCAAAGGCTCTTATGTCAATTGCTTTGTCACCGGGATTAAAGGAAAGATCTCGTTCATGGACTTGAGAACTTGTCTTTTAAAAGACGGGCAACAAATTAGCGGTAGGATAATGGTAACATTTCAGAATGGAGGGGATAACTATAGTGTTCCCCACATGGTCAACGTGCCTCGGCCTTAATCTATTGCAACTTATTAATAAATGTACTGGAGAAAGGCAACTAACAGTTGAGGTCTGGGGTGGCATAGCTGCAGATGTTCCTAAACTGCTCAAGATAGTTGTAAGACCACAAGAGACTGTGAGACTTCAAAAAGATCTCACAAACTAATGACTGGGAACAAAATTGGTAATGAATTTCTGTTTGGCAACCTGACTAAGTACTGCACATCGGAAAAAATACCCCCACCTAACTACATCTGATGGGGGGCCGCTAATTACGACTTGAGTCAGAGCAAAAGATCCTGGGTCACGTGGAGATATTCTCTGAAGTGGTCCGCAGTGTTGCAGACTGGGCAGTCAAAAAGCAACAGTGATGTTCAGGACTCATTAAAAACGGAGACAGAGAATCAGCATGAGCATCTATTATTGCCTCTATATAAACTATGGTACGCCGCACTCGTCGATTATCCTGCGTCACGAAAGGTACTGTTGGGTTCTCCTCATTCCCAACAAAAACGCCTATTCTAGCACTAGAAAGGTTCAGAAAAGGGCAACTAAATGATTCAGGTTTGGAAGGCGTCCATATGAGAAGACTTAACGAAGCTCAGGCCTCTTCAGCCTTGGAAACGCGGGAGCCATAGGGGCGGATATGTATAGGGCTTATATAATCATGACAGTGATATGGAGAAAGTGGATAGCAGAAAGTTAGTTTCTTTCATTAATACAAAGAACTTTAGGGCTTCCCAATGAAATTAATAGGCAGCAGGTTTATATAAACAACAATAAACGAAGTTCTTCACGCGCACTGTCAACACTTGCTGGAAGTCTTACTCTGAGGAGGGTTTCGTGAAGGCTAGGACTTAACACGTTCAACAGGTGACTGGATAAATATCATCGGTGGTTAAGTTCATACAATGGCTAATTGCCAGGATGGGTAAGATTCGGTGTCCAAGCCTCTGTTGTCAGAGCCATCGAGCTGAGCATGCAGGAGAGAGACACTTGATTCACTTGCTTTTGTTCACTCCTCTGGGAACACCTGGCATTGACCCACTGTTGTCGTCCTGAGACGGGATATGGGCCAGCTGAACTCTTGTTTCCCCCTGGGGTATGCCAGTTCTTACCGTTCTTCTATAAATCAAAGTAGACGTTTGCATTTGGCATCGGAAACAAGCCCATCTTTGAGAAATAAACACAGAAAGCTCCATGAGAAATTGGATTTTGTTTTTACTAAACTAAGTACTTTGGGGGAAAAAAAAAAACAAGGTCATCATGTATAGACACTGATAGCCTTTGTTACACAGATTTAGAGCAGTGTGTTGCGCTACCCTCTTAGATGTATTCACAGAACATTGTTTAATATATAGAGTTTAAGGGGTAATCCCACAGCAGAATGGTGAAAGTGACAATGCCAAAAGCTACTTCTCTGTTTCCATGGGCAGTGAAGTCGCCGTCCTCGGAGATTATCTGCGTAATGCACAGAAAATCTTTATTCTGTTTTCCCCTTTGACAAACAAACTGAGAACATTCGAAGCACTGTATGCTTAAAAACATTATATTTTGCATGGCTAACATCCTCACCAGGAAGCAACATTACTACCGTTCACACATACATCATGTCCTCTACGCTTATCGGGGGTAGCCGTGTTCGTTGGATATGTAAGCAACAGAGAATTCTGTGACTTAACGACTAAAGCGTTCTTGGAGCTGAGCTTTCGTGGGTGCAATCCCTACTTCCGTCAGATGCGGTAGTGGAATTCCAGGGGCGCCTATATATATGTAGCAGCAGCTAGAGATAACGAGGTTAGTATCCTCAGGAGGCTCGAGGCCTGTTTAGTCTGTTCTAGCAGGAGAGGTGTGAAAACCAAGGGAGGAGAAACTGGTTCTGTAATTGGCAAGCCATTCACACTCTTTGTTTAGTCCTGAGCTGATGGTGTCAAATTTGCAGATGAACTGAAGCTCAGCAGTTTCTCTTTGAAGTCTGGTCCTGAAGTTTTTTTGCTGCATCATGACTCTGTTGCCTTATCTTCACACATTATTATGCAGGAGTCAGTCACAGATCCATAGTTAAAGCCAAGTTTTGCACTTAAAGCAGGGATTCCAACACTTCCCTATGTATGAATTAAAAATGTTATTAAAGCTAATGGTAAAAAAAAATTATGTAATACATAGGTTGAGAAAAGAATGTCTGTACATCTGGGTGTAGTGTTTAGATTATCCACAAATACAGAGTTTGTTTTTTTTTTAAAAAGTCATATGATACATATTGTACAAAATCAGAAATAACGCAGATTTAGGTGAATAAATTTAAGAATACAGTTTAGATATTAGCATCCAAGTATTCGAGTATCACTCACGAGAAGTTGTACAGAAATTTGGTTGTGGAAAGCAAAATAAGTCAATGAGTGAAGATTGTCCCTCAGTAATTGAGAATTAGGGTAGGTTGTCCACTGAGGAAATACAATCTATAAGTTACTTCCTCAGTGCGCTTCTCATCAGCACTCCAGCTCATCTCTCCTGGTATTGTCGATGTCTGGTGATATGTTCTACGTAGATGTCCCTCGACCATCTGATGGCATCTGACACCATGAGTTGCCGCATCAGCCGAGCATAGCATTGACCAATTCTGCATTCTTGCAGCACTCGCTCATTACTGGGGTCCCATGCACCCAAGGCTCTGATAATCAGCGCGTGTCTCTGAACCTGGTAACCCCTAGCTCTCAAGGTGTCAGCCAGTGGGGCGTATTTCTCCACCTTTCCAGCACATGCATCGTGGAAGGCCGGAGCCCTGTTCTCGAAGGGCAATGTGACATCCACCATGATAATGATCTTCAAGTCCTCATTAGCGATGATGATGGTCCGGTCACAGTTGGCTGTCGGTTCCGGGGATGGTAATCTTGGATGGTGTTGTCTCAAGGTTGCCAGGCTCTGGAACGGGGCTTGCAGCTATATAGGACATGAGGTAGTGTCTCGTTGGCATAGCCGCACTTCCTACATTGTTTGTCCAGATTCCCGTGGCGTATGGCTCCATTCAGTAGTATGCAGTTGAGCCAGGCTCCTTGGATGAACCTCCAGTCAGCAAATCAGGTGACACTGTCCCTCGGGAGGATGTGGTTGCTGGCGTCCCACTTACATGTCACCTTGAACACCTTGCCCTGGTCTGGCTTCTGCTTCAGGTTTTCCACACACTGGCAGCAGATGCCATCCTTCAGGGTTCTCTTCAGCATGGTTCTAGCTTTCAGAGTGAGGACTGTATGATCCGAATTCGTCACCTGTGGCACCAGGACTCCCAGCTCATGGCGTTCCTCTCACCATGTCCAGTGGCAATTGATATGCTTCTCTAGTCATCGCGTTGCATTGCGGGCATGAGTCCAGAGCGAACCAAGTCTTACCCATCTCTTCCAAATTCACCTTCCAGCAAGCCACTCAGGTAATACACCATATCCCTTCCAAACTTGCAGCACTTATCTAAAGTATAAAGGGGTACCACACGTCTTTATTCTCTCACCTCTCTTTTTCCCACTCATTCCATTAAACTCATCCTCTCCTTCTCTCTTCTCCACCCCAAAAAACACCTCACACCATGGATCTAACAAGCTGTGCTTCTGCCAGCTTCATCATCTGCTTTTATGTTATATCCCTTCTCCCACTTCATCTCTTTTTCTCTTTTTTTAATGCGAGGTACTGTGTCTTCCTATGGCTGTACAGCACATCTTGGATGCTATATCAATATAAATAGTACTCGTATAACATTGTATCTTTTGTATATGAATGATTTCCACCGGATAATGACCAGAACAAGTATTTTTCTACATATTTTCTTGGTTTTTCTTGAGATTAAGAAAAAACTAAATCTGAAGAAGGAAAGTAACTTGGATTTTGTTATATTTTCTCAAATTAGAAGTTTCTTGTATGGGCAACAATTCAAATCCAAGAACACACAGTGAATCAGGTGGATCAGTCAATCTGTCTAATAAGCTGCTTTCTAAAAACAAAAATACTGAAAACAAATATATCTCCTAAAATATTTTAATGTAAATATTCAGTCACAATAAAGGAACACAAAGATACAAAATAAACCTTATAACTTTGTTTTAATAACTGAAAATTAGGGCTCATAAAATCTAGTATCACAGAATACTAAACAAAGATGGAAGAGACCTATTAAGGCATTGATCACCAACCCATCCATCGCGATTGACTGGTCGATCCTAGGGAGTCTCCAAGTCCATTGCGATCGCCGGTGGGGTAGCGGGGCTGCCACTAAGACAGGCTCCATGCCTGCCACGGCCCCATGTGGCTCCTGGAAACAGCCAGCACACCCCCGCAGCCCTGAGGGGGAGTGTGTGGGTCTCCACGCACTGCTCATGCCTCCAAGCACTGCCCTCGCAACTCCCCTTGGCCATGAACGGTAAAATGTAGCCAACGGGAGCTTTGGGGGTGGTACCTGCAGAGAGAGGCAGCGTGCAGAGCCACGTGCTCTCCAACCCCCTGTCCCAGGGGCCACAGAGGCACATTGGCCCTTTCTGGGACCAGAGTGGGGTAGCCACACCCCAACCCCCAGCCATGAGCCCCCTCCCAGAACCAGCACCCCACATCCCCTCCATCCCAGCCTGGAGCCCCCTCCTGCACCCATACACCCTCCCAGAGCATGCACTCCCCACACCCCCTCCTGGGCCCCAATCCCCTACCCCAGACTCAGCTCAAAGCATCCTCTCACACTGCAAACCCCTTAGTACCAGCCCAGAGCCCACAACCCTCCCAAACCCCAACCCTCTTCCCCAGCATGGTGAAAGTGAGTGAGGGTTGGGGAGAGCGAGCAATGAAGAGAGGGAGGATGGAGTGACCATGGCAGGGCTTTGGGGAAGGGGCGGGGCCGATCCTTGGTTGCCCTTAAATTCAAAAAGTGATGTTGGGCATAAAAAGGTTAGAGACCACTGTATTAAAGGTAACTGATTCATATCTTTGCCAATGTAGAATTGTTCCATTACAAATTTAAGTAGTCAGTCAAGCCTAGTCTTAAAATGTTCAAGCTTAAACTATTTCCTTTTGGAAATAATTTCAGTGTCTAGTAGATCTTACTGACAGCCATCTTAAATTTCCCCTTTCTTCAGTCTTATCCCTGATATAGTGTCTTGTCTTTCCTCCAGATTATAAACTTATTTTCTCATAAATAAAAGTTATTTATGAGAAATAATCTAATATCTAAAAGTTAGACATTTTTAACTGTGATTTTTTCCTTTTAGACTCAATTCCTCCAGTCTCAACTTTTATTCTCTCTTTACAATTATTGTCTTTGAAAATAAACATGAAGTTCCTATTCAACATCAAGGCTTTCCAAAAGTACAAAGAAAAGTAATGCAGCTTATATGAGAAAGTAAATGAGCTGGTAGCTTTGAGAAGAAAGTTCTGCTGCCTATACCTACACTTTTTAAAAAAAAATTGAAATACAGTACAAAGATTTCACTCATTTATCCAAACATCAAAAATCATTATGCTAAAGAGTAGATGGATAGATATAAGGTTATGGATTTATATAATTTCTAACACAAATGAGCAATAACTGCTCCTACCAGTGAAAACTGAATGGAAGATGGAACCAACCTCCAGTGGTGAAAGCAGACCAAATGCTTCCAAGTAATTCTTGGAGAGCGACAATCTCACCCGATTTCAGGTCTAATCACAAACTTAACAAGTCATAACTACTGAGATGAGTTAACCTCTAAATCAAATGTCACAATAAGGATCTACACAACTGTCTACTAAGGACTTGTCTACACAGGAATACCTATTTCACTTTCAATTAACACCAATCATATTCTGAAATACCTTACTTGCAGACATGACAATATTCACCTGGAAACACTCTGTTTTTAAGAAAACTCACTAAAGTTCACAACTTTTTGGAGACATACAGATATACCAACAATTCTTTCAATGCTCCTCTGAAAATCTGAACACCGTAGGTTACTATTTAAATCTTGCCCAGAGACAGAGAGAGAACATAAAGTCCAAATTAAGCAATAAGAGATGGCAGTCATAAACATAAGGAGATGGAAGAGGAAAGTAGGCCAAGGTTATATTAATAAGATTGCAAACTAACTTAAATTAGTCATGTACATATCTTAATGGCTCCCATTCCCTCCCCCATCTCCCCCAATATACACGCCTTATATCAGTTTGGTTCCCTCTCTTTTGGCATTACTCAAATAGTAAGTTTTTAGGAAGGATTTCAGAGGCAGAACTGGAAAACTGCAGGTTTAGGAAGAGCATTCCCTTAAGATAACCTCATTTTCTGAGCCTGGGAGACAAAGGATAGTGGTGTTGTAAGGAGGAACAAAGAACACAGGTAGTGTGGATGATTTTGAAAGAAAGATTAGAAGCTCAATTTTAGCTATATGTATCTTGAGATAACAGCAAGTCACTGTTATAGAATACTAAGAAGACATGTAAATACAGGATTCTGTCTACAGTTTAGGATACTTTTAGAGCTGAGCCTTTTTGAAGGAATACTCCTAGCTCCCTTTATATTCACTTGGGACTGGAATGTTGACAAGTCCCATTCATTTATGGGAGAGGCTTTTGGAAATTGGTGATGGTTAAGAACAATAAAACTTAGTAAAAACTTTGGAAAAGCGTGTACTGACACCTTAATGCCAGTGAGGGAAACTTCCAATGCTAACATTACTCATTCCAGGGGTTTATGACAAAGGCAGGCTTGTGAGACAGGAAGAAAGGTAATCAGGAACAGAAAGTGGTTTCGGGGAGCAAACCCAGATTTTCTGCCTCTATTCAGGGCCCAACACTGGAACTCATAGTTGCACAGTGTGATGGAGCTGTCCTCTCCCCAAAGCACTCAGAGAAGGGTGGGAACTGTAATCTCAATGATGCTGAGGTTTGTAGGTCAGCCCTGCTGCCAAATCCTTTTATAGGTTTTACATATATAGGAACTATTACACTATCAATTACATAAAATTATCTCTGAAAGGAATGAAGTAGCTGTTGAAAAATGCATGCTTACACAACCCAACAATTTAGATCAGAATGTGAGGAAGAATGCCAAAACTGAATTCACACTGCAGAAAAAAATATATAGGCAGAATGTAATCACTCAGATTAGAATTTAGTGAAGGCTAACACATGCGCTCTTGAAAAAAAAGGTCACGGGATCTTTAATGACAAGTAGTCAAAACTTAAAGGTGACTGTTTTATATAAAAGTAATCCACTAGTCTTAATACTCATTCATTGATAGTAACTTCAGTCTTTATTAGATATATAGTTAACAGAGCATCCTCCCACTGTCAGTTCCCATATCCTGAAGATTCTATTCATTTTCTTAAAGTCACAGAAATACCACATCTCCTTTCTTTTTAATTAAAGAGAAAAAAAAAACACCACCACCACACATTTATTCACATATCTGTATTTGTCAATAAACAGCTTTCTAGAAGTCTTAACAGGTCTCTTTTTGATGCAATGACCATCTAACCTCTATATTTGTTGTATTATTGAAGCTGTTCTTTATTACTTAGAGGAATGATATCATTTTCAATTTCTTGTTGCTCTTGTTACTGCACTGTATCATTTCTTCTTTCAGCTGAGTCTGGTCTAGCACGTAACAATTGTCTATACACTCCACTTTGATCTATACACTTGACCATTATTAGTCATGACATCATAACATTGAGGTGCTACCTCTTTTGCTACGGTGGCCTTTTGAGATCAATTTCTACCATTATAGGATATGTACTCTATCATTCAGTTTCAAATATGATAGTTTATGCATTTACATTCATAGATTCAGATTCATAGACTCTAGGACTGGAAGGGACCTTGAGAGATCACCGAGTCCAGTCCCCATTCTTCTATGCCTAAATGTCCCTCATATTTGCATTTCAGTATCTCTACTGTTAACTCTACAGGAATTACTAATCTATTAGCTGTAATGAGAATTCCTTCAATTACTGATAGGTCTTGAATTAATAATTATATGGCTTCAGTATCTTTTTTTATATATCCTTTTTCAATACCTATAATAACCCTTTGTAAAATCCTCAACCTGTCTAGTTGCTTATACAATTTCTTCCCATTCTCCTGACATAGGAAACAATTAAGTACATCTACATGTACCCCATCATCATCATCTTCAATTACACTGGATACAACATAAGTTCTAGAATAGTAGTTCTCAAACTTTTGTACTGGTGACCCCTTTCACACAGCAAGCCTCTGAGTGTGACCCCCTCTTATAAATTTTTAATATATTTTTTAATATATTTGACAACATTATAAATGCTGGATGCAAAACAGGGTTTGGGGTGCAGGCTGACAGCTTGTGACCCCGCGTGTAATAACCTTGCAACCCCCTGAGGGGTCCCAACCCCCAGTTTGAGAACCCCTGTTCTAGAAAGAGTATCAGCAACAATTAAGATTTATATGTCTGATTACTAATTTTAAATCATATAAATACAATTGAAAAAACAATCTTTGTAACCAAGGCAATATGTCAATTATAATCCTTTCTGAAAGATTAACTAATGGTTTATGGATTTGTTTCTGCCAATACAGATCTACCATTTATAATTATGTGAACATTTTTGCATGAAGAAAACAATGCCAAAACCTCTATTTAAGCATACTGACATTCCATTTTTGACATAGCTCTAGATGCATAAGCAACTGGTTTCCAGAGATCACCATACTTTTATAATAGAACCACTCCTAGGCCTTGTTTGGCTGCATCTGAAGAAAATTTTGTAAATCTGTTACTATCTAATAGTTTTAATACTGTAGCCATTTTTATTAGTTGCTTAAGCTGCTTCAATTCTTATTGATGTTCACAGTTCCATTTCCACGGATTATTTTTACAAAGGGATCAAAAAATTATACTGAAGCCATATAATGTATTCAAGACTTATCAGTAGTTAAAGGAATTTTGTTTAAAAGTAGTAGAGTAGTAATTTCTTTAGGATTAGCAGCACGGATGTTGAAACACTTACGGGGGACATTTAGGCACAGAAAAATATAAATGTTGAGCAAGAGAGTCTGTATGGGTGAAAAATGAACCAAAACACACAAGATCATGTAAAAGAATGTGACGTGTGTCAAAAATATAGAAATGCTCAGTGTAAATAACCAATGACATTTATTCAAGAAAATTTAACACCCTGGTCTAAAGCAGGTTTATTGATGTTCACAGTTCTATTTCCACGGATTATTTTTACAAAGGGATTAATCGCATAAGTCTTTGTATTAAGAGTTTGCATGTATTAAGCAATATGAAAGTTATTGAGGCTACTTACAAGGAAAAATTGTTTGTAAAGGCTTTGTCTTTATTCTATATGATAGCTAACAACCTTTAATTTATAACTAGCATACCTTTGTTTCTCCCCTCCCTCCTTGTCAGATCTTTCCAAGTAAATTGAAAGATTGTAGGGCTCTTTCAATCCCTAGTCCTACTCAGTTCAGTATCACTGTTGGCAAACACAATGCAATTTACAGAGATTTACACTCTAAAGCCTTTGATCTGAGATAGACTGCAAGTTTCTATGAAATAATCTCAAGACTTTATACAGTACAAATTTATGGATAGTGGAGGGAGGTTTTTTCCAATTATTGATGAGCTATTTCAGACTTGCTTTCAGTTGGACCACTTTATTGTGTGCCTTAAAGAAATCAAAGGTCAGGAATATACACTACAGTTAAAAAGAAGGTATTACAAGGCAATAAGTAGGCATGACAGCTATTTTACAGTTCACACATTTTCCTGTTTTACAATATGGAATAAAATAGCTAGTTAGCCTGACAATTGGAAAGGGCAGTTTAAAGAAATTAGTGAAACATTTTTATGCTTCGGGGAGCTCACTATATTTTTACTAGACTACACTCATTTAATTACATTAACTGTAATCATTTGAATATAAAGCCCTAAATTAGAAACGATGGTCCAGCTTTTTAAAGGAATTTTGGCATTGCTGCACTGAGCATTGCAATGCGTAACTGATTTAGGAGCCTAAGTCTCAAATTCAAAAGAGATTTATGCATTTAGGAGTCTAAATCCCAATGACTGTCAATGGGATTTTGGCTCTTAAGTGCCTAAAACCCTTTTGAAAATGAGACCTAAATACCTTTAAAATTTGGGACAGTGTCCGCAAGATACCATCTTATTAATATGTTAAAGGCAAAAAACATACAGTCCTCCATCCCCTCATCAGGCTTCCCAGTGTTGCTAATTCCCCAGCTGGTTTCTTATGAATAAAAACATCTTACTACAAGCCTAGTTTTGGAGGATAATTTAAGGTCAAATAAGGAAGTACTTCTTCACAGAACACACAGTGAACCTATGGAATTCATTGCCAAGAAATGTTATGAAGGCTATAACTGAGTTCAAAAAAGAATTACCGTAGATAATTTCATAAAGAACAGGGCCATCAATGGCTATTAGCTAAGACTGTCAGGGATGAAACCCCACATTCTGGGTGTCCTTATGCCTCTGACTGCCAGATGCCGGGACTGGACAACAGGGGATGTATCATGTGATCATTGACCTATTCTGTTCAGTCCCTCTGAAGCATCTGTCACTGGCCACTGCCAGAAGACAGGATATTAGGGTAGATAAACCATTGGTCTGACCCAATATGGCCATTCTTATAATTTTATGTCAAACTATGTCATTTTTCTTTAAACTACAGTGTGGTATCCAAATTTCAGGATCAACTGCATGAAAGATTTTCAGCCTGGCAGAATTTCAATTGCCATATCATTACAAAAAACTTAACAGCAAAAGAGGTTGATTAATCATCAATGGAAGGCAGATAGTAGACATAACCATGAGACTTTCATGCCATCATTGCTGTCACAGGCTGTGGAAACAGGTCTCAGCTGAGCAAGACACCAGCCTAGGAGGTGTGGCATGGATTAGAAGAGAGAAGCAAGGGATTAGGGAAAACTGCATGTGCCAGATCCACCCTGTACACTCACTGCAAACGTGTTCTCATGCACCCTTAAAGTACATTCTCTATTCTCGTGACACCTAATTGCAGCATATATAAAGGGCTGCAGACTTGGGCGATAGCCCACTAGCTGTATTGTAGCTTCTTGTCTACTAAAGAGACACAGCCGGCTGCAACAGCAGTCTGTCCCCACACAGCCAACAATAAATGCACCTGCTTGTACAAGCAGCATGCAGCCTCTAGGTAAGAAAAGTAACAGAAAGCCACCAGGAAAGATGGAATGAAAGAAAATAATAAGTAAAACATGACAGGGGATGGGGAGAGACAGAAAAGGACAGGAAAGAACAAAAATTAACAAATATTTGTCAGAACATGATGTGGCAGCTATCCATCACTTGCTGGGAGGAACTTCAAAACTGTTAACTTTGTTAATATTACTCAAACTCTGGCAACTTAGCAGACTTGGAATTTATATTTAGTGTCCCTGTCCCACACACACACCCCACTTAGATGTTCCAAACTACATTCTTTTCTTATTGATTTAAGGGGGCCCACTCCCCATCCTTGCAATAGCTCCCAAAGCAAAGAAAGAGCAAGAATGGTGTTCTTTAGGTACATTAATGACAGAAACTCCAACAGCATCTAGAGCCTTAATAGAAGAAAGTCTTCCACTGACCTGCAACCCTCACTGTTACAGCATTATTACTAAGTATATGTATTGTGGTAGTACCCAAAAGCTTTCATTAGAATCTAGGCCCCACTGTGTTGGATTCTGTGCAAGCACATAGTACGCTGCCTGGGATGAGGACCTATTAATTTGAAACAAGATAAGTGAATGTACAGAGATTAGGGGAGAGTGGAGAGGCAATACTAAGGCTGCAGTTAATTACATTGGGTAACTGTATGTACAAATGGATGAGTCTGACTCAGACCTTTTTAAAGAATATAATAAATGTCAGGTATCCCTAATTGCTACCTAATCTAGCCAATATCAGTAAACTGATTTCTTGTGAGCATCCCAGTAAAAGCAGGATTTATGAGGAAGGAAGTGATAATTGGCCATGTAGATTAGTTCCACTGGCAGATAAGGTATCTGAAACCGTACAAGCTACATTACACAAGCTATGCAACTGTAATACACAAGCTATGTCTAAACTTTCCTTGGAAACTATGCTTTCAGCCATTCCAGGTCCTGAGGCAAGAGTCAACATTTTTAATTGCAAACTGGACATTGCTACTAACAAGCTGCCTATATTATTTTCAACTGAGTTATTAGAGAGAAGGAAAAATAAGTTATAGCTTTGGCATCAAAACAGCAGAGTTCCAAAACACTCACCAGAGCTTTAAATAAATTAAATTTTTAACAGGGCTTGAAACTCTGGAAGATTTCAGCAAGGCATCAAACATTTATATATGGGTATTTGTTTGCTCTATGGAGGGGCAAGTTAACTGCTAATCTAACTGTGCTGTTAAACACTGCAAGATTTTCACCCTCCTCTTTAGATATCAAATACTTTTAGAATTCCCAGGAAAGGTAAACCTGGATCTCTTGATAAATTTCTTTCATCTCTGGCACTATGATGGTTGCATTCACATTCTCCTTCAACTAGACACATGAAATGAAGATTAAGGAAGGATATTTTATTTGACTGAGGTATCTGTGAATATAATTTTTCCCCTAAGGCCAACTCAAACTAGGCAAGATATTCTGAGTTTGAAGCATTAGGTTTTTCCAATTCAGTCCTCCATCTTGACTAATCAGTATTTAATTCTGACAGGACCTCTTTTCTGAACTCAGATTAAAAATCAAGTAATTTGGAAAATGCTGTTGAATTTGTTGATCACATTTCTGAAGGGCCTAAATTCAACTCAATATTTGCCTAAGACATTTAGGGTGAAATCTGGGTTTCACTGAAGTCAGTGGGACTTTTGCAATTGACTTCAAAAGGGCCAGGATTTCATCCTTAGCATATACATGATCCATGTTCAAGTCTGTTTATTTCTGCTCTCTCCCAAGGTTATTAAAGACTATTATTGTTTCCACTACTGAGGTGCCTGTCACTGCTCCCTAGTTGAGACTGAGGTCTATTTTGCACTTAAAGGAAGGATTCAAAATTCTTATGTACAAAAATACAGCATATTCTCCCCAAATTTTCAGCACTTTTTGAGTACAGAATGAATGTTGAAAATTCATAAGTGAATAATGAGTTACAAGTAACTTTAACATAGGTCCTTTAAGAAACTTAGCATCTGTGTCAGTCTCTTTGTCCCAAATGATTTAACAATGGAATAAAACTGACTTCAAACTTTCCATCTTGTTAAAGTTCACTAAAATCATATGCATAGGCTGTATTCAAACAAGCTAGCTTAATGAAGCTAAATTATTGGAATAAAACAATTGTTATTCTACTCTACATATGTTCTATACTGCATTTATCAGCATAGCACCTGACTTCCTTCCAGTAGTGCATTAAGTAATGTGTTAATATCTGCTATGTGTTGTTTGGTGTCTCGTCCTTTCCCCGGAGAGAGAAGTGTATGCAGTAGTAGTCTTGTTTTGGCAGGGTATTTTTTAATTTACACATTTTGCAATGTATTTATGTTAGAGATGGTGAGGTCAAAGACATGCACTTTGAGGAGAAAATTTGAAGTTTGTGATGGTCCTTAGTTCTTGAGGAAGTTCTTTCCAGGGATTCAGAAGATCCCAATAAAGATGCATCTCCTGTATAGATGAGCTTTACTATTATCATAGAGAAAATGTGCCAGAAGAGATTTCTTGGGAGCAAGTCAACCTTGAAGAAGAGGCCTGAAACCTTGAGCTTTGTTTGAAAATCTGAGGGAAGCCAGCGTACAGAGGATAGGTTTGTTGCGCTCATGATAGCCTGTGCTGTATTTAGATATGGTGCAGTGTTCTCTATTGGTTGAAGTTTTCTAAGCACTGAAGGCTTCATGCCTGAATATATCAATTGCTATAGTTCAGCCAAGAATTGATGAAGACATGAATAACTGAGGCCCAGTCATCATCCGCTAAGATGAGATGGAGTATCCTAGCCAACCAGACAAGACAAAGCATTATTGGAGAATGGTGCTATGTAACAGCTTAGCATCAAAGAGGAATTCAGCAGTACGCCTATAGACTGAATCAGTGTGGGTGTGTGCCTTAAACCAAAAGAAAAAGCACCGTGGCTGCAAACTCTTCAAAACGCTTTCCTCTCACCACTAGGATCACCTCTGTCTTGGTCAGGTTCAGCACCAGTCATCCATTGTTTTTTCATGAGCTGATCTTGTCCAAGCATTGGGCCATCTTGGTATGGTGGTCATATGTTGTGAGGAATAGGTAGAGCTGTGTGTTATATGCATATTGCTGGCACTTGAATCCATATCACCTAACCAGTCCACTATGTGGCTTCATGTACATGTTGAAAAGGACAAGAGAGAAAATTGAACCTGGGAGGATTCCATAACCAAGCCGTTTGATGGTGGAAATGCAATTTCCCATCACTACTCATTGAGTGTATCCCTCCAGGAAGGACTCAAACCATTTCAGGGCATTATATTGGACCTCTACCACCTCTCAGGCAAAAGAGCAGTATCTCATGGTCAATAGTGTCGAATGTTGCAGAGAGTAGCAGGAGGAAGAGAACATTCTATCCGTTGACAGGAGATCAGCCATCAATACCACTAAAGCACTTTCCCATTCCATGACCTGGCCTGAATCCAGATTGTGCTGGATCTAGAATATTATCTTCACTTGATGAACTTGTAGTTGGCCTTTGGCTAACTTCTCTATGAGCTTGCTCAGGAATGGGAGGTTTGACACTGAGCAGTTGTTGACCAGAACCAATGTATCCAAGTTAAGTTTCTTCGGTCCTGATCGGGCTATTGCATATTTGAAGGAGGAAGGGAAAATTCTCTCTCTGAATGAAGTATTGGCTGTTTCAGTCAGGCATAGCACCAGTTGCTCATGACTCTCTTTCACAAGCCAGGAAGGGCAAGTTGCTCTGCCTATATAGGCTACAGACAGGGCCAAGAGAGCAAGCCAGGTAATTTTACAGAGGTACTATTGTGTTGTTGGAGGCAACAACCAATCACTACCTTTTCTCTACAGCAAGTTTGGATGCAACGATTCTATTGGTTGTAAAGTGTCAAGGATATGAAAATGACTGAACACATACCAATACATGTTGGTAGATTAAACAGAATAACTATCACTTCTCTTCAAAGGTTTCAAGGCTGCATGATAGCCTGGGCAATAGAGTTTGAAAGGCTCAAAATGGTGCTGCCCCACAACAAGGCATAAGCAATGAGGCAATGCTGGGGAAACGCTAAAAAAGACATGAACTCAAGGATTGGGCTCCCCCACACCACTGTTTTCTCATAGCACTGGTCTCACTAACACAACCCTCTAAACCAGTAAATTAACTACGAAATAAGGATACTTCAGAAGCTTTGTGTTGCTCTAGCAATGCAATGCAACTGTACACCTAGTTTAATACAGCACACTCTGGCATACCACTGAACATACTTTTCCCCCCTCATAGTGTCACTATATGGTGTCTTTGAAAGCAATTTTTATCTAACATCGGGAACTTCAATCTATGTCTACAGAGCAAAGAAAAACAACACAGCAGGCCCATGCCAGGGACTCGGGCTCAAGAGGCTTGGACCGGGGGGGTTTCTTTGCTATGTAGACTTAGCCTAAAATGCCTTAAATATAATTGTATGGCTACTGCATAATATCACTAGAGGGCAAAGTTTAGATCTGCACTTCCTGGCTCTCTTTTACTTGTAACCTTAACTCCAAATGTTCAGGGTTTGTAAACTCTGATCCAGGAATAATTATAACATTCCAGTAACCTTTTTCAAACTTTACATTACTGACACAAACTCTCCACCTTAAATTCCTCCTAACAGTTTTTTGTCCAAGAGTTTACGTTAAACAATAGCACTCAATAGATTACTATAAGCTCTCTGGGGCATGGACCACCTTTTTGTGATTTGTTTGTACAGTGTCTAGCACAACAGGATGCTGGCCAATGACTAGGGCTTCTAGCGGATAGCTCAGTGGTTTGAGCATTGGCTTGCTAAACCCAGGGTTGTGAGTTCAATCCTTGAGGGGGCCACTTAGAAATCTGGGACAAAATCATCACTTGGTCCTCCTAGTGAAGGCAGGGGGATGGGACTCAATGACCTTTCAGGGTCCCTTCCAGTTCTATGAGATAGGTATATCTCCATATATTGTATTATATTAGCATAGTACTGACAATATACTTAGGTAAACAGACTTCCTGCCCTCAAGATCTTACAACCTAACTGAAGATAAATTTAACAAACAATACATGGGCAGGGGGATAATGGAAACAATAAGTTCAGGCAGCTACATCAGAATCACTTAAATATCTGTGGATGTGTTGGTTTTAAATTACTGTTTTAAAAATCTCCAGTGTAAACCGTGTTCTCGGTAACCCCTTAACATTTGCCCTCCATCCAAAAAAATGTTGCTAAGTTTGTTGTCGGTTTTATATTTTCTTTTATCTTTGTAAAATATGTATTTTATTTTGCTTCCTTATTTTATAGACTATAGTAACAACTCCTTTATTAGTGTTGTTAGTTCCTTTTTTAACTAAAAATTACCCCACAACTTCCTACATTGATGTGTCTCCTCTCTCTATAGTATCTGCCCACACTGGGGCTAAGAGGCCTCTACAGCACCAAGAGTATTCCTACTCTGCTGCTGCAGTTCAGGGCTGGTATCAGGCACCAGATGGCAGAAATGTCAAGTTATAAACTATGGAGCATACAGAGTCTGATGTAAGTGTGATCAGGTGCCACATAGGCTTGCCCGTTACTTAGCCCCCGGTCAGCAACCCCTTTTCCCACAGCTCATCAAGTCAGTTTTCCAATGCCACAAAACAAATCAGAGTTCAGAAATCCTGATTTGGGGCCTGATTCAGTAAAGGAACTCCCCCAGTACTGTTTGGAGGTTGAGGTGACAGCTGACAATACATGCCCCAAAGCCCTGACAAGTAGGCAAAGCTCAGTTTTTGTCTCCTTCCACTTACACTTACTGCAGCTGGTAGTGGCCGGTAGTCTGGTGTGTCTTTTTAGAGGATGCTGAGGCCTTCACAAAGGGACACTACCTCAGGGAAAATTTGTAGAGATTTAGAATGCTAATTTCTGAGTAAGTCTCTGGACGAAGACAAAGAAAAACTATACCACTTTTAATCACTCCAGCAATAGGCTAAAAACACTGTCAATCTGAACATAATTTGCTATTTGCACATACAAACAGCCATGCGCGCACACAAATATCTGCTCGTCACATGCAATCAAAGAACTTACTTGTAAAGTCTACTATGCAATTGCATATCAGACTTAAAACAAGACCCTTGAAGTGTAGTCCTACTCTGAAAAGTGACTCTGAAGTTGACTTTTTTTTTTATTTTCTCTCAATGACTTCTGATTGAATGATTTTTTTCCCCCAATTGCCAACTCTGAAAACTGAAATAAATTCTGATTGGCTCAGGCACCACGACAAGTAAAGGTTGCAGATGAAAGTTAGCTAACTGACAACGATAATGACTCAGAATACAATCCAACTCTCTTCTAGAACCATATTGGCTCTTTTGTTTATGGGAATAGTAAAAAGGTTGATTTTATCACTATCATAAGCAGATAGAATACATACAGGAAACAGACTGGTTGAGTAAGAACAACATTTTATATCTACTTTTCAGAGTAGAATTAACAGGGTAGAGTCACTTGTTACAATGGGTAAACTATTACAAGGCGGTTTTGAAAATCAGTTTACAGTTTTCTACAAAGAGTTCCTAACACAAAGAGTAAAAAAATTATGCAACTTTTCAGCAAGATGACAACGATAAACCCAGAAATAAAAATACAAACTACTTTCAAAAACTATTCAGAATTTATTCATAGTAAGAAGTATCTTATCTTTTAAACTTCTGAAAAGAACAAAAAGGGATGTGCTTTTCTTTGTAGTTAAAACTATAAAATGTTTCTATCTTTGAAAAATTTGTGGGATAAGACCTTTTTTCTTTTTCATATCATCATCATATATATTATCGATGATATAAAATCTTTCCTACTAAACTTTTCAGATGGTTCTAAGAGTGGTGGGGTAGTAAATAATGAAGAGAACAGGTTTCTGTTAGAGTGATCTGAATCATCAGATTAAATGGTCATAGTCTAAAAATATGTGTTTTAACACAGCCAAATACAAGGTAATATATATGGAAATAAATAACACGTGTTATTCCAATAGGATGAGACACTTGGTATTGAAAAACAGTGACTAAGGGCATGTCTACACTACAAACTTTTGCTGATGCAAGTTACATCAGCATAAAGCCACCACAGTTAGTATACTGCTTGTGAACATGCACACTTGGCTCCTTGCACAACACTGTGCACAGACACCAGGAATGCTTGTTTCGATTCCCAGTGAAGTGCTTCATGGCTAAGTAAACCAGTGTGCAACCTGCCATTGTCCAGCACACCCTTTTGGGGAGTTTTGACAATGTATTGTGGGGCAGAAACAAGTTGCAAGGGGATGACAGGAACTCTCTTTGTTGTACTGCTACCTCTTCTAGAAGCAAATTAATGAAAAGTGTATAGCTATGTCCCGCTAAGTTGGGGGCACCACCACTAATGGGAAATAAATTTATACACTTACCTTTAGTTCCTTCCCCTGCATTGGGCTCGACTACCAGGACTGACTGGATTGCAGGGGAGCCCCAAACAGGTCCTAGCTCATGGCATAACTGGATCCCCATGCCCCCAATCCTCCTCCTCACTGTTCACAGTAGGACCCTGTGACTTGGGCTCCTCAGAGGTACCCATAGTGGTGTGCGGGATGATGTAGGGTCTCCACCAAGTATGGCATTCGGCTCTTTGTAAAAGCAGCAGATCTGCAGCTCACCTGTTATCCAGTCTGGCCTACTATTATGCCTGATCCAACTGCTTCACTTTCATTCTGGTCTCTCTCATCCTCCTTCTCCTGCATCCTGTGGCCATACATACTGGAGAGAGTCCAAAGGAGGGCCCCAAAAATGATCCAGGGGCTGGAAAACTAACCTTATGATGTGAGTCTTAAGGAGTTCAAATTATTCAGTTACCTGAAGAGCAGGTTGAAAGTGGCTTGATCACTTCTAAGTACTTACATGGAAAAGTTATCTGATAGATTGGGGCCTTTCTATCTTGTGATACAGACATAATAAGATCCAATGAGTGGAAACTGAAATTAGACAAATTCAACCTTGAAATAAGATTAAATTTCCTAACAGTGAAGGGAATTAAACATTGGAATAGATTAGCAGGGCCGGTGGCAGACTCACCATTACTTGAAATCATTAAAATGAGATTAAAAGACATATTTTCAAAAGGATATGATTTAATCCATCTTCTAGAAGGAAATCTTACAGTCAGGGAGGCGGGGGAGCCTGAATGGTCCCTCTGGGCTTTGGAATCTGTGAGTCTATTTATTCCCCCTGTTCATCTCATTTCTTGATGGGCCGGTGGGAGAACAGAATTTTTCTCATTGCCCTCACTATGCTAACAACACTTGCAGCTCTGCATTAAGACCGTGGCTATGATCAAATCTCATGCTTCCCAGCTTCAGCTGGTCATCTGTAGAGGGTCCTGCCTATTCAAAAATAAATAAATAAATATTCCACGAGTAGAATTTTGAAAAGCTGATGTAACAGTGGATGCAAAACTACTACAACTCATATGCCCAGGTTTCTTTAAAATTAGAATTTCTCTAATGAGAAAAACAAGCAGATAAATACTATTTTAAATGTTAAAGAATTTTTGCATTTGGGAATAAACAGAAGTAATGCTAGCATATTTAAACAAAACTCCACCACATATTACAACCCATCAAATACAAAACTCTAGGCACTAAAACAAACTGATTACAAGCAACTTCATACTACAAAAAATTCCTAATCCAAACATTGTAGAAAGTTATCTACTCAAATAAAACTCATCTTTGTTAGAGACACGATTATCCAAAAATCTAGAAACAAGCATTTCCCATGATTAGATAAATAAAGCAATCCAATAAAGAGAGGCCCTCAAAACAACTAGAGCAGACGGTTACGCTATCAATTTTTGTAAACTATGTAACACTACATGCAACGTATGCCTGAACCCTCAAAAATGCCACAAACCTTAAATTATGGTACAATCATATTCCTAAAGATAGTGAACGATGTCCACCCTACAGGCAAATCTCATTAATGGAATTAGAAGAGCCAATAGCTAAGAGTGTAAAAATAAACACGAGATTCTTTAAGTATATTAGAAATAGGAAGCCTCCAAAAGAATCAGTGAAATTAAATGGAGCAATTAAAACAGTTAAGGACATTGCTCAGAAGCAGTCATTTCTTCATAGCAGTCTTCATCACATAGACTGTTGCAGAGAAACCTACCCTAGACCTACTCTTTTCTGGTAATAAAGATTAAGTACTAGCACAGATTTAAGTGTCAGAACAAACTGATCATTTAAAAAGCTGTAAGTTGTCACACTCCAAGCTTATAATGTAAGAGTTACTCATAAGTAGCATCTTTTTCCCAGAATTGCCTCTGCAGAGCTACACTTGTGTGAGATTAACTAGCAGTACATCCCTAAAAAGGTAGGCTAAGGAGAAAAAATGACTAAATAAAAGACTGCTCTGCCAAGCAAAGCCTGACTAAGATGCTAAATACAGAAAACAGTGCTGCATAAATGTATATAAAGCTCCAGGAGGATCTGTTACAATTTTCTGTAACACAAACATTCTCCAATCATGCCAAAGAAACTCCTTTTAACATCAAATCTATAAGTACAGGAACCTCAGTCAATTAACAGAATACCTGTATGTAGAATCTAGTCCATTTGGGAAGTATCTGCACAGAAATTACTTTATTCCATGATGTAGAAGACTTTCTAAAAGACTGTCCAATATACAGTAACTTAATACTGTCTTTGCATCAAGTCTAGGTTTCTCAGATAATGAAAGGAGCTTAGGAAAATTAGAAGATCTGGTTCAGATTAAATTTTGCAATCACCTTGGTCAATACATTTAAAATTATACTGTCTTCACAAAGCATTGTGAAAGTCATTGGCAGATGGTAGCCAAAAATTACTGTCAAATGTACCCTGGGCAGCAGTAGCAAGACAGTTTATTTTTTTAGATGAAACAATTATTTCGAAATTTTAGGATCACTTACCACAACAGCTAAATACCAAGTATTCAAGGTTGATAAAGCAAGTCTCCAGTTCGGAGAACAACATTTCCTCATGGACATGTTCCAGGATTAACAAAGCATCCTGTACTACTATAGATTAGTATACACCAGTGTAAGAAGTTAGAATGATCCATACTGCCTCACTGAAGAAAGCAAAAAACTGGTTAGAGAATATACTCATTGATTCTCAAATAGATCTAGAAACTCAGGCACAACCAGAGGAAGACACAGTGAAAAGACCCTTACACCAACAACGATAATCCCATGCTGGAGCACTCGCCAGAAAGCCTGTATTCTCTCTCACCCTTGAGCAAAAAAATGGAAGCAAAAAATTTGATGTCAGGTTGCAGATGAAGGTCATGGAAGACACAATCTTGTGTCTAATTTTCTTCCCTTAAGACAGAGCACTGCAGCACATATTTCTAATCAAAAGAAGTGCCATTAGCTTTTTAATTACATGAAGTCATCAGAACTTGGTTTTATCAGAGGAAAGAGATCATCTCCACCAACACACTGTACTCTAGGAAACAGGTTCATTTCTGAAACAAAGAAAAAAGCACCTACTGACTGAAAAAATACCGTATATCTTCATAACTTGGCTAATAATAGTTGATGCAATTAGGCTTATTTTTGTGATCAAACCAACACCTGGAAGAGCACTGAAGCCAAGTGGAATTATTAAAATTCTGCATTTGTGTTATGTATCACAAAAATCTGACCTCTATATCATGTAAAAGCTATTTAATGCCATCCTCCTTTCAAAGTTAGATGGAGACAGATACTAAGCGAGTCTTCGAACTTTATTTGGCCACAAAAGAACACTGGAGAAAAATGTCCATTTTCTCACAGCTGGAGCCACCAAACAGACAAATTCTATGAAACAACAATGCCTAACGATCTATCTCATCAGAAAAAAGGTGAGATCACAGAAAAAGCACTCATTGTGGATTAACTATTTGATTGTAAACTGAGGAAACTGCGCAAATTAAGTTACATTTCTTAATTTATCTACAAGCAAAACATTACCTTTCCTGCCCATGAACATATCCTTTCCATACTGTTGAGGAAAAGAAGACCACCTCCGTGATTTGATCAGACAGCCGGAGGCACCTTTATTGATTACAAGCATATATGCAGGGAGAGACAGGTTCACCCTAGCAAGGGTTAAGCTGCTCTGTCTGTTACAAATGTTACTGAACTTATAAAGGTTAAAACCGTAAAACGTCACACACAGATACAGCCTTATTTGGAATACAAATTGCTAATACTGCAAAACATAACTAATATTTACCCTATGGCATACATATTGCTATTTAGCAAGCAACTCTCATACATTTTCCTATTTCCCTATTATAGTCTTTGCCAGTCAAGTCTGCGGTTTGACCGTTTTAGCACTTTTTCTGTAGTCCCAACAGCAGGGTCAGCTGTTATACTTAATAGATCTCCTGGTTCCCCTTTATCCAATTCTAGTTCCTCTTTTGGGCCCTGACTACATCTTTCTGCCTTGGCATGCCCTTTATACAGTAAAACAAGCTAAACTTGGGCTCTAAATTATTTTTGCTCAAAGGCCTAGGGCTTAAGATAATAGGGGAGGGGTTATTTTCCCTATCAATACTTCCCCCCTTCCCCCTCCAATAGATATACACAAATAAAATCATAATAGAAATCTGTTACAATGCTGTAATATCCATTCACTCTCCTGTAATCAAACAACCAATAGAAGGTAGCCTATTAAAGATTTTATGTAACCCAGAGAACCACAATTACAAGTACAGACAAGTTGCTAGAAAATTAAAAGCCTGAGCAGTTAAAAATTTAGAATGAATTTGTTAAAAAATCAAAAATTTCAAGTCTATAAGTGTCATGATGTGATCCTTCATTCACATGTGCAAAAAAGTGCTACATTATATCACCTCAGATCTATAGTATCTATAGCTTAATTTTATACTTGAGGGAAACTCAAGCATTATAGTATATGATGCTTCTTTACAACAACTTTAAAAAAATCAAATAAAATTCTTCTTTTCAGCCTTATAGTCAGAGTCAGCACCATTATTATCAAACAACAAATTCTTTAGAATCAAGCCAGTGGCTGATCTCATTGTGGATTCCAACCAGTCCATTTGTTAAGCTATTTGACATATAAGCCCAAGGTAAGAATGATGTTAGCTAAGTTAATTTATATTATATTCTTGTAAGAGAATGGGTCATTATAGAAAGAACTAGGTAACAACCCATTTTTTTCCCATCAGAATTCCACGAAGCTGTAGCATTCCATCAGATAGGTATGTCTTAAAGTCAATCGTTAGCCATTCTTCCTCCCCAGTGATCTCAGTATACGGTTGCTCAGATAAATCAGACACATTCATCCTCCATGGTACTTTACACAGTCATTGTAATTTTTACTTAGGACATTTAATTTAAAAAACCTATTTTCAGGGAAAAACATGGCTTCATATTCTTTCAAATCCAATAATATTTTATCACAGCCAGCGCTTGCTTTCTTTTTGAAAATGGTTTCTTTATAGTAACTAAAAAGATAGGCTAAATTACATACATGATTTTAATAGAAACGGCATGTATATGGATATGAAATATAAAAAGGTACTCACACAAATGTAAATAAAGTAATTAAAACTCCTTAATACTTTGGATTTTGGATCAATTCATGTGCATTAACATGATAAAATGTAGATAGCCTTGTTTTTGTTTGCACTATTTTAAATTATTCAATACACATTTGAAACCTTTTTAATATTCTTCCTTGTAGGAGATTTTTTTTCCCCAAGACTGGTGTCTCATTACCTTATCCACACTATTCCTGTCTAAACATTCAGCTCCACTCATTAGAACTAACATCTGCTACAAACGTTATTAATGAGATACGTATCAAGGGATACAGGCAAGCCACAAACCACCTGGGCTAATCACACTTTTCAGTACAAAAGCCGATAGCAGCAGCAAATATAGAACCTGCCTTAACATATTGTAATAATTATCTTATTCATACAGCAACTGCTATTTCTAAAATCCAACCCTTCAAAATTAGGTACATTTGTAAAACCATATGCATATCTTCTAGCTACTCTTAACATACAATGTATACCCTTTATTAACAGAGCCACAGGGCATAATTTTTGTAATGGAAAATTTTCAATTTGTCTTTTAGATTTATATGTCTCATGAATGTATTAGCATAAAAATATTTTCAGGATACCAGAGGCTTAGTAATAACTGCTTCAATAAATACTTAATATAGGATTCACAGTATACAGTTTTAGAACATTTTTAAACTTTAAAGATTCACTAAAAATGTAATGCAACAAATTTTAAAAGTATATTTATCTTTTTCCCACAAACTGCATGGTTTACATGTAGTTATTTTAAATGTACATGTTAAAATTACAAAGGAAATATTTCCAAAAGAAAAACATTACTTAAGTGAACTTCAAAGCTTTTGGTTTGACGTTTTAAAGTCATTTGCCAGACCTTGTCTATACTTGGGATTCAGCAGTCAATAGCCAGCAACCAGTCCAAGCCCCAAGTAAAGACAAAGAAAGTCACAATTTGCATCACCTGACCTCAGCACACCTTGAAAGCTGGAAAACCCAAAGGCTCTTTGTTTTTTTGGTTTCTATTGTGTTTAAAACTTCCTGGGAATATAACATTATTACAAAAAAAAAAATATTAAAAATGGGTGAAAATCAGTGCAAAAAATTTACTTGACAGTTTTCTATGGAAATATGAGAGTTAATATGGAGGCACAGTAGGATGGGAGTAAAAAAGCAAAAAATAGAGAGAAGAGTATTAAAAGTAGAAGCAGCTTGATCTCCTTCTAGAATAGGGTGTTGGTTCTAGGGAGTTCCAGCACTGTTTGGTTTTTTTAAAATGACTCTAGCACTGATGTACACACATGCATACGTATACAAGGAAGTGTATTTTCCACTACAATGCCTTACTTTAACAGACGCCTTACAATTAGTTTGTTTAATTATTAATAAACATCTAACAGAGTATTGGATTTTCTTAACACAATTAGAATTTTCATGTATTTCAGCAGTCCAAAATCTGGGGTGAGAAAAAAAAAGTTAAAAAATAAATAGTAGCTTTTGTAAAACCCCAGAATTATTCGGTAAAAATCAGTAAGAACAGAAAAAGGATGTTAGTAAAGTCAGTCAGTGAAAACTATCACAACTTTCCATGTCAATATTTGGATTCTGTACAGATGCACAGGTACACAGATACACAGGTTGCTTGCCACATATGATTGAAGAAGGGCGAATCCTAAATAAAAAGATATCTCCAGATTCCAGAAGAAAAAGTCACCATTTAAGGAGGTAGCTAGCAATGTATTTTAACAATATTTTAAACAATTAACACAAAAATGACCACTCTGGGTCAAACCAAAGGTTCATCTTGCCCAGTATCCCATTTCTGACCGTGGTCAGTGGCAGATGCTTCAGAGAGACTGAATCTATCAACACAATTTCAAATGATCTATCCCTTGCGATCCAGGCTCTGCTTCTGACAGTTGGAGTTTTAGGGACACCATTGAGCACGGGGTCACATCCGTGACCACCATCCTGGCTAACAGCCATTGATATCTTCAAAACTTTTCTAGTTCTTTTTTAAATCTAGTTATAGTTTTGGCCTTCACAACATCCTGTGGCAAAGTGTTTCACAGATTGACTGTGCGTTGTGTGAAGAAGTACTTTTTTTGTTTGTTTGTTTTTAACCTGTTGTCTAATAATTTCATTTGGTGATTCCTGGCTCTTTTGTTATGTGAAGGGGAAAACAACACTTCCTTATTCACTTTACCCACACCATTCACACTTTTATAGACCTCTGTCGTATCTTCCCTTAGTTGTCTCTTTTCTAAATCCCAGTCTTTTTCATCTTTCCTCATATGGAAGCTGATCCATAAATCTAATCATCTTCATTGCCCTTCTCTGCATCTTTTCCAATTCTGATGTATCTTTTTTGAGATGGGCTGACCGGCACTGTATGCAGGATTCAATGTGTAAGCATACATGGGTTTATACAGGGGCATTATGATATTTTCTGTTTTATTATCTCTCTTTCCTAACGGTTACTAACAATTAACAGCTTTTTCATTTGCACCCTTTTTAGGTGACAAAACTGAGGAACTGTCCCACTGAGGTGTTAACAGAGATGATTTGGGAACAAATTGATAAATGAAATAATAAAAGTCACCGCGACCACATGGTATTCACCTAAGAGTTCTCAAGGAACTCAAATATGAAAATGTAGAACTACTGAACAGTGGTATGTAACCTATCACTTAGATCAGCAGATATACCAGCTGACTTGAGGATAACTAATGTGATGTCAATCAACCAAGATTTTGTAAAGGGATTTCATGTCTCACCAATCTATCAGAATTTTTTAGTGGGTCAGCAACAAAGGTGATCCAGGAAGTACACTATTTCTGGTTTTTCAGAAAGCCTTTGACAAGTTCCCTCACCAAAGGCTCTTAAGCAAACTAAGCAATCATGGCATAAGGTCCTCTCATGGATCAGTACCTGGTTAAATGACAGGAAACAAAAAAAGAGTAAGACTCAATGGTCAGTTCTCAGAATGGAGAAAGGTCAATTGAGTCCCCCCAGGGACCTATACTGGTACCAGTACTATTCATAAATCATCCAGAAAACGGGGCAAGCAGTGAGGTGGCAAAGTTTGCTGCTGATACAAAATTACTCAAGGGAGTTATGTCCAAAGCAGACTCTAAAGAGTTACAAAGGGATCTCACAAACCTGGATGACAGGGCAACAAAATGGCAGATGAAAGTCAATGTTGATAACTGCAAAGTAATGCATATTGGAAAACATAATCCCTACTATATATATATATATATATATATTATATATATATATATATATATATACACACACATATACACACACACACAACATGATGGGGTCTAAATTAGCTATTGCCACTCAAAACAGAGACCTTGAGTTATTATGGATAGTTCTCTGAAAACATCCACTCAATGTACAGTGCCAGTCAAGAAAGCTAATAGAATGTTAGGAACCGTTAGAAAAGAGATAGATAATAAAACAGAAAATATCATAATGCCTATATACAAAGCCATGGAATACCCAAACCTTGAATACTGCAGGAAGTTCTGGTTGCCCTTTCTCAGAAAATATATATTTTAATTGGAAAAGGTACAGAGAAGGGCAACAAAAATGATTAAGGGTATGGAACAGCTTCTATATGACGACAGATTAAACAGACTGGGACTCTTCAGCTTGGACAAGAGATGACTGGGATGGGGAGGGGGATATGATAAAGGTCTATAAAATCATAAATGGTGTGGAGAAACTGGAAGTGTTATTTACCCCTTCACATAACACAAGAACAAGGAGATCACCCAATGAAATTGAAAGATATCAGGTTTAAAACAAACAAAGGGAAGTACTTCTTCATGCAATGCACAATCAACCTGTGGAACTCATTGCAAGAGGATGTTGCGAAGGCCAAAACTATGACTGAATTAAAAAAAAAATTAGATAAGGGCCATCAATGGCTATAAGCCAAAATGGTCAGAGATGCAACCCCATGTTTTGAGTGCCTCTAAGCCTCTGACTGCCAGATGCTGGGACTGGACAACAGGGGATGGATTACTTGCTAATTGCCCTGTTCTGTTCACTCCCTTTGAAACATCTGACATTGGTCATGATCAGAAGACAAAATACAAAATAGATGGACCATTGGTCTGACCAAGTATGGCTATTCTTATATATGTATGAAGAATCTAAACAGATTCTGGGCCACTTAGTGACATCACAAACACCATAAATATGACAAAGGAGCCCTAATGTTAAACTGCTAGTTTCTCTTTTGACTCAAATTTTTCCTACTAGCTGAATTTTCTCATTTTACCTCATCTTAATATTTGGATTTATTTTGTGTTTTAAGTCAGTTTTTGAGTTGGGAATATGGGAGAGAAGATATCCCTCATAATAATTAGATATAAAAATACTAACCCATTTAAAGAAATTTTAACTTGCCACGAACTTAATCCTCAATGAGGAGTACTACACCTTTATGCTGTTAAATAAGATACTTAGAAAAAAATCTCTCTAGAGCAGCTGAAAATTATGTTATTAATTTCAAGCACAGAAACATTGTAATGGCATGGCACCCATCTCTCACAATCACCCCTTCTGCTCCTGTGTCTGCATTTTTTAAATAGTCTGGCATCAGGGCATACTCCCAAGGCTTCCTCCCTGGAGGTAGTGGTTTCACCCTCTTGGTCTATTCTGGTCCCAGCTCTCCAGCCGGGCCACTAAGTAGTTCAGTTCATCTTCCAGGGGTTTATCACTGTCCAATTGTATGCTGTTTCCCTAGTGGCCTATGGGGGGACCCAGGCCCACTCACTACTCTGGGTCCCAGCCCAGGGACCCTAAGAATAGAAGCCATGCGCTGCCATGTCCCTGTAGCTAAACTACTTTCAGTCCCCTAGGCCACTTCCCCGCAGCCCCAGCCTTCACCAAAGCTCCACCCTTACCTCAGGGCTCTTCTTTGTTCAGGCCCAGCATCCACCCAGGATCTCATTCTCACTCCCACAATTCCTGCCAGCATTGAGCTGTCTGTGGTGCTGCAGTTCCCTTTGGCCACCCAAGAGAACTGTCTGAACTCCTCTGGCTCCAGCAAGGAACTGTAGGTCTCTGGCTCTGCAGCTCTTTTTTTATATGCCCCTCCTGGGGCCTGACTGGCGGCTTGCTGCAGGCTCTTTCATCAGCTGCTCCCTGTATCCTTTCCCTGATCAGCTATCTACTGCGCGGTCTCTCTAGGCCACTCAAAGGATTTAGTTCCACTGCCCCTTTCCTGGGATGGTTGTGGCAGGGGTCTTCTAGGCCTATTCCACCCTGACACAAACATGGTTTTTGTGCTTGAACCCACACTGAATGCAGATCTCCAGACAAGTAAGTATTTCAATATGCAGGTCACTAGAGAGGTGGGCACACATAAACCTGCATTTCTGGAGATCGATACACAGCAAGGTACAAATTCTGAACTTTCAACTTCAGCGGGACTATTTATTTATTTAGGATTTAAACAGCTAGGGATGCTTATACCCAGTCCCCCCAATTCACATGCTTAAATGCTTTGCTGAATTGGGGGGTTTGATATTACTGCAATAGATATAGCACAAATTAGATAGATAAGTAGGATTTTGCTTAAGTGTTCAGAACAGATCATCAAACATGCCCCTGGAAAGAAAGGACAAATTCCAACTCCCAGATTTCAAATCTTCTCCTATTGACCAATGCCCATTCCTGCCCTACACAGGCTCACAACTTGCTGCCTTCCTATTGAAGCCATTCATTCCATGGAGAGGTTTCCAGTGTTAGTTTCATTATTTTCCTGCTTCCACTGAAGTCTCTTTGGTGACCCTACTGGGCTTTGTCTACTGAGAATTACAAGTGCTTCCCTCTCCCCGACTAAAGGCATGCTGTGTTAATGACAGACATCACAGATCTCTCACTTTTGAAATACCTTTAGGTAATAAACACGTGCCACTCATACATGTATCCTGAGAACATCCCTCCATGTTAACAGGTCACACAGACTTCCGTCACACTGTTTCCCTGCTCAGAGTCCCAAAACTCAACTACTGACAAAACCTTACCTGACAAGCTGCCCAACTGCTCCAGTTTCTCTGCTCACAACTCACATCCTGTCTACATGACTGCATCCTATCTTCAGTTAAAACCACCAAAAGTAGTTGTATTTAAAAGGCTTGTGGTAAAGCGTTTTTGATACATTATTCCTCAATATTGCATATAATTACTGCTCATTTTATTTTTGGGGTTATGTTAATTTGAGAAGAGGGGAAAAAGTGATAGTTGATAGTCAAACAATAAGCACAACTATTCATAAAGCAAATAAAAAATACTTGTACTATTGTAGAGAAAACTCCATGATACAAGCAGCACTTTTAAAAAAAAAATTCAGAAGGGTGAGAACTCAACTCCAGCTGAAATCTATGGCAACTGCAACCATCTTTGAAAAAAATCAGGTCCTCAGTGAAATTAATGACTGTCACATAGACTATCACTGTTGATATTTAAATTAGTACATAAGACAGATCAACAAAAAGATGCTCCAGTATCTGAGCCTCCTGAGAGGCAACTGTGAGAACCCCAGCTAAAGGAATAATATACAACTATTTAACACTGATTAAATATAAGAAGTTTGACTAAGCTGGATGAGTATTTTTTTAAATATCTCTTTTATAAGCTCAACCAGCCAGAAATAAGCCACAAAAATGTCCTTATAGTATTTTTAGAGGTAAAAGGACTTCCTCCTGAAAAAGAAAGAAAGCCATATAAAATAAAATGTAAGCTGAATAAAACTGTAGTAGATAAACTTGAAAAGTGTTCTATAGCTAAAATGATGTTAAAAGTGGCTTCAAGGGTACGGATGATAGCTGTGATGGACAACATCCAAGTTAAAGTGGTGAGTAAAGAGCTTTTTATCCCATTTGAAGTCTTAATATTTACTTTCAGAGCCTTCAGAGAAAAGAAACTACAGTTAAACAAAAAATGTATAATAATTCATGGAAATTTGTCTAATGGCACACAAAGTTAGAATGCTAAAATGGCTTGCAAGAAAACTGAAATATTTTATAAATTCGAGCTTCAATTTTTCACATGAATATAAAAAACAGTACAGAAATAGTTTTCATATTGAAAATAAAAACAGAAATAAATTAGAAAGGTCAGTCTCAGAGCACAACAAAAATTGTTAATTTTATGACATCCCACTGTTCGTTCTAATCATGCCAATCTATATCTGCTAAGGCAGGGGTGGGCAAACTTTCTGGCCTGAGGGCCACATCTGGAAATAGAAATTGTATGGCGGGCCATATGTGCTCACAAAATTGGGATTGTGGTGCAAGAGGGAACGAGGGCTCTGGTTGGGGCTGCACGTGCCAGAGTGGGGCCAGAAATGAGAAGTTCAGGGTGTGGGAGGGGACTCCGGGCTGGGGCAGGGAGTGTGCGGGGTGAGGGCTCCGGCCGGGGGTATGGGCTCTGGATGAGAAGTTTGAGTGTAGGAGGGTGCTCCAGCTGGGACCGAGGGGTTTGGACGGCAGGGGGCTGGGGCATGGGGAGAGGCTCAGGAGTGCAGGCTCCAGGTGGCGCTTACCTCAAGCAGCTCCCGGAAGCAGTGGTATGTCCCTTCTCTGACTCCTGCAGCTCCCATTGACTGCGGCTCCCAGGAAATGGGAACTATGGAGACTGTGCTTGGGGTGGGGGCAGCACGCAGAGCGAAACCCCGTGGCTGCCCCTACGCATAGGAGCCAGAGAGGGGCCATGCTGCTGCTCCTGGGAGCTGCATGGAGCGGCCTCCAACCTTGTCCCCCAGCTGGAGTGCCGAAGCAGGGCAAGCCTCAGACTCCACTCCCCAGTGGGAGCTCGAGGGTTGAATTAAAATGGCCCGTGGGCCGTAATTTGCCCATCCCTATGCTAAGGCCTCAAGTTTTGTACACAATATTCTCCAATGAGTGCACGCACAAGACTTGTTACAGCTGACAAGTAAAAGAAAAGAAAAAACTTTTTCAGTGAATTACATTTTCTATATATAATCCCTCTTACACAACATATGCATCCCTGGTGTTCAAGCAATAAATATAAGTTTAAGAAACCACATTAACCTGTTTAATCTCCCAAATTTATCATCTTTAGGGCTTGCGTCCATGGTGGAGTAATGTACACTATGGAAGTATGATTTCTAAGGCAGATTAATGTGTTACTCATTAATTGGTCTGAGTAGACCCTGCTGGTGAAAGTGAAAAAGCTCCCTAGTGCGCTTTAACATAGTGCTGTTTCAGACAAGAAATCACACTCCAGTAGTGTGCACTGCTGCTCTACATAGACAAACTACATAGTATGTCCAGGCAGAATCCCTTGAGGATGGAGACATACATAAAAGATTTCAGAGACCAATAGTTCTCTCTCTTCAAAAAAGAAAGGCTCTCTGGACACAAAGTTAGTTGTTTGAAGATTTTAAGAGACTTTGGAAAACCAGACTACACTTGCTGTTGATTTAATGAACACCTAAATTTAATTTCATTCTCTTTCTGGATGCTGAATGGGATTTGCCTTCCTTTCAGGAACATAAGTTATTGGATGGTCAGTTTCAGCAACGTCAATACACAACAAGAATGTTACCTTCACCCTTCAAAGTTTCATAAGCGGCAAGATTTGTGTTCTCATATAGTTTCAGTTAGAGAAGGTGCTATGAGTATACACCTCACTTATACAACTGTACATCCTTTTAACTCATATTAGGGTTGTCAGCTTTCTAATTCCACAAATTCAAACACCCTTATCCTGCCCCTGCCTGCCCCTTCCCCAAGGCCCCGCTTCCCACTCACTCCAGCCCCCCTCCCTCTGTCGCTCGCTCTCCTCCACCCTCACTCACTTTCACTGGCCTGGGACAGAGGTTGAGGTGTGGGAGGGGGTGATAGCTCCAGCTCAGGGTGCAGGCCTTGGGATGGGGCCAGAAATGAGGGGTTCCAGGTGTGGGGGGGGGTTCCAGGCTGAGACAGGGAGCAGGGGTATGGGAGGGGGTGAGGGCTCCAGCTAGGGGTGCAGGCTCAAGAGTGGGGCTGGGGATGAGAGGTTTGGTGAGTAGATGACAACTCCAGGCTGGACCAAGGGATTTGGAGTACAGAAACGGGCTCAGGGCTGGGGCAGGCGATTGGGCTGCAGGGTCTGCAGTGGGACCAGAGATGAGGGGTTTGGAGTGCACGAGGGGGCTTCAGGCTGGGGCTGAGGGGTTTGGAGTACAGGAGGGGACTCAGGACTGGGGATTGGGGTGCAAGATGGGGTGCAGGCTCCGGGAGAGTGTTTGGGTGTGGGAGGAGACTGAGGGCTGGGGTAGGGGTTGGGGTGCAGGAGGGGATTCCGACCTTGGGCAGAGAATTTGGGGTGCAGGGTCTGGGAGGGAGTTAGGGTGCAGGAGAGGGTTCCAATCTGGCGCAAGGGGTTCAAGATGTGGGCTCCAGCCGGGCAGGGCTTACCTCAGGCATCAGCAACGCTAAGGGCAGGCTCCCTACCTGCCCAGGCTCCACGCTGCTCCCAGAAGTGGCTGGCATGTCTGGTCCCTAAGCGAAGGCACAGCCCAGGAGGCTCTGCATGGTGCCCGCACCCTCAGGTGATGCCCTGCAGCTCCCATTGGCCACAGTTCCCGGCCAATGGGAACTATGAAGCCAGCGCTTGAGGCAGGGACAGCATATGAAGCTTCCCTGGTCACTGCTGCGCCTAGGGGCCGCAGGGACATGCCAGCCACTTCCAGGAGCCGTGTGGAGCCAGGGCAGGCAAAGAGCCTGCCTTAGCACCATTGACCGGACTTTTAACAGCCTGGTCAGTGATGCTGAGCAGAACCACCAGGGTCCCTTTTCAACTGGGCATTCCATTCAAAAACCAGATGCCTGGCAACCCTATCTCATATATGTATGCAAATATTCAACTCTCTTTTTAAACTTTCCAGTAAATTTACTAACAAACATTAGCATACATTTACACACATATTTACACAGCAATGTAGTATGCCTTTTCTTACTATGCCAACAAACATTTTACTTTTTCTAATTAAATTAAAATGTAAGATGTATTTTGAAATAAAGTGCAGTATTTAAATTCTCCTTGTGCTGAGAGATTGACTGTGATGTAACAAGTCAATATCAACCATCTCACAGTAGTACCCACAACAAAGAGGAATATTGTGATTTGAACCCTATGGTTAGCAATAGTAAACAACATTTTCATTAATACCTGCGGATTCTTGAACTTTGCTTTGAAACAAGAAATACTGAAGAAAAATGAGAGATTAAGATATAGTACTTCAACTACTAAATGAACAAAACTGTTGATAGTTTGAAAATTCTAAAAACTTAAGAAAATGGTCACCATTTCCCCAAAGGTACTGAACAGTTGGAATAAAAATCCAAAATTATAATTCCGAGGAAAATGAAACTGATTTTGGAAGTCTGAATGAGAATGAATTAGACTGTGAAGAAGACAAGGAATCTGCTTGCAAGAGAATCAAACAGAATAGCAGAGAATCTAGAACTTGTTTTGATTTGGATGTAATACATGCTGACAGAGTAAAACTAAACTATCCAGTTATCCCAACAATATGGATAAGAAACAGACGGGTATCTCTGCCCATGTATTTTTACTGTAAAAACACTGTTTTTCTTTTTAAGAAAAATATGTAGCCTGCCTGTGTCTGACTTTTCTTTCTCTACAAGATTGAAAGCAATGAATTGGAAACTTTGAAGAAGATCCAAATCACAATCTCAGCTATCTGGTCACCAAAGGAGTCTATCCTAGAGAATAAAGCATGCAAGATGTAGCATTTGTAATAAAAGAAAGAGGTTTGATCTTCTACAAAGCTCAGATGCACACAGATATTGGGAAGACGACGCCTAGTTCTGATGATCATAAAAAGTTATCGAATTTTGATTGTACAGTAGAACTTCCGTTACAAGCACCTCACAATGGTAGTTGTCCGGAATTCAGAAATGTTTGTAACTCAACAAAACATTATGGTTGTTCTTTCCAATTTAAAACTGAACACTGACTTAATACAGCTTTAAAACAATTATGCAGAAGGAAAATGCTGCTTTTAACAATCTTAATTTAAATGAAACAAGCACAGAAAGTTTCCTTACCTTGTAAAAAAAAATTTCATTTAACATAGTACTGTACTGTATTTTTTGGTGCCTGCTGCTACCTAACTGTATACATCCAATTCCAAATGAGTTTTGTGGTTGACTGGTCAGTTCGTAACTCTGGTGTTCATAACTTTGAGGTTCTACTGTACTTCTTAAAACATTTACAACTACCAACCGAGTTTATATTAGTAACAGCATTCATTAAATCACTTTATTCCTTCAAACTTTTCTTCAAGCTGTTAAGTACTCTTGACAAATGCTAGAGTTTGAATAATTAAAAAATTAAGGAAGTGTTGAAGTAGTTATCAAAACAGTAAATGATTTCATTTATATTTAAAATAATAATTGAAGCTGAAATCTTACGAAAACAATCCCAACTTCTTTTATTTAAACAATAAAACAAGATTATTTTACTCTACCTAGCTCTATGTAAGATAAATTAATTTTTAAAATATGAAGTATTGGGAAATAATCTGATCATCTTGGATTATGCCAAGGTACTGTGTTATTCTAGCGTGTCTTCCTTATGAAAATTCCATGTATACAATGCTATAGACCTTCACAAATTTAGAGGGCATCACACAATGCAACTGCACTAGAATACGAATCATTTTATTTTTATTTATTATACATAACATGAATATAAATAATCAGTGGGAACCACTGAGATAGAAGAAACCTCTAAAACATCTTTTCCATCCTCCTGTAAATCCAGAATAGTACCCTGTAGCACTTGATTTTCTGTGGATTTGTGAAGTCCTGATAATATCTGATTTACTTTGCCATTTACCATCTCCCCCAAATTGTTCTCTTTTGGAGAGGGGAAAAGGGGTTGGGTGCTCTTTGTATGCTCATCACCACAGGCACTAACTGCCTTACAAAAAATGTCAGGCTCTCTTTCCTATTGAGTATTTGAACATTTTGACTTTACTCTCATTGTACTAGTTCACATTTATTTTCCAGAGCAAATCTGTTTTTTCTACTGATATATATAACTAGGGCTGTCAAGCGATTAAAAAAATTATTCATGATTAACTAGAATACCATTTATTCAAATATTTTTGGATGTTTTCTACATTTTTTAAAGACATTGATTTCAATTACAACATAGAATACAATGTGTACAGTGCTCACTTCCTATTTATTTTTAATTACAAATATTTGCACTGCAAAAAACAAAAGAAATCATATTTTTCAATTCACCTAAAACAAGTACTGTAGTGGAATCTCTTTATTGTGAAAGTTGAACTTACAAATGCAGAATTAGGTACCAAAAAATACATTAAAAAATTAAACAATATAAAACTTAAGAGCCTGCAAGTCCACTCAGTCCTACTTCAGCCAATTGCTCAGACAAGCAAGTTTGGTTACAATTTGCAGGAGATAATTCTGCCTACTTCTTATTTACAATGTCACCTGAAATTGAGAACAGATGCTGACAGTGCACTGTTGTAGCCAGTGTTGCAAGATATTTACATTCCAGATGCGCTAAAGATACATATGTACCTTCATGCCTCAACCACCATTCCAGAGAACATGCGTCCAGGCTGACGACAGGCTCTGCTCAATAACGATCCACAGCAGAGAGAACTGACGCATGTTCATTTTCATCCTCACAGTCAGATGCCACCAGCGGAAGGCTGATTTTCTTTTTTGGTGGTTCAGGTTCTGTAGTTTCCACATGTCAGTGTTGCTCTTTTAAGACTTCTGAAAACATGCTCCACACCGTGTCCCACTCAGATTCTGGATGGCCTTCAGATTCTTAACCCTTGGGTCGAGCGCTGTAGCTATCTTTAGAAATCTCACATTGAAATCTTCTTTGCGTTTTGTCAAATCTGCTGTGAAAGTGTTCTTAAAATGAACAAGTACCTAAAAGGTTGTTACAAGAAGGAGGGAGAAAAATCATTCTTCTTAACCACTGAAGACAGGACAAGAAGCAATGGTCTTAAATTGCAGCAAGGGAGGTTTAGGTTGCACATCAGGAAAAGCTTCATAACTGTCAGAGTGGTTAAGCACTGGAATACATTGCCTAAGGAGGTTGTGGAATCCCATCACTGGAGATTTTTAAGAGCAGGTTATACAAATATCTGTCAAGAAGGGTCTAGATCGGGGGTCGGCAACCTTTCAGAAGTGGTGTGCCAAGTCTTCATTTATTCACTCTGATTTAAGGTTTCACATGCCAGTAATACATTTTAATGTTTTTAGGTCTCTTTCTATAAGTCTATAATATACAACTAAACTATTGTATGTAAGTAAATAAGATTTTTAAAATGTTTAAGAAGCTTCATTTAAAATTAAATTAAAATGCAGAGCCCCCCGGATCAGTGGCCAGGACCCGGGCAGTGTGAGTGCCACTGAAAATCAGCTCGCGTGCCGCCTTCAGCACATGTGCCATAGAGTGCCTACCCCAGTCCAGATAATACTTAGTCCTGCCATGAGTGCAGAGCACTGGACTAGTTGACCTCTCGAGGTCCCTTCCAGTTCTATGATTCTATGTGCTAGGTCATCATCTGTCATTGCTGTAACATAAAATATTTGGCACAATGTAGGTAAAACAGAGCAGGAGACATACAATTCTCCTCCACTGAGTTCAGTCACAAATTTAGTTAACGCATTATTTTTTTTAACTAACGTCATCAGCATGGAAGCATGTCCTCTGAAATAGTGGCCGAAGTATGAAGGGGCATATGAATGTTTAGCATATCTGGCACGTAAATACCTTGCAACACCAGCTACAAAAGTGCCATGTAAATTCCTGTTCCCATTTTCAGGCGACACTGTAAATAAGAAGCAGGCAGTAGTATCTCCCGTAAATGTAAAAAAATGTATTTGTCTTAGCGATTGGCTGAACAAGAAGTAGGACTGAGTAGACTTGTAGGCTCTAAAGTTTTACATAACAGTACTCAAAAACAAAACAATGTAACAAACAAACAAAAATCTACATTTGTAAGTTACACTTTCACGATAAAGATGATGTACTACAGTACTTGTATGAGGTGAACTGAAAAATACTCTCTCTTTTGTTTATTGTTTTTACAGTGCAAATATTTGTAATAAAAAATATAAAGTGAGCACTGTATACTTTGTGTTCTGTGTTGAAATAGAAATCAATATATTTGAAAATGTAAAAAAATATCCAAAAATATTTAATAAATATCAATTGGTATTCTATAGTTTAACAGTGCGATTAATCATGATTAATTTTTTTGAGTTAACTGTGTCAGTTAACTGCAATTAATCAATAGCCCTATTTATAACCTCTCTTTTTGTATTAATTCTCTATCGTCACTGATATTTGAATCATCTGCACATTCCTTGGAATAGCGACCATGCCCCATTATTATGTCTGTATGGCAAGAAGTTCACCGTTAGAGTTCAAATGTATGTCCTCTGCGAACGCAGTATCCTGTAACTTTGAACTTAAACAGCTGATCCAGGAACTTTTCCATTTTTTCAAAACTTCTAGAACTAAAGGGAGTTAGCAATTTCTTCTTTATTTTTCATTTCTTATATTCTTCTTACCCATAGTATTTTGCTGCTACTCCTCTTCATTCCTCAGTTGTGTACACATTTCTGACACTGCCAACTCCTGCTCTTTCTTCCCTCTCCTACACAGATAATCACATGGGGGGGAGGGGCTACTGTTAAGAAAGTCAAGGTGCTTATGCAACCTTAAATTGATCCCATTTGTGCATATCATGCACACCAGTGGCAAGTTCAACACCAAATGCTTTATAAATGTTTGTTCCCCAAAGCATGACGTCTTTCCCCGAGTTTTTGCCAACTACCAAGGCAGGGAAAAATCTCACCTCTGTGAGACCTCCGGCATATATAGCCCTTCCTTCCAGTCTTCCCTGTCTCTTCCTGCCTCTCAACTGTGTCAGCTGATGACTCAACTGAATCACCCAGCTAATCAGTCAATCATTTAGTATTTAAACTATTAACTTGTCAATTTACCCCATGTGAGGACCCTTATAAAGTAAACAAAGTAGTGAGTCAGCCTTAGGCTAGTCATACACTGTCACAATGTGTTGTGATCATCTTGCCCAGCATCACAGGGGAAGTCTGTGGGAGAGTCAGGAAGAGAACTCCGCTCTCCTGGAACTCAGTCCAATAACTTAAACAGAAGAGAATGTCCTCTCTTCTCCTTACAATCCTCTGCCTCACTCACTGTCAATCTTGTGCAGTGATTGAGGCAGGAATGCTACAGACCTGACGAAGAGCTCTGTGTAAACTCAAAAGCTTGTCTCTTTCACCAGCAGAACTTGGTCCAATAAAAGATATTAGTTCACTCACTTTCTCTCTCTAATATCCTGGGACCGACACGGCTACAACAACACTGCATATAACAAATACTATGTGATGATGCAATTAAACACTATCATAATGCATAATGTTCTTTTATTACATTTTTTTGAGATTTCCCAGGGTTTTTAAAAAGCGAACTGAAACTAATGTACAGTGGGTCCCCAGTCTAGCTGGCCTCTCAACACTTACTGCTATATAAATGCCAAATAATAAAGATTACAGGAGCAATAAATCATTACTCAAGGTATAAACAGATCACTACCTAAAGTCATGAAGAAATTTTCTCCCAGTGCACACACAGGTACATTATGGAGTTTCTTCTTATTTGATAGCTATTAATTCCAACAACATTCCCCCATTTTAGAGACAGGGAATCTATTTCAAAGCAGAATTAACTTCAAATGTGACCACTGTATAGCTTTACCACTGGTCACCATGTCAGTTTCACTGATCTGATATTTTACTTGTTGATTGATTAATTTGTTTTATTCCTACATTTTACTTGTAACATGTCTTACATGGCTTCTAAGGGAAGTAGTGTTTTACTTCTCATATGGAATACAGTGGTGAAAGAATCTTTTTCATATCCGCTTCCACTTCTTGAACACTCCCAACAAAATACAGGAAATAGCTAGTGTTTAAGAAGGTTTGTTCACCACATATATATATTAGCTTGAGGAAAGTAAAATTTGAACTCCAGCTTATCCTGCTCCACTCTACACTTAAAATTTAGATCAAACTAGCTATGGGCTGTGGAAGAATTCTTCCATTGACCTAGCTACCATTGCCTGGGTATGTGAATTACCTACATCAACGGAAATACTCCATCCATCCATATAGAAAAATGTCTATATTACTGTGCTACAACAGTACAGCTGCAGAATGGCTGCTGTAGTGCCCATAGTCTAGACATGCCCTCTGTGGTCTGCGTTGATTTGTAATACCAGACACAGAATAGCTTTACCTTGCTCACTATATATTATTGATGAGTCGTCTAGAAATGGTAGCTGCAAGCATTTTCAGTGCATGATGCTAGCTAGTTTCTCTACTGATTCTGTTACCTACTTCTATTGAACTGCTCTTGTAACTTTCTTCCTACAGAGTAGTGAATTAAAATGGATATCCCTATACAACTTCTAACAGCAGAAGGGGGAGAGGAGGTATTATCTCTCTTTATCCAGCGGTATATCAACTGTCAAAAATACATTCTACACATACAAGTCTTGCACACAAATGCAGACTGAAAAATTTATTTCTGCACCTCTACTAAAAGAATGTCACCATTGCAATACATGTACCAGAAGTTACTGTTGAATCAGAAGGATGCTGACTAGTCATAGAATTACAATTCTAACACAGGACTACAGTACAATAACTTTTGAAGAATTATGAAATTTCAATCTTTAGTAGGATGCATTGTCAATAGGAAAAAGCAAATAAAATTTTCAAATGTCAACTGAAGAACAAATTAAAAGTTAAAGATTGATCTGTGTACCATAAAGTATAACTTTTTTCTTACCAAGCTGAGTTCCTTTAAGCCTCTTATTGTATATTATCTTAGGCCTGGTCTACACTAGGAAATTAGTTCTGCATAACTATGTCACTGAGGGGTGTGAAAAATACACACCCCTGAACAACACAGTTAAAACAACCTAACCCCTGATGTAGAAAGCACTCGATCAATAGGAGATACCCATCCATCACTGTAGGTAAAGCCTTCACTGAAGTGCTACAGGTGCACCACTGCAGTGTTTTAAGTGTAGACAACCCCTATTATAAGGCACTCATCATCATGGTATCCAAGCCCAGCTGGTTACCAATAGGCAAAACTCAGGGAGGACAAGAATTAAAGCAAAAATATTAAATAAAATACACTTAAAGGAACATTCAGTCTATAGAAAAGCATCTCAGATGAAAGAGGCTTGACATCAAGTTTCGGCATAACATGTACAATACTAAACTATATTAGAACTTCAATTTTTTAGAGCTTTTTTTTGTTTCTTTAACAAAATAAAAGATGTCTCTCCATTGTACAAGGCAGAAATTCACGCTCCAAAGAGCATACAAACTGCTAATCTAAACAATTTGCTTTATGTATCAAGGTGAATTATGTAGTTTTTTTAGATATGAAAACTTACCGAGTGCCATCTGCTTTCCAGCTTACTTTGTACGGTTTCTGCTCTAAAAGTTTAATATTTTGTTTGTCCATGGAAATAGGTTGTGCTCCAGGGAATCCAGACCTAAAAGAAGCAGGATTTTTATTAATATTCTACAATGAGTATCCATACAAGGTAATGTATTGCTCTAATCAATCTTGCATGAGACACAGTTAACACTACCTTTTCTACAAGGTTAACTTTCAGTTGGAACATCTTGCATAAGACTTTTTTTCTTACAAGAGCCACCCTAGTCCAGACGCGATAAATTGACCCCCGAGTGCTCTTCCATAGACTCCTGTACTCCAGCACCACGAGAGGCGCAGGCAGAGTTGATGGGGTAGTGGCAGCAGTCAACTCAGTGCAGTGTAGACACCACAGTAAATCACTTTAAGTACGTCGACTTCAGCTATATAATTCACGTAGCTGAACTTAGATCGACACCCCCCTCACCCCCAGTGTAGACCAGGCCTAAGAGATACTGTGAATATTCCATGAGCCTTCACTTCTGGAAACTGACATTCAAATTCTGGATTACATCTAGAAATGATAATAAACCAGTGTTCACATCAATGCTAGGCACAAATTCAAACCAGCAACGACTGCAGTAGAAAGGCTAAGAAACGGTAAAACTAGGGTTCTGCACATCAGAACAGATGTGTATTGATAGTTGTATAAGTAAACTTGAAATTTTTTGCCTGGTTCAAACCAGTGTTATTTAGTTTAATGTGCACTAAAACTCACCAAAAACTTTAGAAATAATTATTAGACCAGACTATTGCATTTGGTATTTGTGTAGCAATGGCTAATACGAACATAATTTATGATCTGACCCTGGACATATGATTCTAGAATCTTGTTTCTTAAATTATAACAGATGATCATTCTTTTCTTTTCTTTTCAGGCCAATATAGCTTTACTGTTGAATATTTCTGGTTACCAAAAAATAAAAAGGAACAGTCTATCCGAATAAATAGCTACCTGCTTGACTTTTCACAAAATTATGAATATAATATTGAATTTTTGGACTATTCAAATAAAAAAGTTAAAAGTAAATGATTTTTCCCATACCCTTCCCATCCACAGAATTGCTGACATTTTTGCTGTATTTCTCTTAACTTTGGTTGAGTTGTCACTTGGGTTACACGTTTAACTGTCACTCCTTCCAAGAAAATTGCACCCTTAAAAAAAAATACAAAATGCAATTACATTTAAGATATATCACAAAAGAAATTCAGAAAACAGATGCTTTCATATACACACACATTTCTAGACGGACTAAGATTTAAAGTCATCAATATTTAAGGTTGCACAACTAAGGTCAATCTACCCTGCTAGTGTAGACTGAGGGTATGTCTACTACACTACGGGATTATTCCGATTGTACATAAACCGGTTTTATAAAACAGATTGTATAAAGTCGAGTGCATGCGGCCACACTAAGCACATTAATTCAGTGGTGTGCGTCCATGGTCCGAGGCTAGCATCGATTTCCGGAGCGTTGCACTGTGGGTAGTTATTCTGTAACTATCCCATAGTCCCCGCAGTCTCCCCCCGCCCCTTAGAATTATGGGTTGACAGCCCAGTGGCTGATGGACAAAATCATTGTCGCAGGTGGTTCTGGGTAAATGTCGTCATCATTCCTTCCTCCGGGAAAGCAACGGCGACAATCATTTTGTGCCCTTTTTCCTGGATGCCCTGGCAGACTCCATAGCACGGCAAACCATGGAGCCCGTTCAGCCTTTTTTTTTTTTTTTTTTTTTTTTTTTTTTTTTTTTTACAGTCACCGTATGGTTACTGGATGCCGCGACAGAGGCGATACTCCAGCGCTACACAGCAGCATCATTTGCTTTTGCATCATAGCAGAGACGGTTATCAGTCGTTCTGTACCGTCTGCTGCCGGTGGAAATGGCAATAATATGATGGTTATCTGTCTTCGTACTATCTCTGCTATCATGGGTGCCCCTGGCTGATATCGGCTCGGGTGAGCGCAAAGACAAAACTGGGAAGACTCCTCGATCAATCCTCTTATGGTTCTAAAAAGAGTCAGTCCTGCTAGAATATGGGCAAGTGTATACAGAACCAGTGTATCAGAGAGCACAGCTGCTCCATGTCAATCCCGCAGAATGATGAGCTACATGCCATTCACTGGGGTCCCCTGCAACAACACCCACCCATTGCTTTCCCTCCTCCCCTACCTTCCTGGGCTACCGTGCAGTGTCCCCCCCATTTGTGTCATGAAGTTATAAAGAATGCAGGAATAAGAAACTGACTTGTTAGTGAGATAAAATGAGGGAGGCAGCCTCCCAGGGCTATGACAGTCCAGCAAGACATTAAGCGGTGCGGGGAGAGAGCTCAGCATGCCGCTGCTATGACAGTCCAGGCAGGACAGAATCTTTTCTTACACAGAAAGGGAGGGGCTGATGGAGTCAGCCCCACGTTGCTATGATGAGGACGCGTACCAGCCATTCGTACCATATAACTGGAAATGACCGAGAATCTTCCTATTTTCACCCAGGCGCCCCCGGCAAACCTTACCTGAAGCCATGCCAGGAGCACTCATGCGTTATAACAAGGACGCAGCAGTCCTACTGCCCAACTGCCACCGAGCAGGGGTGCAGGAGTGGATAGTGCCTTTGCTGCTGGTAGACGTGATCTGCAGCAGTGTTCAGTAAGACAATAGGGTGACACTGAAAGAAGTCAAGAAAAAACGCTTCTTTCCTTTTCTTCACGTGGGGGGGGATGAGTAAATGTGATATTCCCTGAACCACGCCGGACAATGGTTTGAACCTACAGCATTGGTCGAGACTCAGCCAAGAATGCAAATACTTTTCGGAGACTGTTGGGGACTGTGATAGCTGGAGTCCTCAGTACCCTCCCTCTCCTCCCTCCATGAGCGTCCATTTGAGTCTTTGGCTTCCGTATAGCTGTCAACGCAGCACTGATGTAGCCTGGAGATTTTTTGTTCAACGCTTTGGCATTTTCGTTCTGTAACGGAGCTTTGATAGAACAGATTTGTTTCCCCATACAGCGATCAGATCCAGTATCTCCCATATGGTCCATGCTGGAGCTCTTTTTGGATTTGGGACTGCATTACCACCCGTGCTGATCAGAGCTCCACGCTGGGCAAAGAGGAAATGAAAATCAAAATTTCGCGGGACTTTTCCTGTTTACCTGGCCACTGCATCCGAGTTCAGATTGCTGTCCAGAGCGGTCACATTGGTGCACTGTGGGATACCGCCCAGAGGCCAATACCATCAATTTGCAGCCACACTAACCCTAATCCGATATGGTAATACCGATTTTAGCGCTACTCCTCTTGTCGGAGAGGAGTACAGAAACCGATTTAAAGAGCCCTTTATATCAATATAAATGGCCTCGTAGTGTGGACGGGTACAGCATTAAATCAGTTTAACACTGCTAAAATCGGTTTAAACGTGTAGCGTAGACCAGGCCTGAGTCATGCTACTCCAGCTACGGCTTAGGTTGACTTATCACAGTGTCTACACCACGCTACATCAATAGGAGACGCTCTCCTATCAACTTACCTTAGTCCTCTCATTCCAGTGGAGTATCAGAGTCGACCAGAGAGCGCTCTGTGGTTGATTTAGCGGGTCTTTAATAGACTCACTAAATCAACTCTCGCTATATCAATCACAGCAGTGTCATTCCCCAGTAAGTGTAGACATGGCCTCAGTTTCCATTACAGGTCTTATTTGACCCTACTTCTAAAATACACCAAAATAATCATATTGGCCTCAAAATTGGTAGGTTAGGCCTGTGGTCAAGGTAGAGTTCTTCTAGAAAAACTGAAATCAGATAAGGTGTTTATTAAGTAAAATTTAAGCTATTACACAGTTACAAGTTTTTTTGTTTGGCTGGTTTTTTGCCACTTTATAGAAAAAGCCCAGAAAAAAGATGACAAATTAAATATACCTTACTGCTCCTCCAGCAGAGATCTAGTGCCCAGGAACAAAAGGCAGTTAATTAGTCAAATTAACAAAGTTATTAATATGTATTGTAGTCCATAGAGATAGCTTTTTGCATTTTATTTTACTTAACAGTAAACACAAGAAACTACAGGCCTGTATCCTATAAGGCATCAGTTTAAGCAGTTAGCATAAGGTTTTGAGGCCAGTGAACTTTGGCATAGAATAAATGGTCCAACAGTTACCCTGAGTTTTGGGCAACTGGGAATAATGTCCCTAAGGGAGGTGTTGTACAAAATGATACCAGCTAACTGCAGAAACACTGAACTGATACTAGTTTAAAATATTTTAGGATAAAATGTTGGCAAATGCTTAACTGCAAACTTTTCTTGGCAACAAATTCATGTATATGGTAATAATCTAAAATCATTAATATACTAACCAATAGGATAAAAGCACTAACTTTATGGTGGACAAGACAGGTTGGTCCTTTCAATGAATATTCAAGATAATCTCTAGGCCCTATAATAAGCCAGAATGCCATGTAAGAAGGGTCGGTTGATCTTAATCTGGACCTGGACCATCTGACTTGTTTGGCATACCAGGGAAAGGGCTGGACCTTTGCCTCTTACCATCAGATCCCCAAGAAGGGGTGCGAGTATGTGAGCATATGCAAGGAATGGGGTACAAGAGATAAAAATATGACAGTAATGCAAAGTTAATGTTAAGGGTGTTGTTTTTCCACAATTTCTGCCTGTGTTAATAAAAGTGATTAAAGCTTTGCTTTACTCTCACTGCAAGTGTCTTCGCTGGGTACACCAGGGTTCCCAATCAGATACTGAACTTGATAACCCTTATTCTGTTGTGCCTGATTCTGGGACTAGATCCCTACAATCCCTCAACTCTTCAAATCAGTATTAATTGGAATTCAATAATAATCAATGGCCACAAATAAAAAAAAAAATCAGAGAACAGTATTTAATAAAGTCACTGGGGAACATCAGCTTCAGTGATCACAGTCAGAACATTTAAGGACTGTCGGAGACCTGAATTTTCATTTTAAAAACATGAAATGCAGCAAATAAAACATTACAATCTTAACATTCTCCATTCAAATCCCTCTGAAAAACACTGCTTGAGCCAGACCTATACAGAAAAGAGCCATGATAGCGATTAAAGGATTAGAAAACAAACTCAAAGAGCTCAATATTCTTAGGGTTACCATATGCCTGGGTTTTCCCGGACAGCACTTTTTTTTGCCCTCCTGGCTCAGATTTTTGAAATATGAACAAATGTCTGATTTTTCCTTGCTCATTCTTTTTCCAATATTGATTCTGCTAGAACTACAATTCCGAACATGCCTTATAAGCAGAGTTCATGTTTACCGGTTTGCCGCCCTTACTTATGGGCTGCTGCTGGCAGTGGTGCTGCCTTCAGAGCTGGGCAGCTAGAGAGCAGCAGCTGCTGACTAGCCACCCAGCTCTAAAAGCAGCACAGGACTAAGGGTGGCATGGTATTGACTGTTGAATCACTGAAAGGGATCCTGTTTGTGCAGTACAACTCCAGAAATAGATCTTGTAATGACTTTCATGGTTACTTGATGAGCAATCAACCACTACTGAGAAAGATACACTCTTCAGAGAAATATGCATGGGCACAGCAGGAAGAAGCACTGTACGAAAGGACTGACTGCATGTAAAAAAAGGTCTATTTACATTTAATTTACATTTATTTTTGAGGCCATTACACTTATTTATAAAATGCTAGATATTCAAGGTACAAAAGAAAGTGTACAGTAGAAAACAGTACCCTCCTTGACTCTCTACCTCAGGGGAACAACCTGCACCCCCATATTCAGCCTCATAATATGATTATGTGGTATCCAATACAAAATTTGTCATGTTGGGTGTCTTCAGAAGGCTCATGATGCACTGAGCATTGTTGTTATAATAATGTTATAGGTTGTAATTTCATGTATATAGTTATGAGGCTGAAAATGTGTCCTCATGGCTTAAAATAAGCCCAGGCCAAACTCTCCAAGAGCAGAGGAGCAGTTCACATCTCATCAGGGCATGTATGGGACAAACCCAGCCCAGCCTCACAGGATCAAAGGAGACTGGCCTAGGCAGCAAGAAAGGATCTGTTCGGCCTCGGCTACACTTGCAGATGTAGAGCGCTGAGAGTTAAAACAGCCTTTGGAGACTGCAGCAGAGAAAATGCTGCCGTGTGTTTATGTTGTCAGCTGAAAGCGCACTAGCGTGGCCACATTAGCAGTTCTTGCAATGCCACAAAGAGCAGTGTATTGTGGTAGCTATCCCAGTGTGCAAGTGGCTGCAACGTGCTCCTCAACTGGGGGAAGGGGGTGTGTGTGACAGGGAGTGTGTTGTGTGTATGTGAGGGGAAAGACAGTGTGTTTTGGGGGGCTGAGAGTGTGTCAGCATGCTGTCTTGTAAGTTCAGACAGCAGCAGACACCCCATCCTCCCCCACCTCCCCACACACCAGCAGCATTCCACACTAATGGTTTGCTTTGTCTTGGAGCAGATAAGCACACCGGCTGTCTGAAACAGAGCACTGAAAGGGGATATCCGCATGCCTGCAGCTGATTTCAAAACAATGAGAAAAGTGGCCCCTTGATTTCAGGGGATTATGCAATGTTTCCGGAGGCCAGTCACAGCACAGTAATGCACTCTACATGTCTTGACAGCGTGGACACCTCAGGAGTTAGGGTGCCCGGGGATGCTTTAATGTGTTCTAACTTGCAAGTGTAGCCAAGCCTTTAGACTCTTGAATGAGTCACTCCCCTTCCCTTGGTCAGTTTTGGAATACGATGAGGTAATGCTCACCTGACTCTGACGGGGGGCGCACAGCCAAGATGGAAGAAAGACTACGATAAAAGGGGAGAGACGTTTGCCATGCACTCTCTCTTCCACCTCCATCTACAGACACCACCACCAAGCAACTGAAGTGCTGATCAAAAGGGAGAGCCTGGCTAAAGGGCAACCAGCCAGCCTGTGGTGAGAGGCATTTAAGTTTGTAGGGCATTGAAAGTGTTAAGATCAGCTTAGAATGCGTTTTGCTTTTATTTCATTTAACCAAATCTGACTTCTTGTGTTTTGACTTATAATCACTTAAAATCTATCTTTTGTAGGTATTAAATTTGTTTGTTTATTCTACCTGAAGCAGAAGCATGTCAGAGATTCTCCTTGGGATAACAAACCTGGTACATATCAATTTCTTTGTTAAATTGACAAACTCATATAAGCTTTCAGCGTCCAGTGGGCATAACTGGACGCTGCGAGATGAAGGTTCCTAGGGTTATGTCTGGAACTGGAGATATTGGCTAGTATCATTTGGTTGCACAATCCGAGCAGCGGTTGGCCAAAAGTGCTCACTCACGTAGCTGGGAGCAGCTTATGTTCTAGAGGCTGTGTGTGAACAGCCAGAGAGTGGGGGTTCTGATAGCAGAGCAGGGTAAGGCTGGCTCCCAGAGTCAAGGATTGGAGTGACCTAGCAGATCACCAGTCCAGATAATATAAGGGGAGTCTCACACCTCCCCTCCCTCTCTCCCACCTCTCCCTACCCTCAGCAGTGTCCTCTGTGAACTTGAAATATGGTAACTCTAAATATACTAATATTAACAAAGAAAAAGTTAAGGGGTGAGTTGATTAGTGTCTATAAGTACCTACATGGGGAATAAATATTTCATATTAGGCTCTTCAATCCAGCAGACAAAAATATAACATGATCCAATGAATGGAAGTGGAAGCTAGACAAATTCAGACAGGAAATAAGGCATACATTTTTAATGGTGAGAGTAATTAACCATTGCAACAATTTAGCAAAGGTCATGGTGGAGTCTCTAATCACTGACATTTTAAAATCAGAATTAGGGTTTTTTTCCTAAAAGATACGCTCTAGGAATTATTTGGGGGGAATTCTATGGCTTATGTTATACAGGAAATCAGACTACGTGACCACAATGGTCTCTTCTGGCCTTGGAGTCTATGAATCTATTAATTCTAAACCACATACATAGTAATTCTGTTACAAGAAAAATAATCGCCTCACCTGGGAATTTTAATCTTCAGATCATCTGGCAGGTTACCTCTGACCTGTTACTTAACTTCAGTTCCAAGATTTTTAGAAGTAGGGTCCATGTTTTCAGCAGCACCAGAAAACTGATGTCAACAACTGCAATCTCTAAACTATTTTGCCTTTAAAGAGTGTTTCCACAGAAGAAAAAACCTCAGTCATCTCATCAGAAATTAAAGATCACACTGACTATTCACTAGTCTCATGTGTGACCACAATGTTGTTGCCAGACTGCTGAGAGTCCAACTTGACAGCACTCACATTTGCAGGTGTAATTAGTAAGAGCTGATGATGCTTAGAACCAATGAAAACCACACTTATGTTCCTCCACTAGTTAGAGCAGAAAACATTTCTATCTCTCCTTATATTCAAAATATACCAAACAAGCTGCTGACTATATTATGATAGTATAGAGGCTTATGTTTACAATTATACTTTGAAGTACACAAAGCACCCAATTCTGCATGCACTAGCTAAAAGGGGTGGCCTGATGATTTAGTGGCAATGCACTGCATTGCTACACCAAACATCAGAGTTTGCAATCAGAGAATGGTTCCTCACTCCCTCCATGGCGGGAACTGAAAGCATGGAAGCTGGAGCAAACTCACCCCTGAGAATGTGCAAGAAGTATCTTATGGTTCACCTAGGACTCCCTCTGAATATTGCTCAGATAAAAATTAACTAACTCTGAAAGAAGCCAGATCCAGTCATCTTTGGTTGAGAGAATTTTCTCCACAGTAGGAGTCTGAGAACACTATAAAAAGTTGATTTGTTGCCTACATACTTGTATAAAAAAAAAAAAAACCAGGCATAATTTTTCTTCTAATCTAAACCTAATACATAAAGTTGTACTGAGCATCACAGTAAGCCTAAGAAAGATACCATCAAAAGAATATTGAAAAGAAACCTACAGAGTGCATTATAAATTATTTTAGTCTTTAAAACAAGTCTGATGCTCAGGGTAATAAAACAAAAATTGCATTTCAACAACAGAACAAAACCAGAAATCTATGTGATTAAACACTCTCAGTCCCTATTTCAATATAATAACCCAAACCTACACCAAGCATAGTGTCAACAAATGTTTCCAACACATTCTCGATTGAATTAGACAGCAAAGAACCTGGTTAGAATATTGATAAACTCAAGATGTTATTGGCTTGGCTGTGGACCTTGGCATAGCTGGATGGGATCATTTTCAATTCTCATTCTTACACAAGAGATCTAGAGAATTAGGCTGTTTCACTTTGATGTCTTCATTGTTTGTTGCTCCATAGCTTTTTGTTCTCTCACTCTGCCTACTTACTTACTTGAAGGGCACTGGATAAAAGAGTGAGGTAGTTCTGGGCTGCAGTGCTATCAGTACATGAATGGCTCAGCAAAGGAAGCAGGCAGCTGCCTAGATGCACTGTCTGAATTTTCAGTGTCTGGCTAAGAGAATGATTTGGAATAGGAAAAGATGATCATGGTTTACTCCTGATAAGGGAGATAATGCAGTGTAGTGAAGCAACCAGAGAATATGATAGTACCTTTCCCCACTACTAAGACAGTGCTATCCATTTTTTGCCCAACAGGTGAGATCTCCAAAAGGTAAAAATGGAAGTTAAGTGCTTAACTGCTATCTGTGTCATTTGAAAATCTCTCCAGAAATTTTCAGTGAAGGGATACTTTCAAATCCTCAATTTTATTTATTTGGACTTTCAGGTGGCAGAGTGCTTAGTACAATTGTTTTCTCTCAAAACAGCAATCTGCTGTAAGGTTACTACTCAACAATTTGTATCACAAGTTTGTGCAGTTTATACAGGTTACAACCCTCCATACGTTGGGAAGGGAAAATTATATATTTTTTTAGAAAAGTAAACTACCTCAATGAAATTCAAGGTTATATAAAAGTCAGCTTTGTGAAATTGAAAACATGCATCCTAGTCTCCTACTTGCACTGTTTGAAGGCTGGTTTTGTTTGGATTCTTTTGTTAATTGATGTAATATTTTGAGACTCTCTCATCCTGACCTGAAACAATAAGCTCTCTTGCAAAGACACTATATATTACATATGATTATGGTGCACTAAAAGTGTGAGGGATGGAAACCAGGCAAGAAAAATATCAAGTAAATTCTGAACTACGGAGCTTTGAAAAGACATTTTAACAATAATTGTTAAAAAAAAAAAATAAGTTCAATACCTCATCAGTTAAGCACTGATTTGTACTTTAACAGTATTTACTATATTTATAAAACTTCAAGAGTGGGTTTATCTCATTCTCATAGGTTTTGTGAGATGCCTAAAAATAAATTTTGTGAACAGAATATAAATTAATTCTTCTTTTAAAGGAACTTTGGCTTGTAAAAGTAGTTAACTATACATTAAATGAAGGACTCCTAAGGGAACCAGGGTTTGAACTAGGCAATGATATTTTTTCATGTTTAAAAAACCAAATTTGTTTTAAAGAGTTTGATCTTAACTAATATTGAATGTAAATTGTAAGAAAAAAATTTTTTTTAGAACAAAAGCAATTTTATACAGCCTATACTCAGCCTAACCCACAATTTAATTTAAAAAAATATGGCTGTTAAAAAAAATATTCTGACAGAATTATAAATGAGCAAACATGTGGTCTGAGGGACACAGAAGTCTTTAATACCAAAAAAAAACCCAGAAAGTAATTTTCTCCTAATAAGATATTACTGTTTACATTTCAGTCATCCTGGATAGTGAAACCAGATATTTCACAGTATGTTTGCTTTCTGACTTTGTGCTACAAACTCAACAGAGGAATGTTTAAAATTTAAAAAAAAGTTTCCATTAATTTTAGAAACTTTTATTAAGTTACATTTTAAATAAAATTTGAAGTTCAGTCTAAAATTATATGACTGATGAATTTACTGTTTTAATTTTTTTTTAGCTTTAAAATTGTTCAAACATCCCATATCACCATTTTTTAAACAAATATTTTTCTTTTTCAGTTTGAAAAACTTTTTGTTGGAAATTAAGGTTAATTTATCGTGAAATATAAGAACAGTGAAAAATCAAAACTAAAAGTTTCAGTTGACCGGATCCCAAAATTTTCAGCTTTTTGGTTAGTTAAAATTTGAAATTTCAGCTTTTAATAACAATTTGGGATGGAGAAATTTTTCAAAATGACAAAAATTCTCATGAGACAAGATATGTGTTTCCTGCCCAGCTCTAATCAGAAGTTTCCACTTCTCACCTACCATTCTTAACAAAATGTGACAGTCACGTGCTCTACACTTTCAGGGCTTGTTCCAAATAGGCAGACAATCCATTTCTGGCAAGTCTTAACCTTATTCCATGAAACAGTCTTTCCATTGTCTCAGCAATTGCTCTGCCCAACAGCTATCTTTGCAAAGCTAGAATGGTTGACTTTATATCCGATAAAATAAATACTTGGAATGGAAGTAACTGGACACGAGTTTGATAACTTTTCAAGCGAAAAGCCTATGGGGAAACATCCAGTAGCTGAATGAGCGACTGAAATAAATCCACAAAAGCAATGATCTGTGGCTAAAAAGACACGGTAGAATCAATTCCTCCTCCCAATAGCGCTATCAGATTGCTTTTATTGTCTTCAGAATCCCCCATGCAAGATTCCAGGACCTTCTTCAAGTCTTTGTGATTATATGTAACCCGAATAAGTTTATGCTCAAAAAAAAACGTGTATGCATGGAAGATCAGTGCATACATGTTTTTTTGGGGGCATAAACTTATTCGGGTTACATATAATCACAAAAACTTGAAGAAAGTCCTGGAATCTTGCATGGGGGATTCCACAGATCTTCCGTGCATACTTAGCCTTTCACCATGTTTTCCGCAGCCAACAGACCCTTCAAAGAGTACCGTTGTGGACAATGCAAAGGTTGTGCATCACTACTCTGTTCAAGGGCAAAAAAGGGAAGGAAAGTAAAGAAAGCAGAAGAAAGCACCAGAGCAACATGAAAACAGGAGAGACATCATTCCAAAAAAAAAAAAAAAAAAAACCTCACAGGGATAAATACCAAGGAGGGAGAGGAATTATGTAAGCTCAGTATCAATGTGGACACAAGAACAAATGGATATAAGCTGGCCATCACGAAGTTTAGACTTGAAATTAGGCAAAGGTTTCTAACCATCCGAGGAGTGAAGTTCTGGAGGCTTCCAAGGTGAGCACTGGAGGCAAAGACATATCTGGCTTCAAAGACTAAGCTTGATAAATTCATGGAGGGTATGGTATGATGGGATAGCCTAATTTTGGCAATTAATTGATTTTTACTATTAGCGGTAAATATGCCCCAGTGCCCTGTGATGGATGTCAGATGGAGTGGGATCTGAATTACTGCAGAGAATTCTTCCCTGGGTGTCTGGCTGGTGAGTCTTGTCCACATGCCTCAGGGTTTAGCTGATGCACCATATTGGAGTCGGGAAAGGAATTTTCCTCTCAAGGAAGACTGGCAGAGGCCTGGGGGTTTTTTCGCTCTGCAGTGTGGGGCACGGGTCACTTGCTGGAGGATTCTCTTCACCTCAGAGTCTTTAAACCACGATTTGAGGACTTGAAGTAACTCAGACATAGGTTAGGGGTTTGATACAGGAGTGGATGGGTGAGATCTGTGGCCTGGGTTGTGCGGGAGGTCTGACTAGATGATCACAATGGTTACCTTCTTGTCTTAAAGTCTATGATTCTATGATTGGAGTTAATGGTTCTCCAGAACAGTGGTTCTGAACCTATTTACCATTGTGGACTGCATAATGCAGCTCTCTCGTGTTGTGGGCCTCATGACACAGATGTACTACCTGTGTGACCTGAGGATGTCACATGGACCACAGCTGTGTGCTGATTGGGCTACAAGTGGCCTGTGGGTTGAAGAACCACTGCTCCAGGATTTAAGGAAGTTGTGTATATGCACATCAACGTGTCAAGAAAATGTCTGAGGTGTACGGAAACTGCTAAAATCTCTCTCTCTATTTAAGTTAGATAGCAGGGATTAATTTTTTTTATTGTTTGTTAAGCCATCAAAGAGCACATTAACTCAAATTCCAGTAACTCAGTTCAATAACTTTTTTTATTTGTCTCCTTCAGTGGGGTGTGCATGTG
>NC_133771.1:71295976-71311174 GCF_003597395.2 Chelonoidis abingdonii
TAGTTTCTATTATCAGGGGGTGAGGCCCTGTGTTCTAGCAGTATGAGGTGTTTGTGTAAAGCCAGAGGGAGGAGAAACGTCGGGTTGTTCTGTGTGAGTTGCAAGCCATTCACCGTCTTTGTCCTTAGTTCCAGATGCTGGATGGCCCCCTCTCAAGCCCTAGGTCAAATTTGCAGATAATGAGCTCTAGCAGTTTCTCTTTAAGTCTCCGGGTCCGAAGTTTTTTGACATCCCCCAAGAAGATGCTTACCTTAGGTCTGCTACAGCTCGTGAGGCCAGGACTGAGGTTTGAATGCTCTCCTAACCGTTTTGTATATCTGCCATTACTGTATCGATGTTGTGTCCATTATCCTTTCCGTATTAAGGTGACCCTGTCCGTTTGGCCGATGTACATAGCAAGAGGCGGGCATTGCGGCATGATACAGTACAAGAGATGGGGGCTTATGATTTGACCACACTTGGGATAAAAAAACCCAGCTGCTTTCCAGCGAAGTAAGAGCCAGGCACAAGCAACCTCTGTCTAAGCAACTTAGAGAATAAAAAAAACAGATTTTTTCACTTAACAAAGGAAAGTTAAACTTAAACAAACAAAACAAATGAATAAAGGAAGTGTGGGAATAAAATGATTACCAACATGAAATAAAAAATCATAACCAACAATATAGCTGGCTCTACACTATTTCATATATTCTTTTCCCTATTCCTATTAATAGGGTCTTTTCCACCCAGCATTTTTCAGTCTTGTTGAAGTTAGTGGGAGCGCAGGGCTTCCGTCAGATCAACCCAGGGAAGTTTTCCCCAGTTTTCCATATAATCACTTCCCGCAGGCCCCCTGAAAAAACCAGTACCTTTCCTCGTCAAGTTGAAAGAAAATCCAAAAAGCGTCTTCTCTTCACCCTCCCATATACTGAAACCAGGTCCCTTTGTCTTTATTTACAACATGACAGGGTTTTTTTTGTTTCGCTCCTTGGTTGATTTTAATGTTTTTCCCCTTTTTGCCCAAACAAGTGTTTAATATGGTTTTTGCAGTTCCCAATGGAATGGAATACTTCTCACATTGATAAATGTAATTTGGGGATGGGAGTGGAAAGATAGACAATTCAAGCTTTGCTACACCCAACTGCATAACCCAGGCTGATATGGGTGGACCTAGAATCCTCCACTCATGATAACTGGGCGTCCCCATGCCGTCGATATATTCCCACTTGTTGATCCACGGTTTGTCAGCTCAAAAAGTTCCAAAAAAGCATACCTTTTTCCAAGTGCATGTTAAAGTTGGGTAGGACCTATTAGTAGAGGATATTAACAGCCTGGTATAGGAATACGTCTTCACAGTTTATGTATGATATCTGTGATTGATGTTTAGATTGCTGTTGTCATAAGGATATCTATGGTATATGGGCATACACTTTTTTCCTTTTCGTGGATAGCAAATAAAGAAAATAATCACCACAGGGGAATAAGTGAGGGTGATACGAACGGTTGTTATGATAAGACAAGTTCTGCAATTAGTGGTGAGTTGGTTTTACAGGTTCGAGGGTTCGCTCTAAGAAGGGGGAACCAATGGTCTTTAGCTGCACTTACCGCGAAGGATATCAAGTAGTTTGGCTAATTAGCTCTAAAGAATAAGAAGACAGTTTTTGGTATTTAAAAGAAAATCCTGCCACCCAAACCCTACTCATTTTTTAGCTGAATAGAAAATGTGGGATTTTCGATGTTATCACTATGAGTCCAGGCCAACTAGGCCGCCAAGAACTATGGTAATTTCAAGCCATGGATCTGCGTGGGATGCGTTTTTTTTCCTGGGTGCGAGGCGAAACCATCCGATCTGGAAAAACCAATTTGCCCGATTGTTGGGTAGCCCTTCCCAATTGTTAACAGTTTGCCCATTGTGTCCGCATGAGTATGGAGCTTGTTCCCCCCCCTTGGAACTGAGTGGCTTCGAAGAATGCACTGGTGAGCTTGTTCGGTTCGCGTGGGTTGTGTGTTGCTGGTGTAAGCGATGTGGTGCGGTTGTCGAAATTGTCTTGCTGATTAGGAGTCGTTCTTTATGTCCTTTCCACGTGGGGGCTGGGTGAATAAAAAAGAAAAATCTGGCTGCTGGAAGGCAGGTGGATTACTTTGGGTGTGGTTAAATCCGAAACTTCTAACCTTTCCTTGCCGCCGGTTTTTTGTCCCTATGGAATTGCCCCGTTGGGGGGTGAGTCTCGCCCAAATGTGAGCTTGCTCTATAAAGCTGCACATGGAATGCTTAAATCCTATTGGGAGCCCTTTGCGAGATTGCTTGTAGTTCTTGTTGGTTGTTCGCTGTGGGTTGTCTGTAATCGTAATTTATTGGTTAATAGCTAGTTTCTGCTGCGAGACTGGATGTATATTTGCCTGCAGAAGAGTTAAGATCGGCTGTACACATTACTTTCCATCCGGATTGAGGGGCGGAGGGAGATATGAAAGCGAACGTCATAACTGATGACATATGTGCAACGCGACCCAGAGCTGCATGAATAGACGACGAGGTCCAGGGATCCCCGAAAATAATAGTACCTGATTGATCAGTTTAGCTATTATTCGCTTGCGGTCTCATGAAGCCCAAAGAGGGCAAGAAGATGTGATTGTTAACCCGGTCGGTTGTTTGAACCCGTCTTACTGGATCGCCAAGGTAGGGAGACAAGGGGTGGAAAGAAAAAACTGGGAGCGGGGGCAAGAGGATTACTCGTTAGTGTGTTCCTCTTTCCTTCCCGCACCTTTTTCTTGTTTTAAAACTTTTGGGTTTCCGTGGTGAGGGGCTTATCTGATGTGGAGGAGTTGGGTTGTGGTGTGTGTGGCCCCCCCTCCGGTTAAAAAAATTTCGGGTGGGCTGGGTGTGGTTAATGTGACCATCACTTATTGGGTGGCGCAAACAAACGCAAAGCCAAAATTGGATTGGGGGAAGACTTCAAACTGACTGAAGTCCAATTCCCCTTTCCCTATGGGTTTCAAAAAAATAGAAGTTTTTTTTTCCAGCCTGGGCTAAGGAAAAAATAGGTGGGGGGCAAAATTGTTGTATAGAGGCCAGTGGTTTTGCAAGAGGCCACCAAGGCGCTTTCTTGGTCCAAAGTTATTTTTTTTTTTTCCCAAAGGGGTTGGCCTGGCAACAACCCAAAAAAACCCGGGTTGGGCTTTTTTCCGCCTTCCTCTGCCCCAAAAAAACTTCTCGGGGTTGGGGGCCTACCCGTAGCCAAAAATGTCCCCCTTCCCCCCATTTTGGTTTTTTCAGAAAGTTTATGAAAAGGAATTGGCCAGGAATAAAAAAAAAAAAACAGGGGGGGAACTTGTTAGTGAGATTAAATTGAGGGGGGAAAGCAGCCTTTTTTCCCCCGGGGGGGCTTATTGGGACAAAATTTTCCAGGGGGTAGTAACCATGAAAATTTGTTCTTTTTTTCTTTTTACCAACAGGGGAAAGGAAAGGGGGGCTGATTGAAGCCCTCCCCCAGTGTTGCTATATTAATGGAAGAACGGTTTACCAAGCTTTTTGGGTTTTTACCCATGTTCTATTTACTGGGTAAGGTAACGGGGGGGGAGTTTTTCATTCCCCCAAATTTTTTACCCCCCCCCAGTCCCAAACCCCCCGGCCGATGCTCCTCACCTTGAGGGGGGGGGGAAAAAGCCAGGAAAGGGGCACTCACCCGGGTTAGCCTTTTGATTAGGCATACAAAAAACTGGGATAAATCTCGTCTCATTAATTTGGTACCCCCGTTTTCAAACCCCAAACCGAGAGGACGGTGGGGGGAAGAGAAGACAGGTGCTTCTTCCAAATGTTGGCTAAGGTGGGGGTCAATCGGCGTGTGCGGTGGTACCGCAGCATTTTTGCGGTGGGTTGGTCGTCACCCAGGGGGCCAGGCACATTCAGTACCCCCCCCAAATAAAAAACATGGCGTGGTTTTTGAACAATTGGAAATATTCCAAAGAATTTTTGTTTGTGTTCCTTTTCTCTTTTTTTTTTTTCTTTTTCCCCGTGTGGGATTGTGGGGGGGGGAAGGGGAACTTGTGAGGGAGGAGAGTGGTGGTGAGTGTTTCCCTTGGAAAAAAAAAACCACGGCCATGAAGACCGAAACTTTTGTGGTTTTTGAAAACTTTACAGGACAATTTTGGAAAGGGCTCAAGCCCAAAAAGGGGCCAGATAAAAAAACTTTTTCAGAGTGGGGGCGAAGCTGCTTTGTGGATTTGGGATTAAGCTTGGGGGGGGCGTGTTCCCAGTTACCCCCCCCTTCCATTTCCGATGAGAAAGCGTTCCATTTTGGGGGCTCTTGGCTTTTTCCCTTGACCGCTTTGTTCACCGGCGCGCAGCGCGGTGGTGTGTGTGTTGGCCTGGAGATTTTTTTTTCTTCGAAGAACGCCCTTTGGGGGCATTTTTCGTTGTTTTTTTTTTGTCAACGGAGGCTTCTGAATACAACCAGGGATTTGGGTCTTTTCCCCCAGCTTACGAGCCAAAGTTTTTGTTCAGAATCTTGAGGTGTTTTTATCCTCCGCCGTGAACGGGTCCCATTGGTGGGAGTCTTTTTTGGGATTGAGTGACTTGCTCGCACCCCGGGCTGTGCAAGAAGGGCTCCCAACGTTGGCCCAAACGACAGGAAAAATGTTAATTCCAGTTTCGCGGGGGGCCTTTATCCTGTTTTTAGTATCTTCGGGGCCGGCTTGTTGGGGCAATCCGAGGGTTTCAGGATTGTCCGTTGACAGAAAAGGAGGCTTTTCAAGTGTCGTTTTTGCCAACTTTGTTTTGTGGATTTTAACCGGGGGGCCCGGGGGATGGGGCCCATAAAACGGGTCGATTTTTTTTTCCCGCGTTCCCCCACCTAACCTTTAAATCCGATGGTTAAATTCGATTTAAAACGGCTTAACCTTCCTTTTTCCTTTTTTCCATTCGGGGGGGTAAAAGAAATAAACATTAAAAGACCGCCCTTTACGATATAAAGGGGCCCAGTTTTATGTGACGGTTTTGTACAGCGTTTTAAAATTGAGTTTTAACGGCTCTTTTTTTTAAAAAAATTCAATTAAAAAAGGCGGCAGATTAGTTTGTACGGGGATACCCGGGCTGGAGAACGCAAGGAGGTTCGGTTTTGTTAAAAGGCAACAATAAAATGGGGGTACCTTTCCTTCTTTGGCCCCCCCCAAAAGGCGTATCTTTCGTTTGTTTTTCATTGGCCACCTCATTTTCAAGAAAAGGTTGGTTTAGGCCACTTGGGAAGAGTTTGATCCAGCAAATTTTTATTTTAAATGAGAGATAAATGAAAACTAAGATGAAAGGATTTTTTTTGAATTAAAAGAATACCATATTTATAAAAAAAAAAAACCAAAAGTTCCTAAACAAAAAGTTGCGGGTTGGCTTTAAAGTTTAAGGGGGACTATATTTTTTTCTAACAATGAAAACGGGCCCAAGCAAAAACTCTTCCAAAATAAAGTATGTATCAGTGGTGGTCCTAAAGTTTTTTTTTGAGAAAACAAAAGAGTAAAAAAAACCTGGAGGTAAGGTGGCTTTTAAATTATCATTTTTGCAAAAGTGGTATTTTTTAGGAGAGAACCTGTTGGATGGGGGGCCAGAGGAGTGAACAAAACCGGGGAGGGATGGGCCTTGGAGTCTTGGTAAACCAGTAGAATGAACTCAGGTGCCGCTGTGTATAAAGCTTTCCCCCAAACCTGGCTTGAAAGCTCGATAGAATTGAGCCCCAAGATGGTAGGGACTGACGGGGAATATTTAGGCCCTAGCACCCGGAGCGGGCATAGCGTATAGTTCCAAGTTATGCAGAACAATAAGAATATGGAAACGATTATTGTGGAAGAGGCGGAGATGCAGCAGTGATACCCATTTATGCATAGTTGTCACACCTGCTAGGGGGGAAACAAAGGGGTATATATTGTCCAATCAAACTTGGGGAGGAATAGATTGTGTGTTGAAGGATAAAAGTACACAGAGCACGATCAGCGACGGCCAGTTTGTGCGGTTTTATATTGATTGGATGGGGCTCGTAATCAGGAGAAAGAATAACTAGGGATTCCCCCACAACCTGTCACAGTCTATAAGAAATATTTCCGCTACTATCTGATGTGAGGGGGGGCCCTAAGATCAATGAGAGAAAAAATTGGATTATCGTTGGACCCTGGATGAATGTATGTAGAGCCTCATAGGAATCTCATCCGATAAAAGGTGGCGAAAAGTCAGGGAATAGTAAACCCATGTGTTCCTGGCAAAGACGCTGCACAACTCCACTCTCCCCCCCCCCACCTCCGCACCTTTTTGTGGTTACAGGGAATTCAAGTCCTCCGGGGTTACAGCTTTGCAAAAAAAGGGAGTTTGAAAAATTTTCCCCAAACAAAATCCACCCCCTGCCCCAAATTGTTTTTTACCTTTTAATATTATGGGCCAAACCCAGGGGACTGGATAACTTGGGACCCCTTTAAAAACAAATTGGGTTTTGACAGAATTTTATTAAGCTTTGGTGTAAACCCTTTTTGAACCCCGGGCATTTGTATTTAAAAAAAAGCAGTTCCTTTTTAAAATTTTTCCATGGGCTAAGGTGCCATGTGACGAAAACCATTTTTAAAACAGTGGTTTTACCCCAAAAATAAAGGGGCAAAAAATGGAAGGAAACCAAAAAAAAGCCACCTGAACCCTCCCCTTATTTGATGGGCATTGGTGGGGGATAAATTTTATATGTAGATAAACTTCCCATGAGATGTATGGGGAAGAGGCGGGGAGTCTAGCACTCTTAAAATTTTTTGTGTTTCCACTGCAAAGGGCGATCTGAAGTTATTTCATTTAAAAGAATAAATAACTGATGTTTTTGAGGAGGGAAAAAAATTTTTCTTTTTCCAATTCTCTTGTTACCATTTGTATGGGGTAAGGCTAAGGAAAGAGATGTAAACCCAAAAAATTTTACCTTTACTTGCTAAATGGGAACCAGAGAAATAGAGGGACTCTGCAAAAAAACGCTCGAGCCCATGTGGGGGGCTAGGAAACAAGGGTAAACAGTATTTGTTAAAGTTTGGGTTAGATGAAAAAAAAAAAAAAAAAACAAGGCCAGGGGGAAAGGGTTACGGGTCTAAGGAGTAGTAGAGAGGAGGTACCCAGAAATCCGAGGGGGGAGGCCAGGAGAGGAATGGATCTATCCCAAAAACTCTTCCCAGGGAGATTATTAGGGACAGAATTTATCCTCTTATACAGGTAAGGGAATTAACTTTCCAGGAATTTCTTCCGCCAAAAACATTTGTTTTTTGGCCCATGGGCACCTGGGGAGTCGGGATGGAAAGTAAGTCCAAATTTTTCTTTTTTCCCTTCATTATTTTTCCTCCCTTTTCTGCACCACAACCTCACCTAAAAGAAAAAGTGGGCCAATTTTTTTGGGGGGGCTTTTCTGAGTGCCCAAGGGGGAAGAAATTGCCGAAATGGGGCGAGGGCAATACCCAAAAGTGGGGCAACTGACGAGGGAACACTTGCTAAAAATGAGCGTGGATTTTTCTTTCCCAACCAAATTTTTTTTTCTTCTCTTTTTCAATAGGGAAACGAAGGGGGTAGAATGTTGTGGCAAAGAGGGCAACCCGGGGTACATTTGTGGTAGCCTCCTTAACACAAAAAAGGTTTTTAGTGGGGGGGGAGGCCGTTGGTGCGTCCTTTTGCATTTGGGGTTCTTTTTTCCCTTGGAAAAAAAATTTTCTTCCCCCCACGTAGGCCAAAGGCTCACAGCTCCAAAACAAAGTTTGGCTTTTTCCAAACCCCCATGCTCCACTTTGGGTGTAAGGCGGGCTCCCTCTACTAAATTTTTTTTGTGTCCCACCTGACCAAAAAAATCAAAAACCCCCGAGCTTCTTGTTCTTGACGGTAGGTGGCAAGGGCAAATATAGGTGTGGCCTTTCTTATGTTCTTGCATTTGTTTACATTTTTAACAGATCCCAGTACTTTACACAGGTAATTAAAGAGGGAAGGGGCGGTAGGCCCCGGGGTGGGGGGCGGGTGGGGAGGATGGGAGCGGTTTGGGGGAGGTAGAGGGTAGGGGGGGGGGAGGGGGGGTGAGAAGGTGGAGTAGGAAGTGAAAAGGGAGGGCGGGGGAAGGTCGATGCATGTTAGGGGATTGAAAAAAAGGATGGAATTTGGTTTATTAGGGTGGGAGTGCATGGGCGAGGTGGTGGGAGGAGTAAAGGGGGGGAGGGGGGGGGTAATTAAATTTTAATAAAAAGGTTTAACGTTTTGAGGGGGGAAAAAGTTGCTTCCCAAACCTTTTTCCAAACCGGCTAGAGAACCTTGGGTTTTGTTGGGGGCCCAAAAAAAAAAACTTAGCTTTTGCCGATGTTGTTTCGCTGTGAAATAAGGCCTCCACGTTTCTAACTATGCTCCCTTGTGCTTTCTTCCAAACCTTACTTTCAGAAACTCCCAAACCAATTGCTCTTTTGTGATTTTTTTTTGTTGTTTTTGAGGGTCAAATTTAACATATCCATTTTTCCCATCCGAGATAAAACCAATAAGTTTCGCCCTCAATTTTTTTTTTTGCTGGCAGTTGCTTGTTCCATTTTCGCTAATGTGATTTCCTCCCTAGTAATACTGTGAAGAAAAGCCCTTTCATATTGTAAAAGTGGGCCTTGGCAGGGGAAAATTATTTTCTTTTCTTCACTTCCGTTCATTTTTTATTTCTTTATTCTTAGTTTCAAAAAGAGCCCAACTAGACGGTTTTTTTTTTGTTCTGTTCTAGTCCTTTTATTTGTGTTCCCCCCTGTTTGTGTCGCCTCGTGTGTGGTGTTAGCCTTCCTTTTTTTTTCCCTTTTGAGTTCCCCCCACTCTGGTGTTTCTCAAAAACACAATGCCTGTTTATCTCTTCCCCCAGGAGTGGGAATTTGTTACTTTTTCCTTTTTTTCAGCCTCCCCTAGTTTTCTTTTTCTGATGAAGTTTCTGCTGTGTGTTGTTTAAGGTTCCAGGTGGCCAAAAAACAGCGGCTATGTTGCCTACCCTTTTTTCAGAACTGAGGTTTTTTTAAATTTTAGTACATTTCCCAGTTGGTGATTTGGCTTAGGGGCTTTTTTCCATTTACTGTGTCCAATCCTAGTTTTTCTGCTGTTTTTGTTCCTTGGGTTAAAATTAAGTTCCCTTTGCTTTTCTTCCATTTAAAACCTTTTCGTAGGATACAATTTGTGGGGTGGTGGGGGGGGTCGTCCGATTTGTGTATATAAAAGGGCTGTAAACCATCTTCTACAGTGTTTTGTAAAAATAGAAAAAACTTTTTAGTGTTTTTAGTTTTACTGTGTTTGGAACATGGTTGTTATTCAACTTAGAGTTTAAACTTGCCCTTGTAAGCAATTATAAGAATGTCCATTTACAAAAATAAAAACAATACATAATTTCCCAAGTTTTTTTCCCATCATAAACAACTGGGGGATGTGGTTTGAAAATAAGAATTCAAAATCCTTTTCATCTTTTCTAACCTCGTTATCTCTAGCTTGCTTGCTAGCATATATATACCTGCCCCTGGAAATTTCCACTACCTGCGTCTGACGAAGTGGGTATTCACCCACGAAAGCTCACGCTCCAAAATGTCTGTTAGTCTATAAGGTGCCACAGGATTCTCTGCTGCTTTTACACATCCTATTACTATTACTCCAGTTTACAAGGTCATCCAGATCTTCCTGTATGATATCCCGGTCCTTCTCTGTATTGGCAATACCTCCCAGCTTTGTGTCACCCACAAACTTTATTGGCACATTGCCACTTTTTGTGCCAAGGTCAATAATAAAAAGATTAAATAAGATTGGTCCCAAAACCGTTCCCTGAGGAACTCCACTAGTAACCTCCCTCCAGCCTGACAGTTCACCTTTCAGTATAATCCATTGTAGTCTCCTCTTTTACCAGTTCCTTATCCGCCTTTCAGTTTTCATACTGATCCCCATCTTTTCCAATTTAGCTAATAATTCCCCATGTGGAACCATATCAAATGCCTCACTGAAATCGAGGTAAATTAGATCCACTGTGTTTCCATTGTCTAAAAGATCTATTACCGTCTCAAAAAAGGAGATCAGGTTGATTTGGCACAAGTTTTCCAGGGGCTCGGGCCCCATGAGAGTTTTTTGGGGACCCTGGGGCAGGATCCTTCACTTGCTCCAGTGCCCCCGGAAAACTCTTGCGGGGCCAGGGCCCCCGGAGCTTCTTCCGCTCCAAGTCTTCGGCGGCAATTCAGTGGCGGGGGGTCCTTCTGCTCCGGGACCCACTGCTGAAGACCCCAGGTCCCCTGAATCCTCTGGGCGGCCCTGCCCTACAGGCTCAGTGCTATTCCAGAGGAGGCTCTAGTAGCTTTCTTCCCCAATGTGATTTTTGCCCAGATAGACTCTGTATTATCCATTCCATCACTTATTTCTTTACCATCTATCTCATCAATGATATACAATGCTAGTCGACCACCTTTGCCTTTATTTCTGTCTCTCCTAAACAGCACACACCCTTCAATACTCCAGTCATGACTACTATTCCACAATGTTTCTGTTATCCGTATAATATCTGGCTTCACTTCCTGCACCAGTAACACTAGTTCCTCCATTTTGTTACCTACGTTCCTCGCACTGGTGTACAAACATCTTAATTTTTGCTCTTTGGCTTCGCTCACATTCTTTATCTGATTAGGCACAGACATTCTACCACCAGTATCACCTATTAGACTGGTATCTACACTACCCTTCCTCATATGTCCATTCCCCTACCCAGGGCTGTATCCTTTCTTACTTCATTTTCTTCCCTCTCAATGTTAAAATCCAGCGTAGAGATTACCTGGACATCTCACAACCATCTCCCCCAAATTCCTAGTTGAAAACTCTCTTAATCAGTTGTGCCAGCCTCCATCCTAGAAGTCTATTTCCCTTCTTACTCAGGTGAAGTCCATCCTGAGAGAACAGTCCTCTGCCCATGAATGCCTCCCAGTGGCCATACATCTCAGAGCCCTCCTTATAGTACCACTACCTGAGCCATCTGTTGATCATCATAAACTTGTCACACCTTTGTTGACCTTCTCTAGGAACAGGCAGAATCCTACTGAAGATCACCTGAGCCTCGATTTCCTTAAAAGTCCTCCCTAGCCTGGCATTGTCTCCCTTGATACGTTCCAGCGAGAATCTAGACGTATCCTTTGTTCCCACATGAAGGACAATCAGTAGATTCTTTCCCGCTCCCGTTAGGATCCTCTTCAGCCTCAGGTCCACAACCTGTATCTTAGCACCCGGCAGACAGCACACTATTCTGTTCTCTGGATCAGCTCTGGTTACAGGTCTGTCTATTCTTCTCAGTAAGGAGTCCCCAGTCACATAGACCTGCCTTTTCCTGGTGATGGTGTGATTCTCCAGTCTATCCTCTGTTCCCTCTGGCTGCAAGTCCTCTTGATTCCTAGTCTCCCTTGCAATCCTCTGCAACCTAATGTATCCTCCTGGGGCTCATATTTGGTGTTAGTTCCATTAACTCTTCCCCTCTTCCTACAGGACTAGCTGCTCTTCTCTTCTTCCTTGCCCTCTCATCTTCAGTGACCATCTGCTGTGCCCTTTCTTCATTTTCCAACTCCGCAAACCTGTTCCTGAGCTCTACTTCTCCTTCACTAGCCCGTCTTTTCCTCTGCCTGGTTCTCTTAGTCACATGCTTCCACTGTCCACTTTCCTCACCCAGCAGTCTCCCCTTAGAGTTCTTTGGTTCTGCTTCCATTTGTAAGTCTGAGCTTTTCTCTTCAGCCTCCTTGTGTCTTTGGTCCACCATCTGCTCAAACCCCCTTCTAAACTAAACCAGAATTTCTACCTGCATCTCCAGTCCTCAGATCTTTTCTTCCTATCAGTTCTATCAGGCAGCACTTCATGCAGACAAAACTCTTTTTATGTACTCCCTTCAGGATCATGTACATGCCACAGCTTCCACATCCAGTCATCTTCATTGTGTCTTCCACAGCTTGGGTCACTACCACTGCTGCCTCTGTATCTGTCATAGCCCTCCCACCTAAATCCTGTTAGTCCAGGAAACACAAACCAAACCAAAATACCACCACTCACAGCATAACAAACCCCTAACAAGCACCAAAACACTGCCAGAACACCCCACACTCCCTTCACTAGACTGCCTATTCCTCTTCCTGCCTCTCTTAGTCTTTCCCCCAAACTCCCCCTGCAAACTCCCACTCAAACTCTCCTGTTTACAGCTCTGTTTGCTGGCTCCTGTGCCACTGCAGCTGTCCCTGCCACTGACTGGCTACCTTGATAGGACGCCTAGTCAGGGCTCAGGATTCCACCTTGGAAGAATCCTGTGTCATCTGCCATATCCTATGACATTTCTTTTGTATCATGTGTTCCCGATATAAAATGCAATAGAACATATTCCTTAGCAAATAATAAAGGATCTGGGTGGCTTATGAAAAAAGTAATTTTCTTTTCTAGAACTGCTCATGAAGCAGAGCACACTTCAGCTTAACTTTTTAAGCGTGGAGGGGGACAGTTTATTCTGCCAAACATACAGTCATAGATGCAGGTGCCTGCAACAAAATTTTAGGAAAAGGACATTCAACCAATTATACTCACCTTTTTAATCTTTAGGTATACCATGTAGTACGTCCCATTGCATTGCACATGTGAGCATTAAGATCAACTGCAGTATGCCTATGTAATTTGAGAATTCACATATGAGGCTTCTATTTGACTTAACACTCATCAATTTGATGCAACAAACTCAGATTGTAAAAATGGTTTGGGAGTATAATTTTCGTACTATCTACAAAATACCCAACAGTGCTTCTTGCTGAAATCAGATTTCAAATGTCTGTCACTGAAGCTTCTGCAATGCTCTGTCATGTTTCTGTGAATGCTCAACTGCTGAAGTGCAGCACCCACTGAGTCAAAACCTACTTCTTCAGTTCTTCCTATAATATCACGGAGACCAGCAACAAACAGGCTTCCTGTAACTGAATAGGTGATGTAAAAGGAGCCCATGTATAGTATTACATTCTAAGTTGCATCTGGGTTTTTCCAGTTATGTCTTATGCTTTGGCGTAACTCCCTACTCAAACATGGTACATTGTAGAATTTTTACATCATGGCATGAGACATTAATTGCAACTCTATTTTAAACATTAGCACCTTATATAATGCCCAAAATGAAGAAAAAATACTAGATATATAAGCAAAAAGTATTTACCTGATAACCACTCTCTTTTGGCCCCCTATCTACAAGTCACCCATAAATAGATTGAATCCTTCTCTGATCAGCTACGGGAAAAGTCCAATCAATCAACCAAGCATCATGGGATAGAATTCCTGGGCTCTTCCTCTTCATGCCAAAGTGAGTGCATCCCAAGCTGTAAAACTGAATTATACGAATATGCATATTAATCAAATGATTCTTCCCTCTGAAATTTTCTAAGTCTTAATTGTGTTTTAATTATTAATATGCTTATTTGTATAATTTAGCATTTCCAGCTCTGAAAGGAGGAAAAGAAGTCAGAGTATCTTCTATCATGATCTTTGTTCAACAGATCAGATTAGTCCTATATTTGAGTGAGAAAGGATGCCGTTTGACTGTGGTGACAGCAATCTAGTCTTCACATCCTTAGTCTTTAGCACAAGAAAACCATATTTCTTCCACTTTAAGTAGGAGTGTTATTTTCTATATCATGTTTTTACAGATATAAGTACTACATTAATAATTATGTATGCCTATCTCACAGATCTGAACTAGTCACAGTAATTGATCAAACATATATAACTATAATTACTGTAACTGCTTTAGTCTATTTAGACAATTTCTCACAGCTTTTAAATTTAATTTGTTTTTTGTTGTTTTTTCAGTTCACATTACTGTTTGCTAAAAATTCTCAGAACCTCTCCATGGAATGTATGTGAAAATTAAACACTAATTCAAAAACAAAGTTTCAATTTCAACTGCATGGCTGGATTGAAAAGATCAATAAAAGTTATATACACCTATCAGCAAGGCTTGGCTTGCACCTCTGGAAGACTTTAGTCACAATTAAAAGGAATGTATTAGTCTCCACCCAGTCTCAGAGCATTTGTTCACATCAGGAAACTCATCAAGCAATTTTGTTACAATTTAATATAACTGACAATCTCTGCTCAGGAAACAACCAGTACTGGAATAGGAGACGTGGTGAAAGTAAGATCAAAAGCATTATACAAAGAACTAAGAAATTTTACTTTCCACTAACTCATGTTATGCCTGGCTCTAAACAGTGCTATCCATTCCTCACTTACAAGAGCTGGTATTTGTGACACACATTATGCAACCTTTAGTGAAGAAGAGTTCACCAGATTCAGTTTATAAAGTAAAATGTTAAGCTTTTGGACAACATTACCAGTTTTAGGTGTTCTTTTCTCCTTTTGCCAAAAGAGGAACTTGAAGACCCAGGTTCTGATTCTTGACCTCCTGTTTTAACATCCTCCTCCTCCTCCTCCTCTTCATCATCTTCATCAAAGCACCATTCAGGTAGCTCAGGTGGTGGGGGTGCATCATCTACATCTCCATAACGACGGAATAGTTCTTTTAAATAGTCCCCTTTATAGATACCTGGTGGTCTGGCTTGGGCAAAAGTAGCCACTGCTGCTTCAATACTGGAAAACAGAAATTGAGAGTTGTGTATTTCTGGATGTTAACAAGACATGTCTAATAAATTAATAATGTTCTGTGTGACTTTCAGTTTCCCCTAAAAATTCAAAAAAAATAAATCACTTTATCTCAAGAGTTTCTGAATTCTTGACAATGCTTATTTATCTTGTACAGTAACTGAAGTTCTTCAAGATGTGTCCCCCTATGGGTACTCCATTTCAGGATGTGTGCATGCACATGCATTCCTGATTGGAGATTTTCAGCTGCAGCACCTGCATCCTAGAGATCCTTTTACTCCAGTGCAAGGATACTGGGGAAAGGGGGGGATGGACTCCCCCACTGCTCAGGTCCTTCTCAGCCATGAAATCTAGTGAGAAGATTGGAAGGCAGAGGGGAAGGGGGATGGGTAGTGGAGAACCCATAGGGACACATCTTGAAGAAAAGACGGTTACTCACCTTTGTAACTGTTGTTCTTCGAGATGTGTTGCTCATATTCATTCCAAGTAGGTGTGCGCGCGCCGCGTGCACGTTCGTCGGAAGAATTTTCCCCTAGCAACACCCGGCGGGTCGGCAGGCGCCCCCTGGCGTGGCGCCTTTGTGGCACCGT
>NC_133771.1:71311274-71317766 GCF_003597395.2 Chelonoidis abingdonii
TGCACGCGGCGCGCGCACACCTACTTGGAATGAATATGAGCAAGCACTCGAAGAAGAACTCCAGTTACTGTACAAGGTACATAACTTCTCCTTATTTGAGTCGCGTCCCAATAGGTGCTCTCTTTCAGCAGATTTTTGAGTAGTACCTCAATTATGAAGAGTGCCAAGGAGACAGGTTCACTACATACCACAGAACAGCATCACCGAAAGCCACATCAGCTCTGGAAGCAGACATGAGTACCGGGAAAGCATGTGCCTCAAAGGTTAGGTGGCTGACCTGCAGATGTCTGAGATAAGTATGTTTTTCAGTAGTGTCACAGAGGTAGATTGAGCCCTGGTGGTATGAACCGTCATCATAGGAAGGGGACGAACTCCCGAGACTTCATAATAGATTAAGGTGCATCTTGGAACCCATCTGGACAGCCTCCAGGTGGAGATCAGACGTCTCTCTCTTAGTTCTGCAACAGAGATGGAGAGCCTACGAGAAGCCCTAAAGGGCTTAGCCCTGTCAAGATAGAAAGCAAGAGCTCTTCTTACATCCAGTATATGTAGTCTCATTTCTTCACTCAGAGAGCAAGGCTTAGGGTAAAACGCCAGCAGGTGAATCTCCTGATTAATGTGGAACTCTGAAGAAACTTTACAGAGGAAGCGCAGGTGTGGATCTAGTGTCATCTTGTCATGATCGAATGCTGTGTACAGTTGGTCAGCCATCAGGGCACTCCTAGCTCCCCTGCCTTCCTGGCTGAAATAAGGAACACAGTCCTGAGGCATAAATTAAGGAAGGGACAAGTCCCCATACATTCAAATGGAGGCTTCTTCAGTACATTAAGGACTAAATTGTGTAGGTTCTTTCACAGGTGGAAAAAGATTGAGTAGTCCCTTAATAAACCTCACAGTGGTTGCATGAAGACTGAAAATCCTTCAATAGGGGGATGAACATTAACTGAGCTCAGCAATAATCCTGTGGTTTTTAAATTGAGCAGCTAACAGAATGTGTGTCAGATAAGACTCAAGAGGAGGTATAGATCAATGGCTGCCCCAAAATTGAAAACATTTCCCCACCTGAAGGTAGGTTTTCCACTATTGAGAAGTATCTCCCGAGAGCAATCTTCTTCTATACCAATAAGCCATCTAGGAGCAATGCCTTCAGGTGAAACCCCAAGACCCTAGGGTAGGTTTTGGATGAGGAGATTTTCAATCAGGGAGAAATAGAGAGGCAATTGCTCAGACACACAAACTAATTCAGGGAACCATGTCTCCCTCAGCTACAACAGTGCTATGAGGATGGCTAATTTCTCCTGTTTCAATCTGTTCAGGACTCTGAGCAAATGGTGTAGTGGTATAAGCATATAGCAATACACAGGGCCACGGGATAACTAAGGCATATCCCATTGAGTGCAGCAGTGCTCTGCCCTCAAATAAAATTGTCTGCACTTTGCAGTGGATAGTGTCACTAAGAAATCTATCTCCAGAATACCCCAGGTAGGACATATTCTTCTGAATACTGCATTGTTCAGTTCCCACTTGTAGAAAGGGCAGAAATGCCTGTTGAGGGAGTCTGTCACTGTGATCTGCAGTCCTGGGTGATAGATCACTGAGAACAGTACGTGGAGTGCTATGCACCAATTCCATAGTTTTACTGACTCGGCATATAAGGACTGGGATCTTACTCCTCCTTGACAACTGATATAATAAAAAGTAGTGCTAGCAAGTTTAACAAACCACTCTGAGCTCTAATATGTTAATGTGGATGATTGCCTCCTGTGGGTCCATTTGGCTTGAGCTGTGAAGTGCTGAAAGTGCACATCCCAGCCTAGCAGGGAGGTGTCGGTGGTGATGATCCTTGTGGGAGGAGGCTATGAGAATGGAAAACCCAAAGAAGCCTTTTGTGGATCTTTCCACTAATTACAGAATTGAGGGCCCTTTGAGGTATAGACACTCACTTGGTCTGTGTTTGTTGGGGGTGTAAGCAATTCTTGTCCAGGCTTGATGACCCAAGGACTGTAGTCTTCATAAAGGTGTCACAAACGTACCAGCATCCATGTGGCCCAGGAGTTGCAGGCAAGCCCTTGCTGTAGTTTGCAAGGTCTGTTGTATTGTTGAAATGAATCTGGACATTGTGGCAAACCTGTTATGGTCAAGTATGTTCTGGCAGTGGTAGAGTCTAGAGTGACCCTACTGAAGTCTACGTGTTGTGCAGGTGTGAGCGTAGACTTTTCTGAATTGAGGCAGCAGCCCAGGGAGCAGAACAGGGATAGAGCCTTCCTGGTTGCTGTCTATACCTTGAGAAATGAGCGACCTTTCAGGAGCCAATCGTCCAGGTATGGAAAGATGATTACTCCCATCTGCTGGAAATGCGCTGCGATGGCCAAGACGACTTTGGTAAAGACCCTTGAGGCAGTTGAGAGGTCAAAGGGTAGGATGCAATATTGGTAGTGGTCCCTGCCAGCCACGAAACATCTGTGGATGGGGTACATGGCTATATGAAAATAAGTGACCTGAAGATCGAGGAAGACAAATCAATCACCCAGATCCAGGGAAGGAATTATTGCTGTTACGATTACCATTCTGAACAGTTGAGAGTGGATGAAGGTGTTCAAAGTCCTGAGGTCTAGCAACAATGTCCACCTGATCCACGCCACCAGTTGTTTTTTTCTTGAGGACCAGGGAAGTACCAGGAAAGAACACTTTCCCAATGAAGTCCAGTGGAACAGGCTTTACCACCATTAGGATTACAAAAGATTGCACCTTCTGTCTCAAGAGACCGTCATGAGAATGGCCTCTGAAGAGGGATAGGGAGGAGAGTGGTGGTGGAGCGGCTGGACTAGATGGGATAGCCTGTAGAAATCACATCCAGGATCCATCTGTCCATGGTGATGAACTCCCCAAGAAGGTAGAAATGAGACACAATCCCCATAAGGGTAGAGAGGGGATTGGTGCAGTGTAGGATCGAGAGAGGGAGATTCTTCGCAGCCTTCAACCAATGGGGCAAAATGGTCATTTGAGGATGTCACTGACTGGAAAGTCACTGTAGAGGATGGCCCTTTGTTAGTGAATCTGGGCTCCCACCTGAGAGGTTCAGCCAATCTCATGGGCTAGTAATGAACTGGACAAGAGCATTGAGCCATCTGCAATCTAATGTATTATCTTTGTCACAGGTATATAGATGCCCAGAGATCCTTGTCTGGGAGTTTTTAAAAGAATGAAGGGAACCATCTGTGGCACTACTGAACAACCTGTGTCCCTTGAAAGAGAGGTTCTTGACTGTGTTTTGTACCTCCCAAGGGAGGCCAGAGGGCTGCAGCCAAGAAGCTCAGTGCACAACTATTGCCATGGAGATGGAACGTGCGGATGCACTGGCAGCACTGAGCAAGGCCTGAAGAGAGAGTTTTGCGATTGTCTTACTTCCATTATGAGGGCTTGAAATTATTCCCTCTGTGGCAGGTGTTCTATTAAAAAAAAACAAAAACACACTTTAAATATGTAAAAATCGTGCTTTGCCATCAGGGCTTGATAACCAGCTACTATGAACTGCAAAGCAGCTGGGAAGTAGCTTTTGAGGCCCAGAAGGACCAGCTGTTTCAGCTCGTCAGCTGATGTTGAGCGGGACTCGATGTTGCGATTCATTAACTGCCTCAACAACCAGGGAATTGGGTGAAAAGTGGGAGAAAATAAACACTCAGCTTCTGGATGGGAGACAGTATTTTTGACAGCCCATTTACACGTAAGAGGTATGACAGCTACATTTTGGCACACCGCACAGGCTGCAGCCAAAAGGGAAGTATTAATGGGCAAGACAATTTTGCCTTGAGGAGACATATGGGCATCTCAGAATCCGATGAAGTGTCAACAACCACATCCATCAGAGGGGCAGTCAGTACTGGAGGTCAGAGAGGGTCTGATAACTGCTTTCGTACTGAATATCGAGAGTTGGTTGGTAGGGTTGACAGTACTGGAGGACATGTGGATGATAGCTGGATATTCCTCTCAGGACTCTTCAAGAGTTTAATGTGGGACAGCTCACTGCTGTATATGGAAAAAACAGAGGGTAGGATAGACTCCAGCAGGTAAGACAGTACCAGTGGAGAGTCTCTCTCAATTGCCCTCAGCAATAGTAACTCAGGTTCTTCCAGGATTCTCCAGTTCTCGTGGAACCTGAACAGTACAGAGGACTCTGGATAGGAGGCCCTCAAGAGTCAATATGTTGGATGATACAGGAAATAATACCAAACTGCAATCTATGCACCCTTCTCAGATGGCTACAGAAGATGGTAATGACAATGATTTCAGCTTGGCTTTAGAGCAGGCGTGGTCAATCTATGGCCCACGGGCCGGATCCGACCCCTCAGGGCTTTGGATCTGGCCTATGAGATTGCCCCCTGGGGCACAGCAGACCCTACACTACTGTCAGAAGCAGACAGCACCATTTCCCTGCAGCCCCCAGGCGGGTGGGAGGGGGGGCAGAGGGCTCCATGCATTGCCTTGCCTCCAGGCATCACCCCCCACAGGTCCCATTGGACGGGAATAGGGAACCGTGGCCAATAGGAGCTTTGGGGGAGGTACCTGGAGGTGCAGCAAGGGCAGCGCATGTGGAGCCCTCCGCCCTCCTCCTGGGGCCACAGCGCTTCCTGGAGTGGTACAGCATGGGGCCAGGGCAGGCATGCAGGAAGCCTGCCCTGGCCTCGGTATGCGCCACTGCCACCCCGGAGCCACTTCAGGTAAGCAGCACTGGGCCAGAGCCCAAACCCCTCCTGCACCCCACCTCCCAACTTTCTGCTCTAAGCCCCCTGCCTGCACCTTGCACCTCAACTCCCTGCCCTGAACTCATTCGTATACCCCGCACTCCTCCTGCACCCCAGCCCCCTGCCGCACTCCACACCCCTTCCCTGAGCCCCCTCATACACCCCGCACCGTGCTTCTGCCCCAATCCCTTGCCCCGAGTCCCTTCCTGCACACCGCACACCGCACCCCCTCCCACACCCCGCACTCCCTCCCACACCTCAACCCCCTGCCCCGGCCCTGCATACCATTTCCCCACCCAGATGCAGCCCTTGGCCCAAAAAGTTTGCCCACCCCTGCTGTAGAGTTCTTGTGCTTTAGACACACTGAATCTGATGCCAACTGGGCTGCTCTAGGTTGTTTACCAGTTGGATTTCTTGGTACACAGCATGGTCTTCTTAGCCAGTGCTGGAGTCTCAGTACCAGAGGGAATGGGAGCCCCACCAGAACCCATGTCCTGAAATGAGGTTTCCTGAGACCCAGATGAAAAGGGCGACGTTCCCCTTCTTTTATCCCATTCTGGAGAATGGGGTCTTTCCTTTTTTGAGGATTTGTATAGTTCTAAAGGATCTCCGGCATCTTTGCTTACCAACGCAACAGTGATGGTTGCCTAAGCAATCTGAGCAACCAAATCCGATATACAGGGGGGAAAGGAAGGATTGACTTGGACCTCAAGGGTCTCAAAGAGCACTCCATCAACAGTCATTTTAATCTAGCTCTCTTCCATCTGCTCAGGATCTAACATATGGAGGGGACAGGAGTCTCTGCCAGGCAGCGGAGGCAGTTAGATTGTCCATCACTGTAGGGAAAAGATCTACGTATGACAGGTCTGATAGGGTTTGAAGCCCAGGGTCTTGGGCATAACCTGTTATTCAAGGCCATGGATTGAGGCCCAAAAGAAAAAAACCAAGACCCAGATCAGCTAAATGAAAGAGGAGAAGGTGGACCCCCAACCAAAAGCACAAAGCTGTGCTAAATAATGGTAAAATATAAATGAAAATTACTAAGAAGATATCAAATAAACAATAAGAAATAAGCAGCAAGTCACATGGCTAGCTAGAGCAGAGATGGCAACGTTCTGTCTCAAGCTGCAGGCAGATGAGAAGGAACTAGAGTGGTGGCAGGTCTACTCCCTCCCCCCAATATGCTGTTGCATTGGGGTATGAGAATATCTAGGGCACAGGAGATGACCTGAGGACACTATTGATAAAAATCTCTAATCAAGAGTGCCTGGGTGCAAGCACATCTTGAAAGAATAGGCAGCAGTTTGAAAACATAAGGAAGTAGTTCTTCACACAGTCAACCTGTGGAACTCATTGCCAGCAATGTTAAAGGCCAAAAGTATAACTAGGTGAAAAAAAGAATTAGATAAATTCATGAAGTATATGGCCATCAATGGTATTAGCAAAGATAAGGGAGACAACCCCACGCTCAGGATGTCCCTAAACCTCTTATTCCCAGAAGCAGGGACTGGATGACAGGGGATGGATCATTCAACAATTGCCCTGTTTTGTTCATTCTCTCTGAAACATCTGGCCCTAGCCACTATTGAAAGACAGAACATTGGGCTAGATGGACCACAGGTGTCATAAAAAGATAGTAGAAGTTAATAGAACAGAAGTACTTTATATCTCTTTTGACTGTAAAGGGTTAACAAGTTCAGTAAGCCTGGCTGTCACCTGATCAGAGAACCAATCAGGGCACAGGATACTT
>NC_133771.1:71318621-71455069 GCF_003597395.2 Chelonoidis abingdonii
TTGGTGGCAGCACTACAGGTTCTAAGCTGGTAATTAAGCTTAGAGGAATTCATGCTGGTACCCCATCTTTTGGACGCTAATGTTCAGAGTGGGGAATTGTACCATGACATGGTGTGCAGCGTGTGGGATAAGATAGAATCCAAAAGCCAGTGAGGTTTTTATTTCTCTCCCTGCTAGCTATCTGCAGGCAGACTGAGAGGTTTGGGTTTAGAAGCAAAAGCCACTAGGATTTTTTCTTTGTCTTTCTCTGCTAGCTGTGTGTAAAACAGGCTAGAGGAGATTTTTTTTAAAAGCAAACGTCTGCAGGTTTTTCTGGTCTCTCCCTTCTGAGTACTCTGAAGGCAGAGACGTTAAGTTTAACAAGGATCTTTGTTAAACAAAGGGACTCCAGTTGTGAGTCACCATACACCAGCAAAACATATTTGCAAATGAATGTTTTTTTTTTCTTTCTAATTCTGTCAGGAATAGCTAGGTAGAAGGAGTTAAAAAAGACTGTTGCTAAGCAACCCTAAGGAGGCAACAGAAAAGCAGCATCTCAGGCAGTAAACACCAGAGGGCATCCCAACACAAGAAAGCAGAAACCATGACTACCCAGGACACCCTGAAACAGGAATGGGCGAAACTGGAGGCAGAGGAACAAAATCAGAGATGCAGACCACAAGCAAGACATGGAAAAGAAATAAAAAGAACTAGAAATAAAACAAAAAGAGATAGAACTGAGAGAAAAAGAAATGGAGCTGAGAAAAGAGAAAAAGCGGCAGCCCACAAAAGAGAACAAGAAAAAAAAAAGAGGATGCCCACAGGAGAGAGCTGGAGATAAGAGAAAAAGAAAGGGAAAGGAGAGGGAAGAGAGGGAAAGAGGGAGGGAAGAAAGAGAGGTTGCCCACAAAAGACAGAGAGAACTCCAGAGGGAGGCCCACCAGCAGGGCCTGAAATTAGCGCAGGCTAGGCAGCATGCTCCAGTCAACCCTAACAACCCTTCGCCAGTTATTGTTCCCCATCCAAAGAAATTTCCCACCTACAAGGCAGGTGATGACACTGAGACCTTCCAAGAAAATTTTGAAAGGACTTGCCTTGGGAACAGCATCTCTGAAGACCAGTACATGATAGAGCTGAGGCCACTGCTCAGTGGACCCTTAGCAGAGGTGGCGGCCGAAATGCCTAAGGAATACATGAACGATTATAAACTTTTTCAAACCAAGGCCAGAATCAGAATGGGGCTAACACCTGAGCATGCCCGTCGGAGGTTCAGAGCCCTAAGGTGGAAACCAGATGTGTCATTCACCCGTCACGCCTACCACATTGGAAAAAATTATAATGCCTGGATATCAGGAGCCAATGTTAAATCTCTGGACGACATGCACCTCCTAATACAATTGGAGCAGTTCTTAGAGGGTGTTCCTGAAGAAATAGAAAGGTACATCCTAGATGGGAAGCCAAAACTGTAACTGAGGCGGGGGAGATTGGAGCCAGATGGGTGGAAGTGGCAGAAAAGAAAAAAGCTACTATCAAGGGGAGCGAATATCACAGGGGTCACACCGACAATAAACCCTATACCCGAGGGCAACCCAAGACCCCACCTACAACCCAAGGAAAGCTGCCGACTCCCTATTCTCTCACCTCACCAATCTCCAGTAACCCACCTCGGCCCAGTGACCAGTCAGCTGGGCGATGCTTCAAGTGTAATGAACTGGGACATATAAAGGCCAACTGCCCCAAGAACCCAACCGAGTGCAGTTCATTATATCTCCATCACTCCAAGATCCCCAGGCCCAGATGCCTCTCAAATACCCTCGGAGCGAAGGGAAATTTTGAGAGTGGGCGGAAAGAAGGTTATCGCGTGGAGAGACACGGGGGCACAAGTGTCAGCTATCCACCAATCCTTAGTGGACCCAAATTCATCAACCCAAAGGCCCAAGTGACAATTTACCCCTTCATGTCACAAGCTGTAGACTTGCCTACAGCTAAACTGCCTGTCCAGTACAAAGGCTGGTCAGGAATGTGGACTTTTGCAGTCTATGACAATTATCACATCCCCATGCTACTGGGGGAAGACTTGGCCAACCAGGTAAAGCGGGCCAAGAGGTGGGAATGGTTACACGCAGCCAGCCAGGCAAGCTTCCAGACCCATCCCTGTTCCTGAGCCGTCCACAGGGGCCCCGTCTGTGTTAGCAGAGACCCAGACAGAGGTAGTGGACCCGGATTCCCTGCCAATGACTGCAACAGCCACAGTACTTCCAGTCCCAGACCCAGACCTGGAAACGCAACCAGCATCAGAACCATTGCCAGCACTGACACCAGCGCTTGCAAACGCATCTTCAACCCCAATGCCAGAGGGCGCCAGTGAGCCTGAACTGGCAGAAGCAGCAGACAACCATACCCAAGAGGCTCAGCCAGAGCCTGAAATATCACCTTGTGCACTAGCAGAGAGTGGTTCACCAGCCACAAAAACAACCCCATTACCTACGTCGCTTCCCGAGAGACCAAGCCCAAGTCCACAGTCTAAGGAGAAACCGGTGTCTCCAGCCTCCAGGAAACAGTTCCAGACTGAGCAGAAGCAGATTACCAATTACAGTAATTGTAAATTTAAGGCAATTCTTTTAATGTTGCTGTTTTTTGTTTGTAGCTGTATTTTATCTGCTACATTTGAGAACGCTGGTACTGTTTCTCAAAAGCTGACCGAGATGAACAAGTTTAATTAACACGATTAACCATTTGCCAAAACAAAACAACCAGAAAACAAAACCCACCAAGGCTTGGTCAATCAATTTAAGGCTTTACATGCAGAAGCAAGAAAGTATTAAATAAGGCTGAATAGGAGGTACTATTTCAAATAGACTTAACTCAGAATCTCTGTTTGTTTCCAGGGGAAAAACAAAATAAAGACCTACTGTGGTTCAAATTATTACATGCTGACTTTTTAAAGCATTTAAAGGAACTGAAAGTACCCTGTCTAACAGGCATAGGACTCACTAGCACCCTATTAGTAAGATGTTCAGCTTTATATCCACTTCCCAGGTTCATCTGAGCTTCTAGATTCCTTGGCCCATTGGTGCTCAAAGGCCCCATGATAATAAATCTTCTCTCATTGCGTGTCTACCGTACCAGGAAAAATTGATTCTTCCCTCAAAGGCAGTCATCTTGTCCATATCCCAGCCTCAAGATAAGCTTTAAGCTCATTCATAAACAAACATACAAAAAAAGCAGCAGCATGGATCCATCCATTTTCCATTCAATGTTGGAAATGGTTCTTCAAATAGAATAGTGGAAAGGGAGATATTGCCAAGATACTAGGGTTTGTCTACATTTGAAATACTACAATGACATAGCTGTGGCGCTTCAGTGTAGATACTTCCTATGCCAAGTGAAGAGGTTCTCCTGTCAGTATACATAATCCACGTCCCTCAGAGGTGGTAGCTAGGTCAACGGAAGAACTCTTTCATCAACATAGCACTGTCTACATCTGTGAGTTGGCTTAACTATGACAGTCATGACAACAACATAGCTGGGTCGACCTAAGTTTTTAGTGTAGACCAGACTCTAGAGACACAGACTGTGCATCAGGACTAGCTGGATAGGAGAAAATCTTGTGTTTAAATTAGGGCTGTTGATTAATTGCAGTTAACTCATGCAATTAACTCAAAAAAATTAATCACAATTAATCACAGTTTAAATCGCACTGTTAAACAACAGAATACCAATTGAAATTTATTAAATATTTTGGATGTTTTTCTACATTTTCATACAGTATTCTGTGTTGTAATTGAAATCAAAGTATATACTATTTTTATTACAAATAGTTGCACTATAAAAACGATAAAAATAGTATTTCTCAATTCACTTCATACAAGTACTGTACTGCCATCTCTTTGTTGTGAAAGTACATCTTACAAATATATTCTTTTTGTTACACGCCTGCAATCAAAAACAAAACAATGTAAAACTTCAGAGCCTACAAGTCCACTCAGTCCTACTTCTTGTTCAGCCAATCACTCAGACAAACAAGTTTGTTTACATTTGCAGAAGATAATGCCCGCCCGCTTCTTGTTTACAGTGTCACCTGAAAGTGAGAACAGGAATTATCATAGCACTGTTGTAGCCGGCATCACAAGATATTTACATGCCAGATATGCTAAATATTCGTAGGCCTCTTCATGCTTTGGCCACCATTCCAGAGGATATGTTTCCATGCTGATGACACTCATTCAAAAAAAAATAATGTGTTAATTAAATTTGTGAGTTAACTCCTTGGTGGAGAATTGTGCATCCCCTGTTCTGTTTTACCCACATTCTGCCATATATTTCATGTTATAGCAGACTCGGACGATGACCCAGCAAGTTATTCATTTTAAGAACACATTCACTGCACATTTAACAAAACACAAAGGAAGAGAAGAGTCAGTGTGAGATTTCTAAAGATAGCTACAGCACTCGACTCAAAGTTTAAAAATCTGAAGTGCCTTCCGAAATCTGAGAGGGACGAAGTGTAGAGCATGCTTTCAGAAGTCTTAAAAGAGCAACACTCTGATGCAGAAACTACAGAACACGAACCACCAAAAAAGAAAATCAACCTTCTGCTCGTGGTATCTGAATCAGAGGACAAAAATGAACATGCATCAGGCTGCACTGCTTAGCGCATCTGGCACATAATATCTTGTGATGCTGGCTACAACAGTGCTATGAGAATGCCTATTCTCACGTTCAGGTGACATTGTAAACAAGAAGAGGACAGCATTATCTTCTGCAAATGTAAACAAATTTGTCTGAGTGATTTGCTGAACAAGAAGTAGGACTGAGTGGACTTGTAGGTTCTGAAGTTTTACACTTATTTTTGAACGCAGTTTTTTTGGTACATAATTCTACATTTGTAAGTTCAACTTTCACGATAAACAGACTGCACTACAGCACTTGTATTAGGTGAATTGGACAATACTATTTCTTTTGTTTTTATTGTGCAAATACTTGTAATAAAAAATAAATAAATAAAAACTGAGCACTGTACAATTATTGCGATGTAATTAAAATCAATATATTTGAAAATGTAGAAAACACTCAAAAATATTTAAATAAATGATATTCTATTATTGTTTAATCGTGTGATTAATCTTTTTAATCGCTTGATGGCCCTAGTTTAAATTATATCGTTGAATAAAAGCCATCGTCTAGCATGGCAAGACTTTTAGACATTTTTCCTGAAGTAATGATATTTAAAGTGGAACGCCGCTGGGCGGGGGGGGGGAAGGTGGCGGGAAGGGTTCGTTTTTCCCACCCTTATTTCAAAATATGCACCCTGATTTATGGAAAATTCTCAAAAGGGAGGTTACACCACCAATACAGTTGTTGTTGGAAAAATCCTGTAACAAATGCGGTGTTTTGGGTTTCCTTTCAGATGTATGCATACATGTCACTTTCCTGCTACTTTGACTATCTAATGCCATTCTTTTGAATATGCCAAGAACAAAAGATCTAAAATAATGCTATCAATCAAAAGCATACACATCAGTCTATTTCAATACTTTGCAGAGGAAAAAGAAAGCAACCTATATCCATACTCATGAAAACTTAAACACAGCTGGTAGGGCTAATTGTTGGTCTACAGACTTGACAATATAGCTGAAAGCTTAACTGAAATAGAGTCAACTGTCAAGAGAGTTTGACAAGAATAATATTAATGTATGTCACCTGCTCAAAACTAGGACCTTCCAGTTACCATCATCTATTGAAAATACAGACATGCTTAGTGCACTGTGTCAGATATGAAGGGGAAAAAAAATCATCATTCCTAGAATCAATAGTGAAAAAAATATATTCATTTAAAGATAAAACTCTTAGACCAATCGGACCGCCAATGGAGCAATGACAATTGTGAAACACACTGGAGAAAACACTACCAATTATATCCCTTCCCCGTACCCAACGTTAATTAAATTTGCAAAATTACCTCCAATCCAACTTCTCAACCAAAAAGGCACAGATAAGAAAACCAGTTCGATTGAACCCATGTGTACAATGAACACCTGGAAAACAAAACAACAGTAAGTGTATGGAGACAAATCATCTTAAAAATGAACATGCAGCTGTTTTTATTACAAACAATGCCAACAAGTGATATTTTTGGCTCATTCCATTTAAATTACCACCATTAAGGAGATGCCCCCATTCTAACTGAGGAAACCCAGATCCTCTAGAGATTATGTGTAAAGCCCAAATGATATTTAAATTCTGTGTGCTAATTCTTATCAGTAATTTTCTGAATCTTTAATTTGTCACAATACAAAAACCTCAGCAGTACTATTTTTTATTAGGGTTGAAATATGATTAATACCAGAAAGTACCTGATCACTTTCTGATCAGCATTTGTAGGAGCCATAAAAAACAGTATCAGAGGGGTAGCCGTGTTAGTCTGGATCTGTAAAAGCAGCAAAGAGTCTATAAGGTGTAACAGTCTATAAGGTGCCACAGGACTCTTTGCCGTTTTTATAAAAGACAGTGTAATCAATGCAGTGATTGTGAATTTAGAGAAATAATTTGGGGTTATAGTCATATCATACTGTTAAGCATAAAAATCATGTCAAAGTTACCCTGCTTTAAACTTAAAAATTATATCCAGAGATCCTCTCAGTTTTATTTCAAAATGGCTATTAACATGTTAGTGGTTATTTACTTTTAATTTTGAAAGAAATCCCTAAAAAAACAAATCAATTCAATAAAGACAATCACTTTGAACTACTTGTCTTTTCAGTTTAAACAGAAACCAATGTTTAAATTTAATAAATTGTTTTTTCAGCCTTTATTTTATAGAATATTTCTCAGGGAAGAAGGAGAGCAAGAAAGCAATTGCTTCTAATTTTCCCTTTTTCCTATGTTACAAGCTCCATCTAGTGGTTTAGATAAATCAGATCGGAAGGAAAAACCATCGCTTGCCATTATAATAGTTCTGTCAAGAAACGGGACTTTAATATCTTGCTCAAAATTTGTTTTGCGTCTTTTTTTTTAATTTATTAAAGTGACAGGGGTCACACCATTAATTTATTAGTGCCATGCCAATTATTCTGGTTATTTTTATTCTGCATGTTCCAGTAAAGCAGAAAAAACTCATCTAAGTTAATACTATTTAGATCAATTTCCATATTTCTTAATCATATTCAGAGAAGTTAAAGTATCAGTAGAGTTTTTCTTTGGGGTCTATATGATCAGATTATGATCAGTTCTTTTCTTCTTCTATAACACAAGCAAAGTGAACAGTAAATTCCAAAATATGGGATTAAAAAATATACACAGTTTTCAAGTGTGTACTTTACCTCCTCCCTCCACACCAAAAGCAAAATTGTTACTAATGGTTAGAAAAGGGGAATAATTTGAGCTGACCCCCTCATTACAGACACGTATCAAACCAGGTCAGAGACCTTTCTTCCTCAACCTGATTGAAAGATGCATTTTCTTCATACATAGGAAATTAAGGATATTAAGGTGTTCTCTGAAAAACAGAAATGTCCCAATAATTAACAGACAGATACAAGTGAGGCTTTCTTCCCGTCTGTTTTACTAATCCTTGCTTATCTCATAACTTGCTTCAGACCACAATGGATTTCAGTTCTTGTAATCACATTTTTCCCTCTTCAGAGCAGCCTACTAAGGCAAAGTCTTTACACTTTATTTCCTCGGTGGTAGCAAGATTACTCCAGACTTGTAACATCGTGTTCCAAAAAATCAAGTTTCCAATCCATCTTTATCTAATTTAGCTAGGAAATTTCACATAGATTGCCATTGAAACTAGCACTTTGTATTCCTGATCTACTGAGGCTGAAAGTTAAATTTTCTTGACTTACACTCAGTTTGTTGCAATGGGACATGCAGTGACTACTGGCATCAAAAAGTCAAAGGTCTTATGATTTTTTACAATCATATGGCAATAGTAGAAATATGTTGGCAATGAAAGCAAGGCGTTGGGATTTGAGGTCATGCAGCCTTCCCAGCCATCACTGTTTCTGTCCTTTTCTATGTACATACAACCTCCCCTCTCTCCAGTTACTCTGATATTTCCTTAGCAGGACCTGATTCCCAGGCTTCAAGACAGTTACACAGAATATTATGAATTCTCAAAATTTGATTTTTACGCCTAAAAACTCAATCATAGTTTATTTAAAAATTAACACTAAGAAGAAGGAAAAACCAGTAATCCTAAGAATGGAAGGGAACTGAGTAAAGAAATATGAGTGTGTTAGGAAAAGTTTCAGATCAGCAACATACATTTGAATCATGTGATGACCAGCAAAGTATGCTGGCAGCATGGGAAGAGAAGCAGTGCAGGCCCATTGCTCAAGTACACCAAACTAAACTCAAGAATTTAGAGTTGGAAACAAGTATGCATGTGAAGGAGTTGACCTAATGGGTCTTTTCTGTCTCTGATTTCTATTACTATTAGAAGTTCAGAAACAGAAAAATCTGCCATTTACTTTATATTTGAAAAATTAAAAATTACCTGATCATATAGGAAGGACAGAACTTTTGCTTCTTTTCTGAAGATCGGATTAAACCTCATTATCAATCTTATCACCCTCATGTGGTGAAACTTTTTCAACTCTGATGGGAGTCCTATGCCAATCATTTACTGCTCAATCCAATAGGAGTAGAACTGCCTGACCAGAGCTTTATTGGTTTCCTCTTTCTGACGTTTGAAACTACTTCATGTTTCTCATGTAAAAATTTTCACTAAAGAATTATGCGTTTGTTTTCTGCTGTGATTAGACTAGCTCTCTTTGTCTTCCCCAGCTAAACACATTTGACTACTTTGATGTTTCATTCTTCTCATACAGTACATTTTGCACTGCTTAATAGACTAGTGAATAGAAATAAAAGATATTTGAACTTCCCTTGTCAAACATGACTACCTCAGTATACAGGCATTCATTCCTCTGTCCATTTCTAGAACAGTGATCTGTTTTCTCTTTGACACCATCTGTCTAGAATTTTAGAGAAGGAACCTCTCTCTATTATCTTCTAAAGATGAAATTACAAAAGAAGACATTGAGGACACTACTAATTAAATCTCTTACAAGGAAGAAGATATCTCAGACTAGAATAACTAAACTAAGGAGATGAAAACAAACGCCATCTTAACAAATAACTCCAATTTCATGTCTTTGTTCACACAGCAGAAATGAAAGGTGTAGTGTAATCTGTATTCCCTATAAGCAACTGTCAGAAGTTAATGGCCCAACACTGCAAATGATATTTAAAGTTAAAATACTAGAAAAATGAGTTTTCTATTTCAAGCTCTTCATAGTGCTATCTGTATGCCATGTAAACTGCTGACACAGAAAATAATTAATTGCACTGAGATGCTATTGATGGCTACGTCAACTTATTCCAACTGATAAGTAACATATGATGCGAGAACAAATTCCATATATGATTTAAGAAAATGTTATTTAAAATTCCCATTGAACACGTAAAGACTTAGAAAAAACAAAAACATTCTATTCCACAGAAATAAGTGTTCACGCAATTTCAAGAGTTAATTTTGAATATTAGTCCAATTTGCCTCCAATCCAGTGGTTCTCAACCTTTTCCCTATCATGAGTCCACATTACTACAGGGAAGTTTGAAACCCTCCCTTCCATTTATCTAAAGAGAGGGAGGGCAATGATCCTTAGGCTGAGAACCACACATTCTAAACCAATCATTCAAAATTTGATAAAAATGCAAAATGAACTTGCCACAGGGTAGGTACACCCCGTCACGGGGTGTCGGGTCATGTGTGGTCAAAAGAAAGGGCAGAGACGATACTGCAGCCGGTTAGGTCCTTTGCTGAGGACCCTTACTTTAAAATGTGGTAGTACTGCCTAGTGACCGGAGTCAATAATGTCACTCTTCTCCACAGGCAGCATGGCCAACTGGCTGGAGTCAATAATGTAGCTTTTTACAGGCAGGGGAGCGAGACCCAATGGCTGGAGTCAATAAAGCGGCCCTTCCACTCAGGGCAGCATGGCCTAAAGGCTAGTCAATGAAGGTGCCCACTTCTGAGGTGCTGTGTGGCCTATTGGCTCACTGGGGAAGTGAGGTGCCATTTAGAGGTGTGTGACCCAGCCTAGAGGCCTGTTGGTGGTGTGGGTGCCCACCACCAAGTCAACAGGGATCCTCCTGAAGCATGCTGACTGGTTCCCTGGTTCATTCACCAGAGAAAAGTCTAAGTCCCCTGGGCTGCTTCCTACCCTTTCTCCCTCAGCGATGCTCCAAAGTCCCCCCGCGTCTCTGGAGACCTCAAGTGGTGTAGCTTCTGCCGACATGGTTTCTTCTCCAGGCTCATCAGGTAGCCTGGAGTCCGTCTGGAGCGCTGCATGCCACGGGCCTGCAGCAGCTCCCTGGAGAGAGCCTGCAGTCTGCAGCCTTCCACTTCAGCAGCTGCTTCCTTTTATTCTGCCTCCAAGCTGAACATACCCAGCAGAGTTGGAGGGGCGCGGCTTCCTCAGCCTACAAAGCATAGTTAACCCTTTGGGAGCTGGTGCAGGATAGGTGCACCTCATCACAGAACTCTTCAGTGAATAAGTCTGTTTGTGATCTTTAGGGCTGGTCTACATAACATTTTTATACTAACACACACACGCGCACACACAGTGCCAATATAAGCATTTTATACCAGCCTAGATGCATCCACACTAGGGAGTTGTACCGCTTTAACTATATCAGTTTCTAAACCAATATGTAGTTATATCAGTTCCAAAAAATGTCTATAGACAATTATGTGTTTAAAAAAAAAATGCATGTCTTAAACCAGTAAGTGTCTCTATGTAAAATATACAGAAAAACCTTGAAGTGTGATTCTCATCTAAGAATGAATTATGTATAAAATAGCATCTTCTTAATTCAACAGATTTGCTCCTGTGATTATTCAGAATTATATCCGCTAAACAGTGACAAAAAATAACGTTTTATTGCTTTTACTCCTGTTAGCATGACAGTCAACACAACCAGGAGAAAGTACTGAATACCATTTCTTCAAATGCATCAATTCAGTTGCTTACTACATACCTATCAGTTACACCTATACAAACCTACTGAAAGCAAACTAAATAGTTTCACAAGCACTGAGAGCTTATTCTTTATTATGGACGACACATGAGAAAAAATAACCTAGCTTGACTCTTGAATCCCATGTTTAGTTTTCAGGACTGGCAGTTATAAGAACACTTACTTGTAATATTTTTACCTTTCAAAGTATAGAATTATATTAATGTTTAAACATAATGGTATTCGGAAAAGGATGCACTTAGTCTCATGTATCTAATCTGATTGTTATATTTAAAATAAAATTAAGAGTCTTTCTTGAATTAATTTTGGATATTTTTGCTTTTGAAAAAAATCAAAGTTCTGAAAATACTTATTTTGAGGCTGTATATGCCAAAGAAGTGTAACACAATCAAATTTCCATTAACATTGCCCAATATGTTACTGAAGGAACTCAGCTGCTGAAGTTGGAACCTTAACGAATACTAAGCACAGGATTTTTATAAATCCAACATGACCACAAGGAGATCAGCCTCTCTTGGTTATCAAATGTCACACAAGTCGTGGTCAAGCCGAGCAGCGCTTGCCCAAGAAACACTCACTTGCATCAGAAGGAGTTAAGTAAAACATCTGCCCTGTAAAACGTCTGTCCCGTATGAGTATATGCAGTGACGGGGCAGGGCCTCCCACCAAGACTGACAGGAAGGAACGACTTTTCACCCTCTGGTGGGCAGAGCCAGGCAAGCCACACCCACCCTGCCAGAAACATTGTGGCAGGATAGAAAGTTTAAAAGGTGGGCCCTGCAGCTCAGTTGTGGAAGAGCCGGAGAAGGAAGCAAACATCTCTCACCCGCTGCTGAGCCCTGCACCCAAGTTGGAGCTCTGTCAGGACTTAGAGGAGGGGCTGGGACTGCTGACTGACCAGTACCTGGAGAAGCTACTGGGACTGCTACTGGCCGTGTACCCCAGGGAGATGGAAGATTCCCAGGAGACAGAGGTACACTCCAAAGAGTAGTAGCCTACCCATATTAGGCCAAGAGACCTGCATTTAGCCAGAATGACCAAGGATGCAAAACCATCCCCTGAAGTGTCCCTAGCCTTGTTTGCCAGAACCTGGGAATGGGCGACAGGATGGATCACATATGCTTACCTGTTCTTTTCATTCCCTCTGAAAGCAGCTGGCATTGGCCACTGTCAAATGCCAGAATATGGGGCTAGATGGACCATTGGCCTGACCCAGTATAGCCGTTTTTACGTTTGTCCGCTATATGCCTTAGCCAGGAGGCCAGACGAAAAACAGTTTACTGCTCTGCACTGCCCAGAGGGCCAGAGCCTGTTTAAACTGCTTGTTGCTCTGCCCTGCCCAGAAATCTACAACCTCTGAGACTGCGAATTACCCACTGAGCCTTGCCTTTATAGATACACAGTAATGAAGGGCGTGGCCTCCCTCCAAGACTGACAGGGAGGGACAGCCACAGACCCCTACATTATACAACTGTTTCGCTGCCATATTTGTCTGCATAAAGCAACCAACTCTATTATAACTGGTGCATAAACTAACATGAGATTGATTTTGAGAAAGACAAAAGCTTGTTTATAGGGTCATCTCCACCAAGCAATCCTTACAGTGGCACAAAAATTGCACTGAGGAAATCCACTTGCTTAGATCCTTCTTGGAATCAGAGAAAGTAGTAATGCTTGATAGACAAGATAGTGACAAGATAGTGGAGAGGCAAAAATGGTGCAAAAAAGGGTAAAAAAGAGACATACCTATAAGCTCTGAAGGATTCTTATCACTAAAATGTTCACATAGGCGGATAAACGCTTCTGTGTTCTCAGGTGTAGGGCACTCACCATGCCTGGTACACATTGAAAAACAAAAGGTTAGAATAAAAACAACAGAAAGGGGAATGAATTCAGTACAGACTTTTTACTTAAAGATCATATATTTATTTGGGTACAATCAACTTACCCTTTACACTGAAGTTTTATATATTTGATCCCTTCTTTTTCTATATCATTCCTATCATAGAATCTAGTGGTGTTCGTCAAGTCCACCAACAAACCCATTTTAACCTAAAAGAATAAAAGCAAAGTAATTATGTTACATTTAGTTGCTCCGAATATGAACAGATCACCAATAATAATCAAAATAAACTGACAGCATACTAAAGTTGGTAATGCCTTTTATTTTTTTTAAATACTGTGCATGTTCATAAGCAATATGTAATATTTGGTTCCACTACCACCACAATTTTTCCTCCTTCACAGCTTCAATGTTTCATTTTTCAACTAGCCACCAATGCCAAACTTCCCAAACCCCAAAACAACCTGCTCAATGTGAAGAAAAAATATTTGGTGAGGAAAGAGTATGCAATCTGAATTTAAATAAAGAAAGTTGTTAAATTGATTCAGATATTTTTAAACTATTATGAACTCAAGCTGTAATTAAATCAACACAGTTTTAGCACCCTGCAGCCTGAGCCCTGCAAGTCCAAGTAGGCTGACATGGGCTAGCCAAGTGTATTTAATTCCACGGTAGACATACCTCTACACTTTTAAGGCCAAAAGAGGTCATCATAGTCATCTAGCCTGACTTCCTGCACATTGCAGACCACAAAATCTTACCAACCACTCCTGTAGAGGGCCCGTAACCTCTAAGCCCTAAAATCTCAATTTAAAGACTTCACGTTACAGAGAATCCACCACTTACTCTATTCAAACCACTAAACGACCCATACCCCATGCTGCGGTGGGAGGGAGAGACAGGATCTCTGCTAATCTGAGCTGGTGGAAAATTCCTTCCCAACCTTGAAAATGGAAATCAGTTAGACCCTGAGCATGTGGGCAAGACCCACAAGCCAGACACCTGGGAAAGAACTGTCTGCAGTAAAACTCAGAGTGCTCCCCATCTCGTGTCTCTGGCAATTGGAAATATTTGCTAATAGCAGTCACAGATGGGTCATATGACATTGTAGATGACTTCACCATACCATTCCCTCAATAAACTTATCAAGCTAAGTCTTGAAACAAATTAGATTTTCTGCGTCAGCTATATCCCTTGGAAGGCTATTCCAGAATTCCACTCCTCTGATGATTAGAAACCTTCATCTAATCACAAGCCTAAACTTGTTGATGGCCAGTTTATATTCATTTGTTCTTGTATCAGCACTGGCCCTTAACTTAAATAACTCCTCTCCCTCCCTAGTGTTTATCCACCTCATGTATTGTCACAGAAATGTCTGGCTGCAAAGGACCTCAAGAGTCATTCTAGTTCACCCCACACGCTGGGGCACATTACAGTATACTTAGACCATCTCTGGCAAATGTTTATCTAACCCAGAGATGGACTAACCCCATCTGGACTCTCTACAGTTTGTCCACAACATTAAACTGTGACATTCAAAACTGGACACAATACTCCAACTAAGACCTCACCACTTCTGAAAAGAACGGGACAGTTACCTCCCACATCTTACATATGACACTTTTGTTAATATATCCCAAAATGACATTAGCCTTTCTTGCAAGAGCACTGACAATATTCCTCAGCAGATGATCCAGGTGTATTTTCATGGCTTTGAAACCCTCCAGTTCATCAACTGGGACAAACTGTCAAAGAAAATTATGCATTTACCTACCATGTATGGCTTTCTCAGATTCATTGCATTCTACAAAAACAAAAGGATTTCAAGGTGTGCCAGTACGACAAAAAAAAAAAAAAAAAAAAAGATCAATTTATCAGCTACTGATGTGCTTTAAAATCAAAATCAGTAGACCTAATCTCATTCGATAGTTAGAAATGTAAAAATATATAAATAAATAAAATGCTTTGAAGTATATACCAGTAGCTCACTTAAACATTAAAGACAGTATATTTTTTTAACCATAATACGCTTGTAAGAGGATGGTGATAGTATGTCATTGTGATATTAGTAAAACACTATTATGTATTCAGAAACATGCAGGAGTTCTGATTAATAAAAATACCAATATAAAAAGGTAATAGGCTTCTATTTACATTTAAGGCTAATAGGCCATCAATTATTTAACTTTGGATATAGCAAAGTTATAAATTAAATGCACGAGCTTTTCTAGACTGTTTGGAAGCAATCTTCATCTGTGATTGGAGAATTATTCTTGGGGAAAATTCTCCACCAAAAAAATTAAAAATTTTGCAAAATTCTGCATATTTTTTGATCAAAATAACACAATGTAATTACGCCAGTCTCAATTATTTTGGTCATTTCTTTTAAAATACCTGCCAGCAACTATGTCTATAACAATACAGACAACAAAAATTCCCTAGGGAGTAGAGAGTTAAAGAAACCCCTCCAACAACCCAGCTCGTTTCTCCGCCCACTCCTTCCCATAGCCCAGCCAGGGAGCCAGACACCCACACCCTCTTCTCCCAGAGCCTAGCCACAGGGCACCCCCGCAGCTCAGACACTCGTACTTCCTCCCATCTAAGAGTCCAACTGCAGAACAACCTCCAGCCCAGACACTCACACCCCTTTCTGGGCCTTGACTATACTAAGAAAAAAGGTTATTTAAAAGAACTTTAGCTAAACACATTTTAATTAAATTCTGTTTGAAAATGCTTTAGGCTCCTGGTGCAGAGTTTAAACACTTTTCAACATATTAGCTCATCACAGTCAATCCTAGGACTGCAGAGATGACCTTTAAAAATGTGAACCAAATATAAATTACGTCATCTACCCTAGTCCAGAGGCAACCTAAATAATAGATTTGAGAAGTGTGAACTGTACTAAATTATCACATCTGAAATGTGATGACAAATTAAACATGAACATTAACTACCTCAATGGTCATCATTTTAGTAGGAACATAAATTAACATAAATGAGGAGGTTTGGAGATTTGTGGTATCTATTTATATTCCAGATATGGTTGCACATGCACCAGAGTCAGAAGATTTTCATAGCACTGTCCATTGACCCACACATGCGTCATAAGTCGCCTCATATCTCAGATGAGGTTATATTAGGTCATGCAAGTTGATGCCTCTTCACTCATCCTCTTACCGCTGAATGTACCAGTCCGCAGCAGAGAGCAGGTATTGGAATACAAACATGGACCACCCATCTTGAAGAACCTCCAGTTTCAGGTAAGTAACCTCTTCAAGTGGTGGTCCCTATATGTATTCCAAATGTGGGTAAATATTGAGAAGTTGTCAGTGGAGATGGGTACAACACATCACAGCCTGTAGAACAGCATCACAAGAGGCATCACAGCCTGTAGTACAGCATGGCCTACTGCAGCATCCTCCGTCACCCCTTAGGCAATGGCATAATGGGCTGTGAAAGTATGTACTGAACACCACGTCACCACCCAGCATGTGGCCTGTTAGGAGACGCCCAATAAGGAAGTGGATGGGGCTGCCAGTGCCCACCTCAAGTGTGCTGTAATTCCATTGGGCGGCGGGTGTTGGACAGCGTATAGCATTCTCAGATGCAGCCAGAGACACATTTTGAGATTTGTTGGGAGGAGAGGACTTGGAGCAGTCAGCAACGGCAACAAACAGTCTAGCAGAGGCACGAAAGGAGTGAGCTCTGTGCAGATAGAATGCCAGCATGCAGTAGATGTCAAGAGAGCGAAGTCTTGTTCGCAGGGGTGGCATGTGGCTTAGGATGGAAGACCAGCAGGTGAACAGATTGGTTGAGGTGGAACAGTGATACTCCCTTCAGGAGGAACTTGGGATGCAGTCATAAGGAAACATAACCTTCTGAAATACAGTGTAAGGAGAGGTCAGCCATCATGACCGCCAGTTCACTGATCCTCCTGGCCAAAGTGATAGCCACGAAGAAGGTTACCTTCATAGAGCGATATGAGGGGGGACATGTTGCCAGGAGGTTCAAAGGTCATCTGGTGAAGATGGGGAGGACAAGGTTGTGGTCCCACAGTTCCAGTGGAAAGCTGTTGAGAAGGCCTTTCATGAAGCGGACGGCGGTGGGGTGAACAAACACCAAGTGTCCATCCATGAGGGGAAGCAAGGCACTAGCTGAGGGCAAGGCCTGACATTTTGAGTTCTAAGAAGTAATTCAGGACAACAGGAATGGATATTGCATCCAGTGGATGGTGATAGCATTGAGTCCAGAATATGAAACGTTCCCATTTTGCTGCGTAGAAGGTGCGTGTGGAGGTCCTCCTGCTATGTGTAAGGATGCACTGATCTGGTGTAGAGCATGCTTTGTCTACACATGAATTCCATAAAAACAGGCTGTGAGGGGAAAAGGCCCAGATTGGGATGTCCTGGGTGAGGAAGTCTCAGAGTGTGCAGAGGTGGAGTGGTGTGTGAATGGAGAGCCTGTTGGGGCCAGAATGGGGCTATGAGTATGACAGTAGCCTGAACTCTGTGGATCTTGCGATGGACTTGTGGAATGAGGGGAATGGGAGGCAAGGAATAGAGGAGGTTGTCCCTCCAGGGTAGGAGAAGAGTATTACCATGGGAGTCACGTCTAGTAGCGCCTCTGGAACAGTGGAGGAGAAATGTGCAGTTGGTGTACATGGCAAAAAGGTCCCAGCAAGGGGTGCCCCATGTACAGAGGATGGGGCAGACAGTGGGGTCATGCCACTCCCACTTGTGGTTGAGGTATAAGGTCCTGCTGAGCACATCAGCCAAGGAGTTGTGTGCTCCCGGGAAGTACGCTGCTTGGAGTGTGATATGGTGGTAGATGCACCAATTCCATAGGTGGACAGACTCGGAAGAGAGGGACTACCTTGTTTGTTGATGTATGTCACTGCTGCAATATTGTCTGAGAGGAGCTGAACATGTTGCAAGTGAAATAGAGGCTGCTACACATGGCAGGCTAAGTGAACCACCCGCAGCTCCAGGACATTGATGTGCATTCTGACCTCTAGCAGCATCCAAATGCCTTGGGTGCTGTGATGATTTAGGTGAGCACCCCAACTGACAAGGGAGGCATCTATGGTCATGGTGGCAGTCATGACCGGGACAGCAAAGGGAGTGCCAATCAGCACCTTGGAAGAGTCGGTCCACCAGGTGCGAGAGGCCAGAACCGGCTGTGGGATGAGCATTTTGGCATCCAGATGATTACTGTGGGGTCTGAAAACCGTCAGGAACCACAGGTGGAGGCATTGCATATGTAAAACAAGCATGCGGTGTTACAGAGGTGCAGACGGCCATGTGCCCAATGAGGCAGAGGCAATCGTGAGCCATGGTGCGAGGGCTGCAGTGTAAGCCTGTAATTACAGCTGTCAAGGTTGCAAATCTATCTGCAGGGAAGAAAGCTCATGCTGCCAAGGAATCAAGACACATCCCCATGAAGGTGATTCTCTGTATCGGTATGAGCACCAATTTCTCCTCCTTGATTCACAGACGCCAAGAGCTATGAGGAGAGAGTGGACAGCAAGGATGGTAGAAGTAAGCTCATCATGTGACAGTGCAACTAAAAGCCAGTCGTCCAAGTAGGGTCACACCAAGTAGCTTAGATGATGCAGCTAAGACTTTTGTGAATACCTGTGAGGTCATCATGATGCCAAAGGGGAGAACTCTGAATGGGCAGTGGTTGCTTCCCACACAGAAGCAGAGAAATTTTCAATAGGCCAGGTGATTGACAATGTGAAAGTATGAGTCTTTCACACTGAGAGATGCAAACCAGGACTCCTTGGGGAAGAAGGGAATAATAAATGATAGTGTCACCATACAGAACTTAGATTTTCTGATGAAGGTTTTGAGGAGGCAGACATCAAGGATAAGGTGGCACTCTCCATCCTTTTTCAGGATCAGAAAGTAGGAGGAGTAAAATTCTCTGCCCAGGAAAGAGCAAGGAACCAGCTCTATGCCATCCTTCACTAGAAAGGTGTCCACTTCTTCTTCTTGTAACAGGTATTGACGGGAAGGATCCCCGGTAGGCATCCAAGTGGGGCCCCTGTGTTGGGGGAGGCAAGTCAAGGAATTCAATAGAGTAACCAAGTGTGCATGATCTCCAGTACTCAGTCAGTGATCTTGCCCCATTTGGAGACAAAGAGGGCAAGACAGGCCCCACAGATGACCAGAGGAACGGGACTGGTGATGGGGAGCATTTGCAGCACTCGACTTCCAAGTCAAAAAAGTGAGCCTGGGGCTGTTGGTGAGTGTGACATTGTGTACCTGAAAGTAGCACTCTGGAACCCCCATATTCACCACAGTCATATGATTGATACATTTTGTACAACACATGCCTTGTGAGGAACTATTTTAAAAGTCTTGATCTGTTGAACTTTAATATCCTGCTGAATTGTATGTTCTATCATTGTATGTGAAGTTATAAAATATTCCTCCATGTGTTACTGAAACATATTGTGAGGTTTGAAAATGCCTACAGCCAGCCTTTCAGTTGCAAAGGAGCAGCTATCACTGGCCAAACAGGCGTTGATGGCTCATCAATAAGTATCCACTCTACCAGAGGCTCCTCAGTGAGGGCACACATGCAATGGAAACTGCCTGACCAATGGGGACTGCCTGGCACCCATGTCAGGGCAAGGAACTTTCTAACAGCTGGAAGAAAGTATAAAAGAGGGACCGTGACATCATCACTTGGTCTCTTACACACATACGCACCAAACAAACTGGAAAATCATCAGGAAGACACAGATTTTGAACTGGGGTGATTGGTCCCAGGTTGGAAAGGAACTCAGCCTGTGTAGTAGGAACTGTGAACTGCCTGTAACATCTATTAGGGTGACAGAGACTGACTCAAATTTTGCTTAGTCTGTTAAAGTTAGAATTTAGACTGTGTTTCTATTTTTATTTCTTAGGTGATCAATTTTGATCTCTATGCCTGCTACTTAGAATAATTTAAAATCTATCTTTCTGCAGTTATTAAATCTGTTTTAGATGTTATCTAAAACAGTGTTTTTTCAGTTGAAGTGTCTGGGCAATCTCAGCTCAGGTTACCAAGGGTTGCTGCACATCCACTATTCTTTTGTTGGAGTGGTGAACTAATTAATGAGCTTGCACTGTCCAAGGGAGTCTTGAGCAGTGTAAGACACTATATTTCTGGGGTGCAAGGTTGGGGTGATTGGCTGCTGCCTCTCTCTCTCAGATTCACAACTGGCTCAGGGAGCATTCATGCATTTTAGCTGGGTGTGGGGCTCCACATGCTGATGACTGAATGACCACAGTATCTGGGAGGGGTTATTCTGCTTGTCACTGACATAGCCCAGGCTGGAGAGTTACGGGGGCACAGTCATCCTACAGTTCCAGGTTATACACCGGCGATTCCATCAGTGTGTCAGGGTAAAGGAGGTGGCTTCAGCTGGGGCCACAGGCCAGAGGCACTATAAAAAGTGCTGCCTCCATGGGGGTTCTTTCTGCCCGTGATAGTAGGGAGGATAGGTTATGTACTGCCAAGGACAGAAGGGTTTCTGCTGCTGTTTGTGATGGGATGCTGGGGTATAGATCCCAAGGGACCGGAGTGTTACCCTTGAGTCTTTCAGGGAGTGGAGGGACTCATCCATCTTGGCTAAGAAGAGCTTGTCCTCACCGAAGGCTAGGTCCTATATGGAGGTCTGTATCTCCCACAGAAAGCCAGAGGACTGCAGCCAAGAGTTGTGTTGCATGACTATGCCCATGGCAAGGGAACAGGATGACATATCCGTGGCATCAACCACTACTTCAAGGCCTACCTTGACCATCAGGCTGCCTTCCTCTATGAGGGCATGGAAGTGCTGTCTCTTGTCCTGCAGCACATCGTCCAAGAATTCTGCTAGCTTGGCATAGCTGTTGAAATCATACTTTCCCAGCAGAGCCTGGTAGTCCACAATGCAAAACTGCTGAGAAGTAGACCTTGTCCAAAAGGTCTAGGCACTTGGCTGCCCACTCCGGAGGAGTCAATTTCTGCGTGTGTTGGCGGGCAGGTTCTGCTGCCACATGCAACACAATGGAACTGGAGGGTGGGCAGGAAAAGAAGAAATCTGCCCCCTTAGCTGGGACAACATACCTGCATTCTGCCTGTTTTGGCATAGGGGCACAGGAAACTGCTGTGCCAGATTGCTCTTGCAGGTTGGAGGAAAGCAGTGTTGATGGGGCAGCAATGCACATGATGCTCCCTCGGACTGAAGGATGTTCAGCAGTTAGCGGTGCTGGTCATGCACCTCCTCCAAGGGTATGCCTAGGTTTGTGGCAGCCCTGTGCAGTAGGTCCTGATACTACTTACGGTCATCAGGAGGCAAGAGGGCAAGGGGATATAAGGGCATTATCCAGAGAAGACAAAGCAGCCATAGAGACTGGAGGAACTGGTAGTACCAGTTCTGCCTCTATTTCTTCCTCAGAGCCCAATGGCTCCGGTGCAAGGTCCAGGGCAGAAGGGAATGATGCTTGAGAAAGTTCGCTGAGCCACTGATATGAATCCCAATGTGGCCAGGGCTTGGGGAATACGGGAGGTGCTGGGTCATATGCTAGTGGGTGAGATGTCTGGACACAGGAGTCCAAGCTTCTCCTCGAGGTGGAGGAGGATGTCGGTTCTGGCTCAGAGAACCCATCAGAGTCCAATGAAGCTTCCAGGAGCAGTGGAGTCGTCGGTACAGACATCCATGACACACTACCTGGAATTGCCCCTCCTGGAGCATGAGCAGTTCATCCACCAAATTGGGTGCCTCATGTTTGGCAAGTAGCAGAGAAGGGGGACAGAGCAGTTCAAGATGTGGGCTCAAAGAATCGTGGGGTCCAGTGAATTTTTCTGTGAGAACCAAGGAGCGTGGTGGTGTCTGCAGTGCCAAGTGAACCGATGGGCATGGAGACACTCGCAGCAAGTGCCCCGGAAAGCGTTCCAGGTGGGCAGCCACTACAGTGGTCTGTGGTACTGCCAGGTCCTCCTCCTTCTTCATCTTACCCTTGGAGCAAGGAAGCTTAGGCAGTGGTGCGCCAAGGTCCATGCATGAGCTTTTGCCCAGTCTGGCTCGGGGAGGGAATGTTTTCGGCTCTCATTCTTGGGCTTGTCCTGCACCGTCAATACCACTGTATCCAGGGCGTGGGATGTGCTAAGCGGAACACTCACTAGCAGTGAAGAGCGCTGCACCAATGGCTCTGAAAGTCCCACATTAGAGTTTGAATGTGGCCAGAGAGCCGCCTCCATTAGGACCTTGCAGAGGCAAAGTTGTCACACTTCCCAGGTCTGCAGTGGGAAGAACACACTGATCTTGCAGGGGGCAGCGAGATGAGTCTCCCCAAGACAGTAAATACAATACTGGTGGTCATCGCTCAATGAGAATGAACGAGGACACAAAGCCCAGTTTTTGAACCCTGGAATGCAGGACAGAGTCCCTGGGGAGCCCCAACCAGGGCGATGAATACTAACTAATACTACACAAAACTATTTACAGTTAACTATAGAAGAAAAAAAAACAAAGAACTACTATATACAAACAAACAGACTAAAATGCTCTCATAGTTGAACTATGATTGCAGAGGAACAGGGATTCTGATTCCAACAATGCAGCAGTTAAGAGGGAACTGAAAAGGCATCGACCCACATGACCTAATATAACCGCAACTGAGATATGAAGACATGCACATGCGGGACAATGGATACTGCTAAGAAAATCTTCCCACTCCAGCAATGGCACACCTGTGCACACACGTTTGGAATATAAACAGGGACCACCACTTGAAGAACAATGAGCTTCTCTCTCATTGTTGGATGTAGCGAGGCAAACAGATTTTGTCAAGTGCTGAAGCAGTGGAGGAACAAAAAATTCAAGCCAACCACCAAAATCTGAAGATTCCACTGTACCTCTACCCAAAACAGAGGGAACAAGGAGACGCATCCCCATCTCAGGACAAAAAGGTTTCAACTGACACTTAAGTGACAAAATCCAGACTTGGCTCCCATTTCTTCCTGGAAACAAGAAGCCTCAAAAGTCACTTTCAAAATTTCAAAAACTTCCCATGATCCCCCAAACGACTTCTACAATGCAGTTAAGAGTTTTCAATACAAAAATTTGTAGCAAACATAAAAAGGAATTTAATCAAAATATATAAGCACAAATAATACTTTTTATGGATAATTTTCTCCTCACGTTTCAATCACTTCAAAAAAAATCACTTTTTTAATTTTGTTTGAATTTGACCAAGAAATTTTAGTTTGTTCACTGGAATATTGCTGCAGACTTTAGAGCCACATTGTCACCAAGTATTTGGGGGCTTTGCTCCTAATTTGCACAGCAGAAGAACTAGCATAAAGTCTTCTTGGGAGAAGACCCCAGAAGTCTAGCGCTTCTGACCAACTAGTCTCTCTCACTGCCTGTGGTACCTCTTTAAGCAAACAGAAGTGGAGCTCCTTGGTCCCTCTGATCACCCCTTGATCTCCATGCACTTCAAGAAGCAGTGGATCAAAAGGGTGCCTGTCATAATTTATGTCTGATGTGCTACAGGATACAGGGCCTAGTCTATATCACCTGAAAACTAGATTACCACCCTTCCAATCACATTGTAATTTAATTAAGGTATGGGTAATAAACAATATCAGATATCTATTTTACATTTCAGTATCTCACAGTTTAACAGGGCTAGAAAAACAAGTACTACAGGAGTAAGAAAAACTGTTTCAGTTCCTGCTGAAGCACCAGTTGCAATACACATGCACATATAATACCCTTGCTCTGACTGACAGGGCTGAAATAGAATTGTATGAAATAGATTCTGAAATGTGTTTTTGTGGCTCAGCTGCTTTGGCCTGCTGTGGAAATGAGTGTCCATAAAATGTCAGTGCTCCAGAGAGAATCACCAGAGTGATACTATCTTGGTCACTGTCCCAAACGTTTGTCCCCAAAGTGGCTCCAGATTTGTATCTATTTTTGCCAGGGTGGATTTGATTTAAATCAAATTGATTTAAATCATGATTTCAATTACTAGCCAGGAAGACCCTATTTAATCATGGATTTCTACATAAAAGTGCCTTCCTGTTGGTTATTATAATACTAATACATATTCTTCACAACTCAGAGATAGATGTAGATTTCATTTTTAGAAGGTACATACTATGTTTTCTAAGTGATTTATTTTGAAAACTTTTCAGATTAGTTTTACAGCTATATTAGAAAATGAATGATTGTTTGGTTATTTAATTTACCCAAGGTAATTGAAGCAGGTATTTATGAAGTCATTGGGAGATGAACTATCTCCAATTCAACAAATTAATCATTAATATTTGGAAGATTTTCTTGCCATGCTGTATTAGGAGCAGACCATCACCAGACAAACATTTAAATTGTTTTATTTAACTAAAACATCATTATGCATTCTGGATTTTTTTCTTCAACAGCAAACAATATTTTCACAAAACAACCATATGAATTTTTGAATTTAGCTAAACATTTAAGTTTTTTTAAATTAGGTTTATTTTTGTTAAAATTGTTTTTAACTTAAATAATTACATGAAATTTAAAAAAAAAATTAAATTGACTATGTCAGCCAGGTCAACATGAGAAATTTAAAATATTGGCTTCTGCAGCTAACTCAATCATCTTCATCTTCATTTTCCTCTTTGTTCATAATCTGGAAAAGAAAGACAAGCTTTCCTGCTTTTTCAGGTCCCAAACGATTTCTCAGTTTGGAATGAATTAGTCCAAAGGAAGAAAATATTCTTTCTGTACTGGCAGAAGAAGCTACTGCTATTAAAAGTGAGATTATCACTTCCACAGTCTCTGAATCCAAGTGCATAGGTGACTTCCACCAATTCACTGGTTTGACTTTCTTTACAATATCATCAGCAAACACATATTTCTTAAATGGTTCACTCTTAGCTCTAAAGTTTATTATAGTTAGCATTATGGAGGGATGATTTCTGCATGTCCATGTCGTAGCCAACTTCTCTTCTTCAGCAGGTTAGGTTTGACTCTGGTACCAAGTATTGAGAATATTTGCAAGAAAACTAGCAATAAAACAGCTATTTCCCTGCATTTTGTTCAAGGCTACAGAAATAGGCCTCAGGGTACTCAGCATGTGTTCAACATTTCTCTTAAGCCCAATGCTGAGAACTTTGGCTGTGACACTGCCATCTATTTTTTTCACAATTTTGTTCACAAACTGTCATCAGTTTAGGCCAGTTCTTGATATAGTGCTCAAAACAGTCCACCACTGAGTTCCGTTGCAAGTCTTGTGGGGGAGTTAGCTTGGTTCCTCTCATTTTTTTCAGAGCAGCTGCTGCAAAGTGGTTGTTATGGAAGTATTTTGCAATTTTAACAACATTAGCCTTATTTCTGGAACACTGAAGTCTTTAGCTAGGAGGTACATCAAATGAGCACTGCAACCATATCTTATTAGCTTGGGACTCTCTTATAAATTTATTTTCATCTTGGATACATTTGCAGCATTGTCCGTGACCAAGCTGCATACTAGACATTTTAATTTTTGTTCAGTTTGTTATAGCTTTTACTGCTACTTCTCGTAAGTATTCTGCTGTGTGCACATTTCCTGATGCATCATTTCTGTTAGAAAGACATTCCCTTCTTCTGTTGTCAAACAAGCACATACAACAGGATCACTGTGGACTTTGCTTCACCTGTCAAGACTCAAGTTAACAATTTTACCCTCTAGACTTTTTTCACACTGCTCAATTTCTCTTTCAGATACTTTATCCAGCAATTTCCCTGCGACATCTGCTCTGTTGGGTGGACTGTATCTTGGTCTTAATGACTGAACTACGCTAATGAAGTGCGGTTCCTCAATCGTAAGGAAAGGAGAGTTTGTTGCATAAACAAACTGGGCAATTTTTTTCATCAACTTCCTCTTTCTGTAATTTGCTGGTTCTTATCAGAAACTTATCTATGGTTGTTTCTGGATGAGGGAGATTTTTTTTTCTTTTTGCTACAGATGATATACTGTGGCTATGTAACATACATGATGTGACTGAAACACCATCATTGGCAGATAACTCAAACTATAGAAAATGATGGTGATCTTGAAGGTGAATAGTCTTCAGAATCCTGTGTGTTGAGGATGGATTCTCCTAAACAAAATAAGTCAATGTGGTTATTTAATAATTATTACCATACTGCCCATGTAGTATTACTCACTGTATTCATTGACACTCAGTACTACTTTAAACGTGAAATTGTAAAAGGAAGATCTGCCTATTTCAGCTATTGGTTTTTTAATCGCACCTGCATCTAAAGTGATAGTACCGTAGAGTCACAACCATATTTTTCGCTCAAACATGAGAATTCAAGAATAGTCCAGAAGGAAGACAGGCAGGCCTTAAGAAAAAAAAGTATGAAATAAAAAAAAGTTTACCAGCCTGAAGATCCTGCATGTTCAGACATGTTCCTTTCATTATCTTTAACGCAGCTTCCTCCTGAGAAGGAACACTTTTCATGATGTTATTTCATTCGGACAACCAGCCCTTGCATTTCTTTGTTACACTGTTTGCATTTGGCACACATGCCTGTCTTACCCACAGGTAAAGGATCTTCATTAAAATATTTCCAAATTAGGTCTGTTTTACAACCTGCTGCCATTATACGTTTTCCCTTCTAGGGAGAAAATGGTATGGGGGATCTCAAACCAATAAAGGCTACACTCAAAGACCTCAAGACTTCTGGCATGTGCTGCTCAAACAGTTTCACTTTTGTTTCTACTGTCTGTCCCTACCTTCTCATATTTATCTCCAGACTTCTTCTACTTGTTAAGATCTATTCTGCCTCCAACAATCTTCTATTCATTGAACTTTTTGAAACTTACACTTTTAGAGAAAGATAAGGGATTGACTCTGTGTACACAAATTTGCAGAGGGAAAATAGGGTTGAGGTCTCATCTCTATATATTTCTCACCTCTATATATTATATTTATTTAAAATCACTTTTGCTGTTAACAAGCATGTTATCTCTGGAGATACAAATCCACAGTTTGAGAACTACAAAACTAAGCATCTCTGATCGTATCTTCTAGACTGAGCACTAAGTCCCGTTGGGTAGATAGAAAGATTAACCTAAATATTATATACAGAAGCCTCTGGATCCCCATAAGATTGGATCCCTAATCCGTGAACTATTGGAACTCATTTACAAAACTTTTCTTTAAAATTACATGAATAGATTGTCTCATACTAGAAAATTAGAATTTATAATCCCTATTCGATGATGAGATAGCCTTCAGCTATAATTTATCTTAATTAAAACGATCTTTAGACAGGTTTTTTCCCTCAAAAAGCATTTTATCAAAAAAGTGTGGAATTTTTTTATTTAAATTAATTTATTTAATTTTTTTTTTTTTAAATATTGATTTTTATCTACCCTGATTTTTGCAAGGCCCTCCTGGCTACAGCCATCAGGAGAATATTAAAAGTACAGCTATTTTCCGGCAGGCAATTAAGTATTTCATCAAATCATAGCATCTTCAATCAACCATGCCTAGCATACCTTCTATGATGAAACTTACAGATGGAAGAGTAACATTAGCTTGAGCAAATTCTGGGATGTAAACCAGGAATGTCCACAAAGGGTAGTTCTGACAATAAATTATTGACACAGAGCTGCAGCATGAGAAACATCACAACTCATGCATATTTGTCACCCAAAGCTTTTATTATGTTAGCTCTATGATCTCAGACCACTATACGGATGCGATCTTTGGAAACCTGTCATTTATTAAGCATGCCCAGTAAGGCCTTAAATTGTGGTTTCTGCATGTATATTGTCAAAAGCCTCTCAATGCAGCAAAGAACTGTTCTTGTGGATGTTCCTGTCTATTCCAAGTGACACTGAGAAAAAACTATGTAGTACTGGAACACAGTAGTTGCCATACCATTTTCAGACCACTGTTCCACCTAGTCCGACATCCAGCCGGTCAGTAACCAGTAGCATGTGTTTCAGAGGAGAGGACAAGAAACCGCGCAGTCAGCTATTACAGAATATTCTGCCCAAATTGAAAGGTATTTTTTTAAGTCTTAGTGATTTAGAGGCTGTCTTAATTATTTTTGGACTCACTATCACCAAACATCTCCAGTAATCTAATAGCATTTCATGGTTTTAAAAATCAGAATCATAACGTTCTGCTAAAATTTCCCATACGTATTAGAGAGAAGTGTGGAGAGTGGTGATGACCAGGCTCCAGTAATCTGATCAGCTGCTGAAAGTACAAATATTCAACAAATTAAAGCAAGCTGGTTAACATCTGTCTATGGAAAATTCTCTTTGCCACTAGATAATCCATTTTCCAGCTGCATACTCATCCATTATTGTGTTTATTGCTAAATTGCTGTTCTTGAGATATGATGATCCCAAGTAATCTTCTGCCTATTAAATATACTGGCAAGTTTCAGAGTGCCAATATCCACATACTTTCAAATGGCAGATGTTTAATTAGTAGAAGCAACATTGTGGCTCTGAACAATTAAAAGTGTTTGTGGGATTAATTACACAGACAGAACTTTGCTTATCACTTGTGAACTAAACAGTCAAAACGATGGCCCGCATGCCAATAACTGTATGATTAGCTGATTCTGACTGTTTGATTTCTTACAAATAGAACAGAATCACAACAGCTTCAGTGACAACTGATTCAGGCACAAGCTGAACACAAAATGGGCGGACTCAACACACTCTTACTTTAAGTTCTTAAATTTGTGACCAGGAGCATTAGAAAGCTTTAAAAAGCTAGCAAAATAATTCCATTTTGTGCAACACACGAGTGAGGACCGCATATACTGTGCATTTCATTTTCCTTTATATTCTTACATGTTGTAAGGGCAATAACAAAAAAAACCAAAACACAAAACAGAAATTTGGAAAACATTCAAAATTTGCAAAATTCTACAGTTCATGACAAGCCTTTACAAAACAAGAATCTTGGAACCTATATTTCAGGTGTACTTGCAAACGGGGTTGCCTTTGGAACCATATGGCTATATCTACCAGGTGTGGCAAATGCCCAACACTACTCTGGCAGATCCCGCGCTTTTTCTTGATGTGGTGGGTCAGGTGGTCTGTTGCCCCTCTTCTTGTGTGTTATTGGCTCCGCTAGTGCCATCGTGGGACAGAGAGAGAGAGAGAGAGAGAGGGGAGCAGGGAAGGGACCCAGGTCTGCTCTCCTACTCCGGATCCTAGTCCCTTCAGTTTCATGGGCTGCTTACCCTCTCCCCCCTTGGGTCAGGTTTCCCTCAGTCCTCTGTGCCGGTGGAGTCCCTCTGCTCTATTTGGATAGGGTTTCCCTTCCACTGGTACTCTGGTCCTCCAGCTAACAGCAATACTCCTCTAAACTCTGGTCAGCTCTCCTTCCCACTCCCTGTCTGACTGAAGCAGGGAGTTTTTATTAGGTGTTGGGCAGGGCCTTAATTGGGTCCAGGTGCTCCAATTACCCTGTAGTAATCTTTCCCTAGTCCACAGGGTATAAGGCCTTGATCATCCTACGGCTTATATACTTCCCACCTACCACTCTCCTGCTGTTCTCTGGCCCTGCTGTATCACATAGTATATAACCATCTAACAAGCTGTCATAAACAGATAGTAAAGGGTTAACAAGTCCAGTAAACCTGGCTAACACCTGACCAGAGGACCAATCAGGAGATAAGATACCTTCAAATCTCGGTGGAGGGAAGCCTTTGTTTGTGCTTTCTGGGGTTTTCTTTGTTCTCTCTGGGTTCTGAGAGGGACCAGACATGTAAGCAGATATCTCCAAGTTTCTGAAACAGCCTCTTCTGTTCAATTTAGTAAGTACTAGTTAGAAAGGCGGTTAGTCTTTTTTTTTGTTTGTTTTCTTTATTTGCAAATGTGTATTTTGCTGGAAGGATTGTATCTCTGTTGCAACTTGTATTTGTGCTGGGGGAGGATTCTCCCTGGTGTCTATAAGCTGAAAGACCCTGTAACATTTTCCATCTTGATTTTACAGAGACAACTTTTACTTTTTTTCTTTCTTTTATTAAAAGCTTTTTTTTTTTTAGAACCTGATTGATTTTTTGGTTATCTTGTGTAAGACCCAAGGGGAGGGAGTCTGCACTCACCAGGGAATTGGTGGGAGGAAGGAGAGAAGGGGGGAGGAAAAGCCTGATTTCTCTCTGTGTTAAGATTACTGTCTCTCTCTCAGGGAGAGTCTGGGAGGGGAGAGAAGAAGGGGGGAAGGTGAATTTCCTCTCTGTTTTAAGATTCAAGGAGTTGAATCACAGGGATCTCCCAGTGTTACCCAGGGAGGGAGAATCTGGGAGGAAGAAAGGAGGGGGGAATGGTTTATTTCCCTTTGTTGTGAGACCCAAGGGTTTTGGGTCTTGGGTCCCAGGGAAGGGTTTTGGGGGCCAGAAAGTGCCCAAAACACTATATTTTTGGGTGGTGGCAGCTCTATCATTTCTAAGCTAGTAATTAAGCTTAGGGAATTCATGCTGGTACCCCATCTTTTGGACGCTAAGGTTCAGAGTGGGGGTTCATACCATGACATGGTGTGCAGCGTGTGGGATAAATAGAATCCATAAGCCAGTAGGATTTTTTTTTTCTCTTTTCTCTCTGCTAGCTGTTTGTAAGCAGGAGAGAGAGGGGTTTTTAAAAAGCAAAGCTGAAAGCAGGCTAGAGGAGATTGTTTTTAAAAGCAAAGTCTGCAGGTTTTTTTCTCTCTTCCTTCTGAGCACTCTGAAGCAGAAGGTGTTAAGTTCTTAACGAGGGTCTTTTGTTAACAAAGGGCTTAAGCTGTCAGCAACAGAGACCAGCAGAAGACATTTGCAAATCAATTGTTTTTTTTTCTTTTAACTCGAGCAAAAGGCTAGCTAGGAAGTGTTAGAGGACCCTGTTGCTAAGCAACCCTAAGGAGGCAGCAGAGAAGCAGCATTTCAGGCAGTAAACAGCAGAGGCGCACCCAGCACAAAGAAAGCAGGAACAATGAGCACCAGTGCAGCAACAAGCAAACTAAAGCTAAACTAAAGCCATAAAAAACCACAAACAATGAACACAAAAGGCAAATGGAGGGCTAATTTCAGGCAGGAATGGCCAGGGGAAGAGGGCCTTGCCACAGGAGACATTGGGAAAGGAACAAAAAAGAGCTGAGCTCCAAAGTAAGCCCAACAGAGGCCGGGATTAGAAACAGGCTAGCAGAAAACCACAAGCCTCCCTAAAACAACCCTTCGCCAGTTTTGCTTCCCCCCATCCAAGAAATTTCCCACCTAACAGGCAAGGGTTGATGACATTGCGGGCCTTCTTAGGAAAATATTGAAGGACCTCTGCCAGGATACAGCAATCTCTGAAGGAACCAGTACATGATAAAGCGAGGCCACTGCCTCATGAAACCCTACATATGGGGCAGCTTGAAATTGCTAAGAACACTATAACCAATTATAAACTTTCAACCCCCCCAAGGCAAATAACAAAAGGAAACCCCTGACATGCCCGTTCGGAGTCAAGAGCCCTAAGGTGAAAAACCAATTGTCATCAGCCGAACAGCGCCTACCAAACATTGGCAAAATGTTGATGCCTGGAACATAACCAAATGTATGCGACGACTGCACCTCCTGAACACAATGAGCAGTTCTTAGAGGGTTTCCTTGAGACAGAAAGGTCTCCCTAGAGGAGAAGCCCAAAATGTAACCGAGTGGAGAGAATTGGAAGGGCCAAGGTGGGAAGGGCAGGAAAAGAAATAAACTATACAAGGGATGCGAATACCAACAGGGGGCGACAGACATATAAACCTATCCACTGTAGGCAACCCAAGACCCCACCTCTAAACCCAGGAAAAGCCCCCAGATCTCCTATTTCTCCACCTCACCACTCACTCCAGTAACCCACTCGGACCAGGTGACCATCAGCTGGGCGAGCGTAGAATGTAATGACACATGGGCATAATAAAGGCCAACTGCCCAAGAAACCCAAAACAAGTGCATTTTACACCACCATCACTCCAAAAATTTCCCCCAGGCCCAGATGGCCCAATACCCTCAGGCGAAGGGAAAGTTTTGGAGCGAGCGAAAGAAGTTATCCGTTGCGGAGAACACGGGGCAACAAGTTGTCACTATCCACCAATCCTTGGTGGGCCCAAATTCATCAAACCATAAGGCCCGGGACATTTAACCCCTCATGCCCAAGCTGTAGACTGTGCCTACAGCTGAACTGCCTGTTCCAGTACAAAAAGCTGACAGGAATGTGGACCTTTGCAGTCTAGACAATATCATCCCATGTGCTAGCTGGGGAACACTTGCAACCAAGCTAAAGCGCGCCAAGGCCAAGAGGGTGGGAATGGTTACACGCAGCCAAGCCAGGCAAGCTTCCAGACCCATCTCTGTTCCTGAGCCATCCACAAGGGCCCCGTCGGTGTTACCAGAAACCCAGATGGAGGTAGTGGACCCGGATCTCCTGCCAATGACTGCAACAGCCCCAGAGCCTCCAGTCCCAGAGCCGGAACTGGAAAAGCAACCAGCACCAGAACCGTTGCCAGCACTGACGCCAGCGCTTGCAAACGCATCTTCATCCCCAACGCCAGAGGGCACCAGCTGGCCTGAACTGGCAGAAGCAACACACAACCCTACCCAAGAGGCTCAGCCAGAGCCTGAAATACCACCTGGTGCATCAGTGGGGAGCGGTTCACTAGCAACGAAAACAACCCCATCACCTACATCGCTTCCAGAGGGACCAAGCCCAAGTCAACAGTCTAAGGACGAACTGGTGTCTCCAGCCTCAAGGGAACAGTTCCAGACTGAGCAGGAAGCAGATGACACCCTTCAGAAAGCTTGGGTGGTGACACGGAGCACCCCACTGCCTCTCAGCTCTTCTAATCGATCCCAGTTTGTTGTGGAACAAGGACTTTTATACAAGGAGACTCTTTCTGGTGGACACCAGGAAGACTGGCATCCACAAAAACAGTTGGTGGTTCCAACTAAGTACGAGGGGAAGCTCTTAAGCTTAGCCCATGATCATCCCAGTGGTCATGCTGGGGTGAACAGAACCAAAGACAGGTTGAGGAAGTATGACACAAGCATACTTAGAGATATTCTATTCCCCTGGCACATGGGAGACTGGTTGTTACAAATACATATGCTGAGCTGCTATTGGAAAGATATAAACCAATTTGTTTCACAACAACCTTTGACAAACTCTCTGTGTAGCAATGAAACCAAGGAATTCTGTATTCATCCTCTGAAATGGAATTAAGTAATCATACTATAGTTTGAAAGATTTACTTATTCATTAGGAGTTCCTAGTTTCTGTAGTCAATATCGTTCAGCATTGTTTCTGACCCCAATAAGACCATTTATTAAATAAGCCTCAGCACCCATGCATAAGTGTTATTTCAATTTTAAAGACTAATAAACAGTCTAAGATTTATACATTTTGTTCAAAGTGATACATAAAGTCTGCAACAAAGCTGGAGCCCAAATAATCTTATTCCCAGTTCTGTGCCTTACCCACAAGACCAAATGAAATAAGTGACAAGGATGAAGAAGCAGGGAGAATTCCAAACTTCAAATCTCCTTTCAACCTTCCCCTCCCAAAATAACCTTTCAGGGGGTTGGTTTTGAGGGTTTTTTTGTTTTGTTTTGTTTTGTTTTTAAACTTCTTTATGATGATCAAGAGCTTTTTTTAAAAAATACTTTGCAGGTCACTTCTAAGCATTGCAAGAGCAAAGTTCAACTTTGGAGAATGTGTGGGCAGAGAGCCCTATATTAGGAAGACAAAAATCTACATAGATAAGGTTCATAAGCAGACAGGCAGCCTTTGGAAGCAACAGAAGAGAAGAGTTCTGTTTTTTTTAATTGTCTGGATCTCCAAACAAGCTTGCTCCTAAATTGCCACTGTTTAACCATAACTGGCATACACATGGAGAGAATAAAATCCAATATATCTATCCCCCACAAAAAGGGCTGTAGGAGAGTTCAGTTGAACTGGCAAGTTTCTTTTCCTATTTTACAAGTCCATAATTCCAGATTTACTTGGCCTAGCTCCCCCTAGGAATGTCTACAGAGTTGCACCAGTTTAACTAAAAGTGTGATTTAAAATTTAACGGGTGCAAAAGGCTGCATAGACACACAAATGAACATAAACCTGTTTCTAATCTTCTTAAGCTAAATTAATATAAATATATCCCTCAAACTGAAATAAATGTCTGTGTAGGGTTTTGCGCTGGCTTAACAAAATTGTTCATAACTGGATTCAAGTTAAAAATCGGTGCAACTTCTCTGTTTAGACACAGCCAAATTTAAAAAAGGGGGGGGGGAGGTTGTTTTTTTTTTTTTTTTTAATAAAAATGTTGGTAACTCAATTTCTTTTAAAAACACACCTTTTACTCTCTAGCCTAATAAAGCACATACTCAATGGTACACCCAAACACACTGGATTGGTTATAAAGAACGTACCACAAACTCTTGATGGAACATGGAGTCACCCTGCCAGAAGGAAGTAAGGCGTATTATTTTCACTTTTAAGCTGAATTGCATGTTTTTTGCATAGTCTGAATGCTATTCTACAAAACTTTTGAAATAAATGTTTTAAACAACACTTTGCAAAAAAAAACACTACATAGAAAAAACAGCCTTTCCCTTACCATCTAAGCTACAGGTTTGTTCCTTGCTCAAACTACATTCCAGGGTTGGGGTAAAAATATAATGCACACTGGGGCATCACACACAGCAAAAACTGATATGTCTGGAAGTCAGGACCTACTACTACACAAGAAGTCTATCATTTATGTCCTAAACGCTTCTTACCCTTGCTTTTAAGGGCATTCAGCACAAAGGGAAACACTTCAACTTTATAATTACATCTCTACCCCAATATAACACGAATTTGGATATAATGCGGTACAGCAGTGGTCTGGGGGGGCGGAGCTGCGCATTCCGGTGGATCAAAGCAAGTTCGATATAATGCAGTTTCACTGATAATGTGCTAAGATTTTTTAGCTCCCGAGGACAGTGTTATATTGGGGTAGAGCTGTATGTACGTGCATATTATCTGTAATACTGTTAACATTTAAATTGGCTGCAGCTTGACAATGATATTAGCATCTCAGGCCACGTCTACACTACGGGATAATATCGATTTAGCTAAAATCGGTTTTATAAAACTGATATTATAAATTCGATTTCATGCGGCCACACTAGGCACAGTAATTCGGCTGTGCGTCCATGGTCCGAGGCTAACGTCGATTTCTGAAGCGTTGCATTGTGGGTAGCTCTTCCGTAGCTATCCCATAGTTCCCGCAGTCTCCCCCGCCCCTTGGAATTCTGGGTTGAATCATTATTGTCGCGGGTGGTTCTGGGTAAATGTCGTCAGTCATTCCTTCCTCCGGGAAAACATCAGCTGACAATCCTTTCGCGCCGTTTTTCCCTGGATTGCCCTGGCAGACGCCATAGCACGGCAACCATGGAGCCCGTTCAGCTTTTTTTTTTTTCCGGCACCGTATGTGTACTGGATGCCGCGGACAGAGAGGCGATACTCCAGCGCTACACAGCAGCATTCACTTGCTTTTGCAATGATAGCAGAGATGGTTACCGGTCGTTCTGTACCGTCTACTGCCGGAGAAAACTGGCAATGAGATGACGGTTATCTCTCCCCTCTGTACTGTCCGCTGCTATCATGAGTGCCCCTGGCTGAAATCGGCCGGGGGCGCAACGCAAAAGCAAAATTGGGATTGACTCACTTGGGACTGAGTCAATCCCTCCCTTATGGTTTCTAAAAATAGAGTCAGTCCTGCCTAGAATAAGGGGCAAGTGTATTAGAGGACCAGTGTATCAGAGCACAGCTGCTCCGTGTCAGTATTCACAGGGGGTGCCCCTGCAACAACCCCACCCGTTGCTTCCCTCCTCCCCCAACCTTCCTGGGCTACCGTGGCAGTGTCCCCCCCCATTTGTGTCATGAAGTTATAAAGAATGCAGGAATAAAACAGAGACTTGTTAGTGAGATAAAATGAGGGGGAGGCAGCCTCCCGGGGGCTATGACAGTCCAGGCAGTACAGAATCTTTTCTTTACACAGGAAAGGGAGGGGGCTGATGAAGCTCAGCCCCCAGTTGCTATGATGAAGACGGTTACCAGCCGTTCTGTACCATCTACTGGGAGTAACTGGGAGTCATTCCCATTTTTACCCAGGCGCCCCCGGCCAGCCTCACCTGAGGCCAGCCAGGAGCACTCACGGGCTGATGGCATGAGGACGGATATCAGTCATATTGCACCGTCTACCACCGGGGGGGGGAGAGGAGCGGATACTGCTCTTCACTGCTGCAGCATCGCGTCTACCAGCAGCATTCAGTACACATAGGGTGACATTGAAAGAAGTCAAGAAATGATTTCTTTCCCTTTTCTTTCACGTGGTGGGGGGGGGGGGGAACTGAGGAGCTATTCCCTGAACCACGCCAGACACTGTGTTTGAACCTACAGACATTGGGAGCTCAGCCAAGAATGCAAATACTTTTCAGAGACTGCTGTGGACTGTGTGGATAGCTGGAGTCCTCAGTACCCCCCCTCCTCCCATCCATGAGCGTCCATTTGAGTCTCTGGCTTCCCGTTACGCTTGTCACGCGTCGGGGTGGAGTACAGAAATCGATTTAAAGAGCCCTTTATATTGATATAAAGGGCGTTGTAGTGTGGACGGGTACAGCGTTAAATCGATTTAACGCTCTTTAAATCGATTTAAACGCGTAGTGTAGACCAGGCCTCACTGAGATGGGGGTAACGATAAGAAAAAATTAGTTCACACTTCTCTTGATGCAATTCTTTAGCTCAGAATTTTGAGCAATGCTGGATTATGAGGGCAACTACCATTTTATTATTAAAACTAATGCTTTTTTATGAAAGCTAGGATCCTATAGAGAAAGAGAAAAAACGTGGGGGAAAATTACACTATTTGTGATTTTTTTTCCTACCAACAGTCCAACAGAAACCCTCTATTACATATGCATGCTGAAGAACATTTTTTTTTATATATATAAAATGTTACCTTACCTTCAGACTCTTTAAATAGTTGGACAGCATACTGGGATGGAAGCGATTCTCTTCAGCAACCTGCTCATCGTATCTTGGTCCTAACATTGTCTTCAAAGGCAAAAACTTCCCTACAGAATAAAATAAAAATTTATTGTATGTATACATACACATACATATACACACAAGTTATATTAAAGCTATATGAAGAACAGCTTCACAGAGGCTCAGCAATAACCTAACAGATTTAATTAAAAACAAGTTCAGGGAAATTTGGCCTGTTGCCCCCACATCATGATGGCCTGGCCTAACCTGAGTAGCACTGCAACACCCTGCATTAGGTCGCAATACCTGGAGTAAAAAGAAGGGCTCAGGACAGGAACCACCAGTGTGGGAAAAGTGCAGAGATGTCTCACTCTCCAACCTCCCCTTCCCCACTGGGTTCTCTACTCTGCATGGGGCCAGGAGAAACGTATGTTTTCTTAGGGCCCAGAGATGGGTTAATCGAACCTGGATCTGGCATCCCATCCAGGACCTTCCTGGGATCAACTAGTGGATTGGGACCCACAGTTTGGGAAACACTGCAGTAGAGGAACTAAAAAATTATTTAAACCATTATTTATATTTTTGGATGTTTTCCACATTTTCAAATGTAATTGAAATCAATTACAAACACAGAATACAAAGTGTTCAGTGCTCACTTTATATTTATTTTTATTACAAATACTTGTACTGTAAGAAACAAAAATAAATAGTATTTTTCAATTCACCTCATACAAGTACTGTAATGCAATTTCTATCATGAAAGTTGAACTTACAAATGTAGAATTACGTAAAAAAAAATTACTGCACTCAAAAATAAAACAATGTAAAATTGTCCACTCAGTCCTATTTCTTGTTCAGCCAACAGCTCAGATAAACAAGTTTGTTTCCATTTATGGGCAATAATGCAGCCCGCTTCTTGTTTACCATGTCACCTGAAAGTGAGAACAGGTGTTCACATGGCATTGTTGTGGTTGGCATCACAAGATATTTACATGCCAGATGCATTAAAGATTCATATGTCCCTTCGTGCTTCAACCACTATTCCAGAGGACGTCTCCATGCTGATGATGGCTTCTGCTTGATAATATCTTGCAACACCGGCCACAACAGTGCCACGTGAACACCAAAAATTTTTTTGAAGAACAGCTAGCCAAAGACTCAAAAAGTAATAGCAAAAAAAAAAAATTTAAGTACATCAGAAGTGGAAGCCTGCTTAACAACCAGTAAGACCACTGGATGATCAAGATGCTAAAGGAGCACTCAAGGACGATGAGGCCATTGTGGAGAAATTAAATGAATTCTTTGCATCCATTTTCACAGTTGAGGATGTGAAGGAGCTTCCCAAACCTGAGCCATTCTTTTTAGGTGACACATCTGAGGAACTGTCCCAGATAGAGGTGTCATTAGAGGAGGTTTTGGAAAAAATTGATAAACTAAACTGTAATAAGTCACCAGGACCAGATGGTATTCACCCAAGAGTTCTGAGGAATCAAATATTGAATTGCGGTACTAACTGTATGTTTTCCTATTTAATAGCTCTGTACCAATGTGGAGGATATTATGTGTTTGAATTTTACGAGCTACCAGAGATGACTGGTCGTTCACGAGTGCGTAGCTGATTCAGGCAGTGGCAACTGCTTGCACTTATTAAGACAATTTCAATAGCTTTCATAATTTGTTGAGGAAGAGGAAACTAACATTGGTTTTTATAAAGAATTATGCCGCACCAAATCTACTACTGTAATTCTTGAGGGGTAATGCATGTGGACAAGGATTTCAGTGGAATAGTGCTATTTTAGATTTGGGGAAAGCTTCCACCAAGTTTCACCAAGGGCTCTTAGGACAAATTCGATTCTCAGTTGATGTAAGAGGGATAGGGCCTCTTTCAGTGAATTGTACTGGTTAAAAGATAGGAAAGAAGGGTAGGATAAATGGGTCAGTTTTCAGATGAGGGGGCCTGTACTGGGCCCGTTATTTCACTTTCATAATGATTTGAGGGGGTCACGCCCAGGTGGTCCAAATTTGCGTGCTACAAATATCAAGTTAGTTAGAGTAGGATGTAGAGTACAGGATCTCTTCAAAATGGGGGATTTGTCAACTGGCAATGAATTCATTATAAATGCAAAGTAATGCACTGGAAAAATTATCCTTATACTATAAATGTGGGGTTAATTGTGTTTCTATAGAGAGATTTGGAGTCATTGTGGATAGTTTTCTGAACATCTCATGTGCGGCTGTAAAAGCGCAGAAATCGGGATTTAGAAAGAGTAGGTATAGACAGCAATCTCTATGCTCATTAATCATCGGATGTCCATTTTGAATGATTGAAGATTGTGTCATCTAAAGATATATTGGAATTGGAAATGGTTCAGAAAAAGGCAACAAAAATTATTAGGGGTCTGGGGCATCTGACATATGAGGAAAGATTAATAATACTGGAACTTTTCAGCTTGGAAAAAAGACGACTAAAGGGGGATATGATAGAGGTCTATAAAATCATGACTGGTGCGGAGAAACTAAATAAGGAAGTGTTATTTACTCCTTCTCATAACACAAGAACTAGGGGCCACCAAACGAAATTAAAACACAGCACGTTTAAAACAAATAAAAGGAAGTATTTTTTCACACAACACAGTCAACCTGCAGAACTCCTTGCCAGAAGATGTTGTGAAGGCCAAGATTACAACAGGGTTAAAAAAAGAACTAGATAAACTCATGGGGATACGTTCATCAATGGCTACTAGCCAGGATGGGCAGGGATGGTGTCCCTAGCCTGTTTACCAGAAGCTGGGAATGGGCGACAGGGGATGGATCACTTGAGGATTACCGGTTCTGTTCATTCTCTCTGGGACACCTGGCATTGGCCACTGTCGGAAGACAGGATACTGGGCTAGATGGACCTTTGGTTTGACCTAGTATGGCTGTCCTTATGTTCTTCTAACAATCCACAGCGGTGCGGAGCGACCCATGTTCATTTTCATCATCTGAGTCAGATGCCAAGAGCAGAAGGCTGATTTTCTTTTTTAGTGGTTCGAGTTCTGTGGTTTCTGCACCAAAGTGTCGCTCTTTCAAGGCTTCTGAAAGCATGCTCCACACCTTGTCCCTCAGATTTTGGAAGGCACTTCAAATGCTTACACCCTGGGTCAAGTAATGTAGCTATCTCTAGAAATCACACATTGGTACCTTCTTTGCGTTTTGTCAAATCTGCAGTGAAAATATTCTTAAAATGAACATCATCCAAGACTGCTATAACATGAAATATATGGCAGAATGGGGGGAAAACAAGGTAGAAGACATACAATTCTCCCCCACGGAGTTCAGTCACAAATTTAATTAATGCATTATTTTTTTAACAAGCGTCATCATCATGGAAGCATGTCCTCTGGAATGGTGGCTGATGCATAAGGGGTATATGAATGTTTAGCATATCTGGCACGTAAATACCTTGCAATGCCGGCTATAAAACTGCCATGCGAACGCTTGTTCTCGCTTTCAGGTGACATCATAAACAAGAAGCAGACAGCATTATCTCCCACAAATGTAAACAAACTTGTTTTTCTCAGTATTTGGCTGAACAAGAAGTAGGACTGAGTACACTTATAGGCTCAAAAGTTTTACACTGTTTAGTTTTTGAAAGCAGTTATGTAACCAAAAAAATCTGCACTTTCATGATAAAAAGATTGCACTACAGTACTCGTGTGAGGTGAATTGAAAAATACTATTTCTTTTATCATTTTTACAGTGCAAATATTTGTAAGAGAAAATAATAATAATACAAAGTGAGCAAAGTGAGAATATAATGCAAAGTGTATCTGTGTTGTAACTGAAATCAATATATTTGAAAATGCAAAAAATATATAATAATTTTCAATTGATATTCTAACAGTGCAATTAAAACTGTGATTAATCGCAATTATTTTTTTAAATCACAATTACTTTTTCTAGTTAATCGTATGAATTAACTGCGATTAATCGACAGCCCTAAAAGTAACATTTAAATTCAGCATGGCCAGAACAAGAAAATAGGAATTAAAAATGTCAGTTTGTAAGCCTGACCATGTAAACATCAGTTCTGATGGTTTCTAAGTGTGAAGTGTTCCAAAGACAGCCTTAAAAGAGCCAGACCGTGTCAGAAACATCCATTTACTGCCAGCCCTTTTCATTATAACTGTCCCACAGTAACAGAGGTCTCCCTATCAGCATCATGGAACAGCAACATTCTGTATAAAATACAGTGCCTACCTGTGGCTCTGGGACATTGAGAGTTTATTTTAGAAGAACTGTCAAGTCTTGACCTTATTAAAGAAAGGTCTGTTCTCAGCTATTATTGCCTGGAGGCTCAGCTTTTTAATTTATGAGCCTTTATTGTTCGCACAACACATCAGAGTGGCTTTGTGACAACCTTCATAAGAGTTCTCTATCATCTCTTTTCTAAGTTTCAATAAATTTTAGGCATTTCATATAAGATTCTGTATTTGCAGTATTTGCTGAATTATGAGTAACTATGAAGAGCAGTATTAAATTTCAATTTGCAAGTATACAAAATTTTTTAAAATATGGGTCCCAATTCACACTAAAGAATTCTATTCCTATTTAAGTAACTATTGAATTCAAAAAAGCATTTTTAAAAGTACCAAATACATTAAAATTAAATGCAGTAACTCCTCACTTAATGTTGTAGTCATGTTCCTGAAAAATATGACTTTAAGCAAAACGATGTTAAGCTAATCTAATTTCCCCATAAGAATTAATGTAAAGGGGGAATTGGGGAGGTTTAGGTTCCAGGGAATTTTTTCTCACCAGATGGAGTATAAATTTTAAACGGTTTAATACTGTACACAGCCATGACGACTGTGAAGCTTGGTTGAGGTGGTGAAGTTAGAGGGTGGAAGAGGGTGGGATATTTCCCAGGGAATGCCTTGCTGCTAAATGATGAACTAGCACTCAGCTGAGCCCTCAAGAGTTAACAGGTTGTCAGTGTAGCCTCACACACTACAAGGGGAGAGAGCATGGCAGACAGAGGCACACACCCTGCATGACAGAGAGAGAGATGTTGTAGTGGGATAACTACCCCACTCGGGAGAATGAGTTAAAAACAGCCAGGCTAGGCTGCTTGGAGAAGCAGCCACAGGTGGGGCCACGCCCCAATCAGGCCATAGCTGGCCTTATAAAAGGGCTGTAAGCCAGGAACTGGAAGACTCTCTCTCCAGCCTTGGAGGGAGAAAGACCTGGCTGCCTGGGAGCTCAGGGCACAGGGAACGGAGCAGAGCTGGAGAAAGGCAAGAGCAGCTGAGGAGTTCCAGCCTGGTAAATCCCCAGGCTGTGGGCCTTGCTAAGATGCCAAAACAGGTACTGAGGTTGCAGAGGCTGCAGCCCAGGCTTAGGCAGAGACAGCTGGTCTGAACCCCTTGCCAATGATGAGTGGCCATTACAGACTGCAGTCTACCCCAGTGAGCAGGGACTAGATGATGACTAGCAGTAGCCACTGAGGAAAGGTGGGTTTAGAGGATTGGAGGTTTCTCCTGGGAGGGGAGACCCAGAGAGCTGGGATACTGCTGGGGCAGAACCCCAAGGTAAAGGGCACCAGGAGGGAGATGGAGGGCCTGAGGCTGGTGAGCCGCTGGCCAGCAGAGGGTGCTCAGAGCTGGAAAAGAGCTAATTCCCAAACTGCAGAAGAGGGAGGTGCTGCATCAGTGAGTCTCAAATTGCTACAAATGTACACTGACCCCACTCTAAGTACATTGCCATTTTAAGTAGATCAGCAAATTGAGATAGCTGCTGCTGCCAGAAAACTCCCTCCCGTGTGTGTCCCTGCTCTATGAAGATGGGGTAAGGGGGGGGGGGACACCCTGACATTAGCACCCTCCCCCCTTGCACAGCAAGCAGGAGGCTCCCAGGAGCAACTCCAAGGCAGAGGGCAGGAGCAGCACATGGCAGTGCGTAAGAGGGACAGCTGAACTGCTGGCAACTGATAGCCTGCTGAGCGGCTGTCGCACAGGGAACTTAGGAGAAGTGGAGACCTGATGGGAGGCTGCCAGTCCAACCTGGTTCCAAGTCCCCACCAGCTAGCTCCAATAGGCTGCTCTTTCTGCAAGCAGTGGACAAAGCAGGCAGCTGTCAAACAATGTTATAAGGGAGCATTGCACAACTTTAAATGAGCATGTTCCCTAACTGATCAGCAACAAAACAAAGTTAACCAGGACGACTTTAAGTGAGGAGTTACTGTATAAAAATACATACAATTCTCATGGTCTTCATTTCTAGATACTGATAGTCATGTACTCCGCTTGGTCTGGGGGCCAACCAACGGGATATCGACAACATGGATGCAGCTTGTAAGGTCTCCCCTGCTCCAACCAGTACTCTACTCCCCAAATCAGCCCTGCCCACAGCAGCACAAGGGTTCTCCTGTTTTCCCATCCCCCCCCCAGCATCACAGGTCCTCCCATCTTCCCCGTGCACCACTCTTCAACTCAGCCAGGGCTCCTTCATCTTCCCCCATGCTGTCCTGCGACCTCCTCATTTCCCACAATGCCTAAGGCTGGCCTACAACCCTTCCCCCAATGCCCAAGAGCAGTGAAAACTGCAAATATTCTAGTCCAGGGGTTGGCAACCTATAGCACACATGCCAAAGGTGGCAAGCAAGCTGATTTTTGATGGCATGCGGTGCAAGCTGAACTGCTCAGCCCGCTGCCACTCTGGGATTTCTGCTGCTGGCCCCTTGAAAGGCAGGGTCCCGCTGCCGGTCCCAATCAACACCCACTGCTGGCCTGGGTGAAGGAACCCCAGGCTGGTAGCCGGTTGAGACCCTGGCTGGCAGGAGCCAGTGGTGAAAATCCCAGAGCGGCAGCAGGCTGAGCCGCTCAGTCGCTGCTCTGGGGTTCCGGCTACTGGCCTCTTGCCAGCCGGGGTCTCTGCCGCCACAGCCCCACTCACCTTGCTTTCGGTTGGAGTTCCAGCGCAGACCCCCTGCCAGATAGGGTCCAGGCCTCTGGCCCTGCTCAGCCCTACCAGCTGCCAGCTCCACTCACCTCAGCTGCCGATCTGGGGTTCCAACCACTGACCTCCTGCCAGCCAGGCTCTGGATCTCCAGCCTTGCTCAGCCTGCTTTCCAGTCTGGAGTCCCAGCAGGCCACCCTGGGCTCTGCTCCTGGCCTTGGATCAGTGCTCTGCAGCCTCCCCACTATGGCCCACTGTCCCCAGCCTGGGACAGTGAGGGTTGCACACAAGGCAAGAAGGGGTGCAGCTCAGCACCCCCATCTTAAAATTGCTTATATCAGACCAAACTGTATTTGATCTTGTGCCTGCCTTTCATCGCCATTTTTTTCCCCACTGACAGTTGAAGGGAACATTTGACAAAACGGCAGCTCCTAAGAAAGCGAAGCTAGATGTCCAATCATTTCAGCCTGCTTGGACAGATGCATTTGGATTTACTGAAAAGGACTGTGCTATTACATGCATCCGACAAAGTGGGTATTCACCCACGAAAGCTCATGCTCCAAAATGCCTGTTAGTCTATAAGGTGCCACAGGACTCTCTGCTGTTTTTACAGATCCAGACTAACACAGCTACCCCTCTGATACTTGTGCTATTTGTGTTTGTCGCACATGAAGTGTTCAACGACATTTTGAAATGAAGCATGAGAAAACCTTTCTTGACGAAGCAGACAAGACTGAATCCATCAAAAAGACAGTAGCAGCCTATGAGAAGCAAAGCAGTGTTTTTAAAAGCTTAAGTAAAAATTAAGCTAAAGAAGGAAGTTACAAGATTGCACAGTGCATTGCAAAAAACAGAAAGCCATTTACAGATGGGGAATATATAAAGTTTTTCTCAACAGTTCAGAGATTTTGTTCAATGATTTGCCAAATAAAGATACAATCATATCTAGAATAAAAGAACTGCCCATCTCTGCCAGAAGAGTTGAGAGATGCATAAGTGAAGTGGCAGAAAACATTAAGGAAAAGCAGGTGACTGCATTGAAAGACACAGCAGTGTTTAGTGTTGCAGTTGATGAGATCATGGATATAAACAACGTTCCATATTTGGCAGTTGTTGCAAGGTATTGTGCTTCCGATGAAATCCAAGAGGAACTTTGTTGCCTTAAACCCATGCATGGCACAACAAAGGGGGAAGATATACTGGAAAGTTTTGTAAACCATTTTGAAGAATGAGGAGCTGACATCAGAAAAATAGTATGTGTGACAACAGATGCTCCTGCCATGGCCAGAAAACAGAAGGGATTTGTAAAGTTACTTGAAGATCAAATTGGCTGTCAGAAAACCTAACAGGGAGGTAATATCTGCCTAATGTGAAATTTCTGAAGCATCTGTGATGCCCACTGTCAGAGACAGGATGCTGGACTAGATGACTATATTTCTAACTAGGTGTTCTGCCTCCACAGACCTTCCAAACAGGAAATACTTTAGTCTTGAACTCAAATTAACTGCTACTAATCCACTGCACAGCATCTATCGTACACTTTTTTTAATCCCCTATCCTGCAGAGATCTCAATGTTCCTGACCATCAGGGGTTCTCAACCTGCAGCCCAATCACCACACAGCTGTGGCCCTTGTGACATATCCTCAGTGCCATACAGGCATTATATATATTGTACAGATGCAGCCTATGTTACATAGAGAGCTGTATAGTGACCTATAAAGGTAAATAGATTGAGAACTACTGCTGTATATAGCACATCCCCAGTAAGAGAACCAGATCTGATCTGATCCAAAGATTTCACTCACTGCTTCTGCTAGATCAACAGAGAAGTACGTGTAGAAATGCAACAATCCATTTTTTAATCCCATTCTGAACATAAACCTGACAAGTATAGAAAAAATCCTTGAAAAGATCTTCAAAAAAGGCAATTGACTAAAACAAAGAGAGGGCTTGAGACTAACAAAAGTACATGATGGAGGGAAGGAAGGAAACATGACCCTAACTCAGCAAAGTTATGTATGTGGCTAATTTTAATCAAATGAGCAGCCCCTACTACTCACAGATATAAAGTTAAGTATAGATTTAAGTATAATGCTGAATTAGAACCTAGAAAAGTAAGAAGAAGGGAAAACATTACTTCTTTCCCCTTTTCAGTCCCTTAGCTTATTTCTTTGTGTTATGGTACAGATGGGGAGGAGGGCATAGGAGAAGGAGGTAAAGGGAATTACCTGCTTACGAAAAAAGAGGAGGGAAGTGACTAGGATAGAGCGGTTGAGTAAACTCTTAGCTCCAGGGCAGGATGCAGACCATTGCATTCAGCCTATCATTCACAGCACTGGAAACTGCTTCAAGGATCTGCACATACAGCCAGCTGCAAAGAGAAACCGACCCCAGTCAGTTTCGCCACTCCGCGCCCGGTTAAAAGTTTCTGAACTACTTTTCAAAGAACGGGAGGGCGACTGGTCAGGTCAGTTTCCCTTTAGCTCTTTGCTGCTGGAAACAGAAACTGACAAGGATCTCAGAAAGTTAGTCCGTTTCCCTTTACAGCAGCTCTGTCTGATCCAGGACGACAATCCAGGTGGATACAAGAGCGAAAAGCGACAACTGTTTTGAAGGTAGGAGGATTTCTGAGAGAAGCGAGAGTGAATGTTGGCCAGTTTCCCCCCAGCCCTTTGTGGGAAGGAGGTGTGCTGTGCTGGGGGGCAGGGCGCAGTTCTGGGGGAGGATGAGAGCGCTGGGGCATAAAACGGGGCCGAAAAGCAAAAAGGCAGCGAGACGCCACTTAGAAAGGAGGGAGGGGGCCGAGAGGCGCCTAGCCCGAGGGCTCCCCTGGAAAAGGGTGGTGCCTGCGACGCCCCACGCCCAGCCCAGCCCAGCTCAGCCCCGGGGAGCCCGCTCCGACCCGGCTTGCGGATGGGGTCCGGGCTACCACCACCCACACCGGGGCCAGAGACCCGTCACCCCGCCCGGCACGGCACCCCCTCCCCCGAACACCCGTCCGAAGAGGCGCGGAGAAGCTGTGGCCGCCCTGCGCCGAGCACCCCGGCCCCGCTCACCTGCCATCGGCTGCCCCCTCCTGGGGCAGCGCAGCCAGCGCGGCGGGATCTTGTTGTAGGACATGGCGGCGCTGCCTGACAGAGCTGGAGCCAGGCGGCTGCGGCTCCTTCCCACTCAGCGGCTCCCACAGCCTCTTCCCCGCGGCAGGTTCATTCAGCTCCAACTCCACAGCAACCGCCGCTGCCCACAATGCACCGCGGCAGGCACCCCACTTCCGCTTCCAGGGCTGCTCGGCCGGGGCCGAGCGGCGGAGGGGCGTTGCTTGAGCTGCTGCGTTTAGTGTCCTCGCTCATCCGGCGGTCGGTCCCGGGGTGGCGCTTAGGTTCCGCGATGGGGCGTGGGTCTGGCAGGGAAACGCACCTCCTCGGTACAGCCCCGCCAGATGCGGGAGGGGGAGAAGGAGCGCGCGCCCGCCTGTCTCCTGCCCACGCTTAGCTTGTAAGGGCTTCAGGGCAGGGACTCCCTAGCTGGTGTGTGTTTGTACAGCACCTAGCACAGGGCAGCCTGTGCTGTGCCTGCGACTCCTGGGTGCTACTACTGTACCAGGAAATAATAGAACAACCTTGCTAGCCTGGAGGGGGAAAAAACAGGGTGACCAGATAGCAAGTGTGAAAAATTGGGACACTTTTATTTGAGGGGAGGGGTAACTGGTCACCGTAGAAAAAATACAGACACACACTTGCTGTCATAATCTGTGACTTGGTCCTTACATCAGATTCACGTGTGGAGCCTTGTGTCCACACAGAATCCTATTAAAGACGGGGGGGGGGGGGCCCACATGAGCAAAAGCAAGATTGGAGTCTAAATTATTTAATATTTGTATTACCATAGCACCTAGGAGCCTCGTCATGGATCTGAACCATGTTGTGGTAGGTGCTGAACAAACAAAACAAAAATACAGGCTCTGTCCCAAAGAGTTTACAACCTAAGTATAAAACAAGAGACAAAAGATGGATACAGACAAACCAACAGTGGGAGTACAAGTGAACAATGAGAGAGTAATGGTCAGCATAGACAATAGTCTCTACACACCAACAAAGCCCAATTATTATCAAAATGTTGGTTTGATTTGGTTTTTTTAAAGAATGATGGCAAAGGAGAGTTTTGAGGAGGGATTTGAAGGTGGGTGGGACAGCTTTGCAGATAGTTATGGGGAGGGTCTCCTCATGTGGGGCAGCATGGGAGAAAGCACAAATATGGTTGAAAATGTAACAAGTGGGCAGTGGAGGCTGGCATAATTGGTCAGTTGGAGGGAAGCTTTGTACAGCTTGATAGGAAATGAGAGATGATAGATAGGTTGGGAATTGACTGTGAATATGAAGGTACTTGAAAGTGAATACAAGCATTGTATGTTTGACATGAGAACGAGAAGAAGGAGCCAGTGGAAGGATTCAGAGAGAGGTAACAAGATAAAAGCAATGAGCTAAGATAGTGAATACAAGCAGTTTATGTTTGATGTCAGAGAGGAGGTGGTGCCTGGGGAAGCAGGCAAAGAGAGGAGTGACAATGTCAAAGCAATGAGCTAAGAAAGTGATCTTTGCACCAGCATTCTGAATGGATATGCCCAGGGCAAGACTGCATTTTTCAAGGCCAAAGAGAACAATGTTGTAGTAGCTGATACATGAAATGATGAAAGCTTGAATGAGAATTTTAGCTGTACAAATGGATAAGAAAGGTCGCATCTTAGATGTTCTGAAGAAAGAATTGGCAAGATTTATGTACAAAATGAAGAAATATAGAGAGGTCCAAATTGCAGATGACACTCTGTATCTATATTTGTCTGGAGAAAAGGAAAGGAACAGTTTCAATAAGAACAGTTGTCAAAATTACTAGATTATAGTTTTGTTAGTTTATTTTCTGATTATTAATATTCTAAGACTATTGGCTAGCCACCAACATATTTATCCTGGTTAAACTTAATGCACTATTGCCACATCCAACTATTCATTTATTTTCTGAAACTTTTCATCAGATATGCACTATATTCTATACCAGGGTGGGCAAACTTTTTGACCCAAGGGCCACATCGGGGTTGCAAAACTATATGGAAGGCTAGGTAGGGAAGGCTGTGCCTCCCCAAACAGCTGGTCCCGCCCCCATCCGCCCCCTCCTACTTCCTGTTCCCTGACTGACCCCTTCAGAATCCCTGACCCATCCAACCCCACCCTGCTTCTTGTCTCCTGACCACCTCCTCCCGGGACCCTTGCCCCTAACTGCCCCCTGGAACCCCACCCCCTATCCAACCCCCCCTTCTCCGTATCCCCTAACTTCCCTGACCCCTATCCACACCCACACCCCCTGACAGGCCCCCTGGGACTCCCACACCTATCCAATCACCCCCTGCTCCCTGTCCCCTACCTGCCTCTCCAGAACTCCCAATCCATCCAGCCCTCCCTGCTCCCTGTCCCCTGACTGCCCTGACTCGTATCCACACCCCCGCCCTCTGACAGGCCCCCTGGGACTCTCAGGCCTCTCCAACTCTCCCTGACCTCCACCCCATCCAACCGTCCCCTGCTCCCTGTCCCCTGACTGCCCCCCAGAGCCCCTCACCCCCTTACCATGCTGGAGCCAGCCACGCCACCATGCTGCCTGGCAGGAGCAGTGGATCAGAGCACTGGCAGTGCAGTGGGCTGAGGCTGCAGGGGAGGGGGACAGGGAGAAGGGCTGGGGGCTGGGGGCTCGCCTCCCCAGCCGAGAGCTCAGGGGCAAGGCAGGACGTGGGCCGGATGTGGCCTGTGGGCTGTAGTTTACCCACCTCTGTTCTGTACAGAAACTAAGATCCCATTTGTTCCTTAGCTGAACATGCAACAATCAGACACTAGATGGTGCCAAGAGACCATCTGGAAAAAAGAAAATGAAATCTGAGTGCAGGAAGTTGTAATCAAGATTAGAAAGAGTCTGAGAACCAAAGAATAATCACAAAGGGCACAGTTCTGATTTCATCAGGATTATTCACAGAGTACAGTGAGCAAGGGTGACAGAATTAGGCCCAAAGTGATATACACAGCTGCAAAATAGTATAATAATACAAATAGATTATGGACTCTTTGTACCTGGAACTGTGATGACACTCTGACATCTCTGTGCTGCTACATATAATTATACAATTATTTAAAAAACAACGTTTATGACTGAAGAATGCAGAAATACTCTCATGCCAAAAAAGCATGGCTGAGCTGGGAGAAGACAGAAAAATTATTTGTTATATTATGATAAAATCGAAACCCTGTTCAGGATCAGAACCCACTGTGGGAACTGATTACTCCCACCTCTTCTGATTCAGAGATACCAGTAATTGACACTTTATAAATCCTTATATAGAATTTGATAAATTCTAGATAGTCATCTATTTTTGCTCAAATTAATTATTACATTTATTTAATATTTGGTTTGGGATTGGGGCCTCATTGTACTAGGCACTGGGTGCATATATATTGAAAAGACAGTGGCTGCCCCAAAGAGCTTTTAATCCAAGGGTTCTCAAACTGGGGGTCGGGACCCCTCAAGGGGAGTCTTGAGTTTATTATATGGGGGGTCGCGATCTGTCAGCCTCCCTCCAAATGCTGCTTTGCCTCCAGCATTTATAATGGTGTTAAAAATATAGAAACGTGTTTTTAATTTATAAGGAGGAGTTGTACTGAGATGCTTGCTGTTTGAAAGGGGTCACCAGTACAAAAGTTTAAGAATCACTGTTTTAATCAGTACATTAATGCTGTGGACTCCATCACCTCAGTAACAAGTCAATCCATGTATTCACCACTTCTGTGAAATATCATTTCTTTAAATTAGAGGTCCCCAAACTGTGGAATGCACCCACCTAGGGGGGCGTGGAGAAACATTTAGTGGGGCGGGACCTAGGCCAGCCCCATGGGGGGCAGGAAGGGATCACCACCTAGCCCTGTTCTGCCCTCAGCTCCGATCCAGGCCCAGCTCCCAACTAAATTCAGAGCCCCTGCTACACAATCCAGTGTGCAGGTGGCGGAGTCTGCCTCAGTGTGCCAACACTAGTCCTGGCAGAAACCAGGAGAGACCTCCTGGATTACAAGCAGGGGAATGGGGTGGATCCGCGGGTGCTTGGTCCGTACATGGGGCTCTCCACCCCTCAGACTACCCTGTTCATGCTCCAGAAGGTGGGGGCAGCCTTATCACCCCCCTCGTGGGTGCCCCCCACTCACTCCTCACCTCTGGCTCTCCAAACCTTTTCATCATGCCCCTGCCCTGCAAGCCCCCCCGCCCCCTCTTTTCCACAACCCGAATCGGCTGCACACACTGCTGCCATTTCGCTTCCGATCCATGCCTAGGGAATGACTCTACACATTCGTGCTCCACACATTTCACTTCCTCACCCTCGTGTTCCACCCTAATGCCATGTGGTAGGACCTTTTACTACCTGTGGAGGGTGAGGAAGACTGGTGGGCCAGCCTCCCAAAATTCAGGGGGAGGGATAGCTCAGCAGTTTGAGCATTGGCCTGCTAAACCCAGGGTTGTGAATTCTAATCCTTGAGGGGCCAGTTAGGAATTTGGGGGAAAAATTGGTCCTGCTAGTGAAGGCAGGGGGCTGGACTCAATGACCTTTCAAGGTCCCTTCCAGTTCTAGGAGATTGGTATATCTCCAATTATTTAAAAAAAAAAAATACATCTCTGTTCCCAGTCCTGCCTCAGCCCCTGTCCATGGCTCCATTCATAGCCCAAGACTTGCCTCTACCTGGGGCCCCAGCCTCAGCCCCCTTTCCCCTGTCAATAGCCTCCACACACACTCCCAGGGGCGCAGACAGGGATAAGCGGGAGTGCAACTGTGAAAAGTTTGTGGAACACTGTCTTAAATGCATCTTACATATGTTCTCTTATCTAGATTATCTAGGCATTTCTGTTTCACCCATAACTGTGGTCACCAATTTAAACCTTATCAGCTAGTTCCTATCTGGCCAGTAACATGAAATAATTAAAAATATAAAATAACTATTAATATATTTATTTTAAAATACTAGCTTTAGCTAGCTTAAGTACTTCAGTTTTGTTGCCACTTACAGACAACAAATCAGAACGAGGAGTTTTGCCTGAATGAAGAGAAAAAGTTCTTTTCTATAGTAGCACAGGTCAGCAAGCCTGTTACTCTTCTATTTCAGTCTGGCATTTTTTGTGTAAGTCTGTGATGAAATACAGAAATCTGGATTCTTATTTCTATTCTAATATTGAAATAAGAGCCTCACTCAGAATGGTGTTTGAAAGAGACATTTCATCTTTCCTGTGGGACTGTTTTGAGAGCTGAAAGCAATGCAGGCCAAGGAAAGTTAATAAATAACTATTTTTTCACTAATGCAGAGAATTGGTATATTACTACAAACTACCCAAATTAATCCACCTCTTCAATAAAAATTTGGCAAATATAGAAAAGAAAAAAAAAAGATTAACCACTAATCTGAGACTACAACAGGACTTATATCACCTAGGTTATTATATACACTAAGTGGCTTCTGATTTGTACAAACATTCACACAGGAGCATTCTTCCACTGTGCATCCCAAGTCATTTCCTAAGAAGTGTTGTGGAAAATTGCCCACACGGTTGATTTTGGATCAGACAGCCTGAGGCTTCTTTATTTTATACGAGCATATATGCAAGGAGAGTCAGCATGGCCCCATGCAAGGTGGCAAGGTGCTCTGCTTTCCATAAATTTCTAGCCAGCTTATAAAAGTTAAAACCACAGACAAATTACACACACATTGTACATTAATTACCTTATTTGGAATATATTGCAAAACTAATATAGGACAAAAGCAAAAACAAGCATCTCACCCACTAGGCCCCCCCTGTTACTCACTGTCTGTTCTTTTGCGGTCAGCGACCTTTCTAACACAACTGTTGTGGTTATATATTTCATAAGCCTGGCTATTGCAAATTATGCTACTTGAGGACTTTATCACTCTGTCCCCTCATGCCCTTTATACACACAAAGATATAGTTCCATTTTGGGAACTTTCCACTGTGACTCCTTTTACCTCTTGACACACATCTTTTTCCATCACTCTTTCATCAGTCTGTCCCCCTCCTCTCTGCCACTTATACACAGAGACAAGATGAACCAAAGTTCAACACAACCTAGAAACAAGCTTATCCGAAGTTTAGGCCTAAAAGCCTGGCCAAAGTTGTAAGTCCACAATATTTTCCCTCACAGAAGAAAAGCCATTAACTAACCTTAAACTTAAATAGTATAGACTAGAAAATACTTTCCTTTGATTTACTGGCTGGCTGACTTAATTTGTTATGATTTCATTGTGGTAGATTGACTTTGTAGATTATGTAGATATATTTTTACTGCAACTAGGTAGTTGCTATGTTGTTGTAATTGTCAGGTTGACTGGAGATCTTTGTATAGCTCTTTTAATATTATATAAATCTAAATAAATATTGTAACTTGTTCGACTAGTCATACTGTACCCCAATAACACTTGCATTGCAATGGTGTTGGAAGGGAAAATCACTAAAATTAAAATATACTTTGAAGATTTAGAATAAGATTTTTTTAAATGGGTGCATACATTTCAGCTCCTAAATCCATCTTTAGGCACCAAATTAATGCCTGATTTTCAAAAAAGATGAACACCCATTAGCTCCCATAAAAATAAGAAAGAACTGGTGGGTGCTCAGTATTTTTGAAAATCATGACACTTGTTTGGGTGCCAAAAAATGGATTTGGAAACTAACTTAAGCAGCCTACCATCTGAAACAAATTATAATTTTCCCAAACCAGCAACTGGAAGAAAAATATTTTCAGGGGGAAGTTATTTTAATTTTTTTATTTATGCAAAATTAAGAGGAGGGGCCTATCCAAAGTTCTTGGCATCCCTGGCACGAGTTCCAAAAATAAAAATAAAATTACAGTGCTCTCCCGATTTCAGGCTACTCCCCAACAAATTACTCTGCAACAAATAAGAAAAATCTTTAAGACAGGGGTTCTCAAACTGGGGATCGGGACCCCCCACGGGGTCGGGAGGTTATTGTGTGGGGATTCACAAGCTGTCAGCCTCCACCCCTAGCCCCGTTTTGCCTCCAGCATTTAAAATGGTGTTAAATATATAAAAAAGTGTTTTGAATTTATAAGGGGGGTCGCACTCAGAGGCTTGTTATATGAAAGGGGTCACCAGTGTAAAAGTCTGAGAACCACTGCTTTAGAACATTAGGGGGCACCATAGCCCCACATATACGTTACTTAATTTTACGCCTGGGGACGAGAACAACTCCTCATCTTCTTTGTGTCCAAAACAAACAGGAATCAGTCTAAAAATAAAGCAATAACAACTCTTGGACTTGTTCCCTGATGCAAGATTGTCATATACATCTGTGTAGAGATTCAAAGACAGGAAATCATGATCATTTAGTGGAACAAAAGAAATTACCCAGTCCAACTGGGTTCTGTAAACTCCACGGAGCTATACAAATAGGAGAGTAAAGGAAGGAATATGAACAACTCACCTCTGAGTCTTTATTCAACTCTTGACTAATTGTTCAAGCTTATGCTCTGGGAAGATGACAATTTCAACTCAAATCTCTAATGGATGACGACACTGTTAATTCAAACTCTATCATAAAACCCAACATAGAAGAGATGCCACTATCAGTTCATGGCAGAATTACTTTAATTCAGAATCCCTGGAACAGTTGAGTACTATTAGGATATCCCCTTTCTAGGCACCTACCATTATTACCTTGCAAGCCATAACCCCTCACATAGTATGAACCCCCAAAATTGTATCCCACCCACTTCATAACATAACTAGCCCTCCTGACAAAGATAGTGAACAAAAGCAGTAGATGTGATCATCAAAGAAATAAGTAACAGAAATAAGAAATAAGTTCACTTGATGGCCAGACAGCAACGGTTCTACTTTCATGTGCCTTGAGGTCACAAACTTCTCAAAGCTTAATGACAAAAAATAGACGAGAAAGTTATTTTTGTTCTCCTAGCCAATAAAAACAAGACCCCACAATTTTGACATAGGAAAATATTTGAGACCCTTACTTCTGGTACTCATTTGAAAGTTACTAATCTAAGTTGGGCTGTTAATTTTAACACCACCTTCTTAAACATAAGATATAGACAATATCTTTTAGATTTTTAAATAAGGGCACTAATCCCACAATGGGCTCCCCAGCCCAAGACACTGGAATCTGACTCTCTTGCTGTGTGTGAGGCATACTAGAATTCCACCCATCCTTTACAGGAGTCAATATTTAGAAATTGCTACTAGAGTTCCTTCAAGGCCTGAGGTGACTGAGATATTCTGCCTTTGTAATTGAGGTCTCTCAAAAGAAAGGTATGTGGCCACTGAAGCACTTCTGGCAACTCTTTCTAGGGCCTGTAGGAGAGTGTCAACAACACCCTGTGGACATTGTCTTCAAAGCTGCCTGACAGTCAGCACAGACTCTCGGATCTTCTTTCCCAAAACAAAATTCTGCTTCTACTGGGGCCAATAATTAATTCCAAATCAGAGCAATCTTGCCTGCAGTGTAGTTTATATACATCAGAGCTTGAAACACTTCCACAGCAAGTGAAGGCAACATAGATTAACTTGTCTGCCTACACCCAAAACAGTTTAATTGATCATAGCTTCCCAAATGCTGTAGTAGATGCGAAGAAACCTTTGACATAAGACATCCAAAACTTTGCTATAGTCAGGGCTGGTGCAACCATTTAGGCGAACTAGGCGGTTCCCTAGGGCGGCAAGATTTGGGGGTGCCAAAAAGTGGCGCCCCAAAAAAATTTTTTAAATGGTTGCAGCCGCTGCTGCTGGAGGGGCTGAGCTGCCGGTGGCAGCAGCTGCCTGCAGCCAGCAGCCCAAGGTGTCCCCCGGGTCAGGGCACCCCCTCTCCCCGTCAGGGAGCCGCCCAGGGCCGGAGCTTTCCCTGGGGCACCGGCATTGGGGGGGGGGGGCATTTTGCCGGGGGGGCGGCAGGCGGCTCCGGTGGAGCTGCCGCAGTCGTATCTGCGGATGGTCTGCCGGTCCCGCGGCTCCGGTGGACCTGCCGCAGGCATGCCTGCGGCAGCTCCGCCAGAACTGCGAGACCCGCGCGCGGGGCGGTGAAATGGCCAGGGCCTAGTGCGCCAGAAACCCTAGCGCCGGTCCTGGCTATAGTCAGTTACACTTGGTAAAAGACGTCCACCACCAGCACTCTAGCTGTCTTCTTTCTACTTCATCTGTCCAAGGCTATCTGTATACCATGGGAACCTCTAAGGATAAAGTTTAGAGGCCATAATATCAATAGTTGGAGGAGATAATTCTATTTTATGGTTTATTTCAGAGTCACCCCAAATGAGCTAAACACTGTACACACATTTAGAAAGACAGTCCATCCCTCAAAGAGTTTACAGTCTAAAAGAACAAGAAAATTATTACAAATGGGGGAAAGAAATACAACATAACAAGCAAAGTGGTTAGGTGATGATCACCACATGTCTTTTTAGTTAGCTGTTTTTTATATATTTGATTATGTATATTATTCATACAAAAGAAACTACATTAAAAGAAAATAATACGCATTGTAAAGTTAAGCTCTTTAAAGTTAGAAAATGCCAGAATAAGGCTGGCCTTGCAAGCTTAGTTTTGCCATCATTCTGTACATATTAATTGTGACATAGTCTTTAATTACAGGATCACATACTATTTTCTCCACAGGACCCTTGGCTCATTGAGTGTACAAGATGGACAAATGGGACTATAACTGTAAGTTACCTCCCTCTAACAACACATGCCATTTTCCATGTTTCCCATGCAACTCCAGCTCTATACTCTTATACTATGTCTGCAAAGAATCGTAGGACTGGAAAGGACCTCAAGAGGTCATCTAGTGCAGTCCCTTACACTCAAGACAGGACTAAGTATTGTCTAGACTATCACTGACAGGTGTTTCTCTAACCTGCTTTTTAAAATCTCCAGTGACAGAGATTCCACAACCTCCCTAGGCAATTTATTCCAGTGCTTAACTACCCTGCAAGTTAGAAAGTTTTTCCTAATGTCCAACCTAAACCACCCTTGTTGCAAATTAAAACCATTGATTCTTGTCCGATCCTCAGGAGATAGCAAGAACCATTTTTCTCCCTCCTTTTAACAATATTTTATATACTTGAAAACTGTTATATCATGTCCACCCCCAGTGTTTTCTTCTCCAGACTAAACAAAACCAATTTTTTCAGCTTTCCCTGATAGGTCATGTTTTCTGGACCTTTAATCACTTATGTTGCTCTTCTCTGGACCTTCTCCAATTTGTCCACATCTTTCCTGAAATGGACACAATACTCCACTTGATGCCTAATTGGCGTGGAGTAGAGCAGAATAATTACTTCTTGTGTTTTGCTTACAACACTCATGCTAACAGTGGCAGATATAGAGTTAAGGGGCCCTGTGCGCAACTTCATTTTTTGGGGGGGCCCTGTCATAAACAGATAGCTAAGGGTTAATGTTTCTTTCACCTGTAAAGGGTTAACAAAGGGAACCAAACACCTGACCAGAGGACCAATCAGGAAACTGGATTTTTTTCAAAACTCAGGGAGGGAATGTTGGGTCTGTGTCTTTTGTCTGTCTCTCTCGGCTATGAGAGGCTTCTTTCTATCTTCAAGCTTCTAATCTTCAGTTTCAAAGTTGTAAGTACAAAGGTAGCAAAAACACATAGGCTTTTTATATGTTTTGTTTTGTATTTACATGTGTGTAGTTGCTGGAAATGTTTAAATTGTATCTCTTTTTGAATAAGTCATGTTTATTCATATTTTTCTTTTAAGTAATAGCCCTGGTATTGTCAACTTAATGCAGAGATCATATGTTCATGTGTTTTTTTCTTTCTTTTTATATAAAGCTTTCTTTTTAAAGACTTGTTTGAGTTTTTCTCTCTGGGTAGGCTAAGGAACGAAGGGGAAGGGGAATTCTCTTTGTGTTTAGATCTACGGAGGGTAAGCTCTGGCAGCACCAGGGACATGGTGGGAGGGGGAAGAGAGATAGAATCATTTCTGTTTCCTTGTATTTGGGGTTTGTCTCTTTGTGGAATAGAGGAGACATGCTTCTTGGTATTGTGATGTAAAGAGATTGCATCAGTAACTCTCAGGTTAGCCCAGAGAGGAAAGTCTGGGTGGGAGAGAGAGGGGGAAGGGAAGTGGTTATTTCCCTTTGTGGTAAGACTCAGGCTTCTGAGTCTTGGGGTTCCCCAGGGAAGGGTTTGGGGAGACCAGAGGGAGCCAAAACCCTGGAATTTTTGGATGGTGGCAGCGAGATCAAATCTGAGCTGGTAATTAAGCTTAGAGGGGTTCATGCTAGCTTCTCAATTATGAACGCTAAGGTTCAAATCTGAGTAAGGAGTTATGATAGGCCCCCTCAGGACCCAGCCAAGAAAAAGAACATTCTCTCCTATCTTCCCTTACCCCGCCTGTTTTTCATTTTTTTTTCCCTCCTCCTACATTATAAGTAGTGGGAAGTAAATGAAAATAAAGTGAGGTACCTTGACTGGGGCAGGGGGTTGAGATGAAGCAGGGAGTGTGGGTTGTGGGCTCTGGGAGGAAGTTTGGGTGTGGGGTGCAGGCTCTGGGCTGAGGCAGGAGGTTGGGGTGCAGGAGGGGGGCAAGGGGGTAAGGCTTACCTTGGGCAGCGTAGCTCCCAAAGCAACTGGCACACACCCCCCTTCATCAGCAGCTCCAAGGGGAAGGAGAGAGCAGGGGGGTCTGCTGGAGATAATTCTATTTTTATGGTTTATTTCAGTATCGCAGCTCCCATTGGCCACAGTTCCCAGCCAATGGGAGCTGCGGAGACAGCACCCGGGGCGGAAGCAGCGCATGAAGACACCGCCACCTCAGGGGCCACAGGGACATGCCGGCCACTTCTGGGAGCAGCGCGGAGGGAGGTAGGGAGGGAGGCAGAGCAGGCAGGGAGCTGCTTTAGCCCTGCTGCACTGTTGCTGGCACACCTCTGCATGCCCCTTGTGGGGAGGAAGTAGGGTGACCAGACAGCACGTGTGAAAAATCGGGACGGGGGTAGGGGGTAATAGGAGCCTATATAAGAAAAAGACTCACAAATCGGGACTGTCCCTATAAAATTGGGACATCTGGTCACCCTAGGAGGAGGGGAGTGGGTCTCCGTGCGCTGCCTGGGCCGGCATGCAGAGACATGCCAGCATCTGGCTGCTTCCGGGAGTGGTGTGGGGCTACCGGCCACGGTATGCAGGCAGCCTGCTTGCCTGAGCCCTGCTGTGCCACAGGCTGGGATTCGGGAGCAAGTTATCATATATTTGTCCTGCATTTTGGGCCCTCCTCCCCATCACTGGGGGCCCCATGCCACTGCACGGGTTGTTTCATGGTAAATCTCTGGCCAGCTAATACATCCCAGAATAATGTTTGCTTTTTTTGCAACTGTGTTACACTGTTGACTCTCATTTAGCCTGTGATCCACTATGACCCCCCCAAATCCTTTTCCACAGTAGTCCTTCCTCAGCAGTCATTTCCCATTTTGTATGTGTGCAACTAATTGTGCCTTCCTAAGTGGAGTACTTTGCATTTGTCCTTATTGAATTTCATCCTATTTACTTCAGACCATTTCTCCAGTTTGTCCACATCATTTTGAATTTAAATCCTATCCTCCAAAGCACTTTGCAACCCCTCTGAGCTTGATATCGTCCACAGACATTATAAGTGGGCTCTCTATGCCATTATCTAAATTATTGATGAAGATGATGAACAGAACCGGACCCAAAACTGATCTCTGGAGGACCCAATTTGATATGCTTTTCCAGCTTGATTGTGAACCATTAATAACTACACTCTGGGAATGGTTTTACAACCAGTTATGTACTCACCTTATAGTAGCTCCATCTAAGTTGTATTTATCTAGTTTGTTTATGAGAAGGTCATGCGAGACAGAATGAAAAGCAGTACTAAAGTCAAGATATAGTACATATACCACTTCCCTCCATCCACAAGGCATGTTACCCTCTCAAAGAAAGTTGTTAGGTTGATTTATTGCTTTGTCTTAATTCATTTTGTGAAATGTTCAGCTCCCAGGGGGTCAGGCGGGAACGTACTCAGCCTTAGCCCTTGCCACCACGGACGCGCTGCTCTTTTTAGGCGCTAGCTCAATCTGGGAATTGCATGTCCCAGGCCTACCCTTATATATATATTCCCAAGGACCGTCAGGCTCTGTGCACACCACTGATCCAGGGAGTTAGCAGCAAGTTGCCATACATCATCCTAAATAATAAGCCTCAGTGCAGACTGAGGTATTGCAATCTCCCTGAGGGATTTCTTAGAGAAGGGATCAGAGTATTTTAAACATGTAAATCTTATTTAGGGTTTTCCTAGCACTGGTCTTCTTCATCCTGCCCACTACCCTTAGACAATATCTTAGGGAAGATACTGCACTGTGATCTGCCCTAAGGAACTCTCAGAGTGGTGTTCAAAAGGGAGAAAGTAAAGGTTTTGTGGGATTGTGAGGTAGGAGGCCTGACCCTAACTGTGCATTTACTTTCATTGAATTTTATGGTTCTCTAATTTTTGTACATTGGTGGAGAGTATTTCCTGGTTCTCAGAGGTTTCTGGTTTTGGCTGCCAAGTTTCATGCTCTGAGAGAGTACAAGGCACTTTTTAGTTAAGTAATCTTAACTCCCCTTCAATAACATGGTCATTGTTGGTTGGTTGGTTTGTATTAGTGAATAATTCCTTATCTGCCTCCAACCTGCAGAAATTCTTTGATTCGGCTCCTGAACAAGCTCTTTCTTCATCTCTGCAATGGCTGAGGTCTTTTCTACCCATTCAGAATTGTATCCACTAAAATGAACTTAATATTTTACTGTTGTGTGTAATATGGATCTGGTAAGGGTTGATTTGTAATAGTTACTTTGTGTCAGGGACTCTATGGGTCTGGTCAAAAGACCACTGAAGTTAACTGAATCAGGTCCTATATGTATTACTTTAAAGAGGAATAAGAAAAACATGCCGAGTGTTTATGCATAACATCAAAAGGTCACACTTAGGAGAAATTCAGTATCTTATTAAATACAGATTAGTATTCAAATAAACAATGGGACAGGGAAAGAAGGAATATCAGAATTAGGGATGTAAAATTTAACCGATTAACTGCTAAACTTGATGCTTATCAGTTTCAGTTCTGTTGCAGCCCCACATGCCCGAGGTCCCAGCTGCCACTCCGTGCACCTGGAGATCTGGCTGCCGCCACACACACCTCTGTGCCCGGGGTCTTGGCTGCCAGGCCTGTGCCCAGGGTCCTGGCTGCCGGCCCCACCAGAGGGACTTCTCTGTCAGCCCCATTACCGGGGTCTCAGCTGCCAGCCCCGCACCAGCGGTATTGGCTGCCAGCCCTGCTGCCGGGACTCTGCTTCCATGCCCGCGCCCAGGGACACCAGCAGCAGTGAGGATCCCTGTGCCAGAGGATCCGCTGCATGGGTTGATAGCGGCAATCCCCAGCATGAGGCCAGCAGTGGAGTCCCAGCTGTGGGGTTGACATCCAAGACCCTGGCAGCTGGGCTGGCAGCCAGGACACCGGCAGCAGCGGGGATCCCCAGCAGCGGGGCGGCATTGGGGATCCCCAGCACGGAGCAGCAGCAGAATCCCGCGTAAAACATGGGGGTGCTGCAATGCTAGTTACCAGCTTGTTACAGCAAAGAGAAATTCTGTCTCTCAGAATGATCAGTTAACAAGGGATAGCGCACCTTTTGCAGGGGTTACTTTAGTTATATTTATCATCTATTTAACTTTTGTTTGTGGTTTTCACTTGTTTTCTATACTATGTCAAATCAACTTTGGCTTAATTTAACCACAAATAGATGTGGTGACTTCACTTACTACACTACAGACTTAAGTCAACTTATGTTAAGTCTACTTACAGGCACGGCAGTAATTACTGCGCACTACCCTCCTTCTGTCAGCAGTGTGCATCCTCACCAGGACCGCTTCTGCCAACTGAAGAGGGGCAGTATAGGGGGCTGAGAGTCAGGGCTGTGAGCACTGCACACCTCCACATTGGGAGCCCAGCTGTCCCTTCTCCTCTCCCCCGGGCTCTTGGCTCCCTGCTCCCAGCCAAGAGTGGGGGGCAGCACCCATGCTTCTCTGCTCCCTGAGCAGGGAGCCTCCAGGTAGCAGTGTGGAACCATGAAATTGACAAGATAGCCAACAGCCAATATAAGTAATGCAGTGTCTACACAGACACTGCGTCACCCTAATTACACCAACATAAGCCCTATGCCTCTAGTGGAGGTGGAGTTATTATGTCGGTATATTAGGGCACTTACATCGGCAGGACAAGATTGTGATGTGTACACTGACATAATTAGCTCACTAATTGAAAGAAGTGGAGTAGAGAGACTATGATCAGACTTTTCAGGTTTGTTTCAACTGGGTGCTCTTTACATAGGACAGAGAGTTAATAGCTAAAGATATGCAAACTAAGCATGCGTAGTGACTTGTGATTCCAGTAAATACATATTGCATAATGGTATGACTGGATTTCCTGGTTAAGTATGTCCAGCCCCTAAAATGTTTGTGTCCTACTTCAGGAATTTCCAAAGTGTTATGCAAATTGGTGCCAGCAGCATATCCATGTCATGTGGTTTCACTTACAAACACATACGGAAATAAACTTGAGTTTTATTCCCGTTCCTGTTTTGTCTCTCCTGACAATGAAAGCTGGCAGCACAGCGTAACTAACTTAATTATTTCTAAGAGAGTCTCTTTCTCCCAATCTTAAAACTTAGGTCGTAAATAAGTAAGGCCAAAATTAGTCTATGCTTGGTTTCACAAAGGCAAATATTTATCTGCTGATAAATGAATGTTGCAATCAAGAATTTCCAAAACACTATGTAAATGCAGTAGTCATCAACAAATTATGCAATTTCACTTCTGATTTATATTAATACATACAGGAAATATACTCCATAGCTTTTACTTCAGATAGTGACCTGCTCAGTCATCTTGATCAATTTAAGGTTCAAATATAGTATTTTTATGTACATACGTATATGACAATGAAAATATGCTTCACCAAAATGCTGCAGAGCCTGGCTTTTGTTTGGAATGGAAATCTTTAGAATATTTGACAGGTACTTAAAATATTTAATAAAATGATTTTCCATTTTTATTATGACACATTGGTTAATCATGATTTTTTCCCATTTGAATTGTAGCTGTACAACACAATACAAATAATGGAGGTGATTTTTTTTCCTTACAAAGTCTCTTAAAACACAAGTTTCTGTCATGCTGGATAAACTAAAAGGCTCTTTTAGTGTAATTTTGAACATGATCTAAACAGAATTCACAAAGTCTGGATGTTATATAGTTACCACTTATGCAACATATCCACAGCTTGTTATGCTGCTGTCTGTTTTAGGACATGGCTGTCTTACAATTCAAACCATTATAGGGCCCCTATTGCAACCCTAGTTTTATTCTGTAGTGTAAATTAAATCTTAACTCTGTTACCAAGCCATTCTAAAGTCTTGGATAGTCCAAAGTTTTAGCACTGTTCAATCATATGGTCAAGATCTTATCTACACTATAGGTTGGAATCAGATTATAACCAGGTCCCTGACATGGTTCTATTTAAAGAGCAGATGGGCCCTCAGTGACACAGATGTATAGTGGGTCAGAGGCTGAATTTCTATCTGAAGGTAATTTCCCATACAGCCTTTTATGTAGAACATTGCACTTTTGTGTTGCAACATGCAACACTGCTGAATATATGCAACTGGGGCTGGAGGAGGGGACACCTTCCTCTGAACCAAGCTGTTGGCCCTGCTAAAGGCAGGATATAAGGTTTGATGGACTAATGGCCTGATCTGGTTTGTCAAATCCTACATTCTTAAGTTTTGAAATGTTCCTTTTATTACCATATTACTTTGTCCACTCTGACAGACCATGTGTAGCCTAAAGCTGACTCACCACTGTGTTCACTTTGTAAGTGTCCCCACACAGGCCAAATTGGTGAGATAATTGATTAAGTACTAAGTTATTAACCAAGATGTTCCAGCTCTTCAGCTGAGGACACTTAAAAAAGAGGCAGAAAGAAGAAGGAAGAAAGGGCTAAAGAAACGCAGGATCTCAGAGACCTCAGACCACTCTTTCTTTGTGCCTAGAGACAAGTTAAAAAAGCATTTTGTGGGAAGGCAAGGAATGGTATAGCACATTGTAAATAAAGCCAGTGGTGGTGAACTAGGTGACCAGATGTCCTGATATTAGGGGCTTTGTCTTATATATGCAACTATCCCCGCACCCTGAAAAAAATAGGGTCCTGATTTTTCACACTCTCAGGTCACCCTATTATGAACCAATGCAGGAGTGTGTGAGGACTGTTTGTGGAGAGGAATCCAGGGTGAGGGAGACCTGCCCTTTGACTTGCAAGTTTCATATTTATTAAAATATATAAATACAGTCAGATAGCTCCAATGGAATCACTTAGAGCTATATGTGTGGAGGGGGACAGAACTGAGTTTTATGTCATCAGTCTTGTCTCAACCTTTTTTCTCTTTTCATGATTCTAACAACAGATAACTTTTACATTTAGAAAGCCAAAGAGAGGACTGCACACAGGAGGATAACCGCACTGAATTTTCTTCTGGGGAGTCGAGCATATTTCACAGATATTGCATCACCTGCCCCTATCATATAAGGTATCAGAAGTGGTGTTCATGAACATAATCCTCAGCAAAAAATCTAGGCAGCTAGATTAATTTTCTTGTCTCCTTATAAAAGGTTTTAATTGATGATAGCACTCAGAACTACAGTAGCATTATTTTCTTAAACAGCTTAGAACATAAGAATGGCCATACTCGGTCAGAGACATGATCCATCTACCCCTATCTCTGACAGTGGCCAGTGCCAAATGTTTTTCATTGAGAGTGAACAGAACAGGGCAGTTTATTGAGTGATCCATCCCCTATCATCTAGTTGCAGCTTCCAGCATTCAGAAGTTTGGGGACACCAAGGCCATGGAATTGCATCCATGCCCATCTTGGCTAATAGCCATTGATGAACGTATCTTTCAGAAACGTATCGAGTTCTTTTTTGACCCCATTTATAGTTTTAGCATGGTCATAATTTGGGGGAATGCAGGGGGAGCATTCCCCCCCTCCCCGCCAAACAGAGGGAGGTGTTACAAGTGGTCAAGTGACACTTCCTTCCCTCTCACCAATTTCTGCGAGTGGAGGAGATACTCTGCAGGGCTTGGTCTGCTCTGCCTGCCAGGGGAGAGAGGGACTTTGTCCTATCCACACTGCACCTCCTCCTCCCCCTACCCCCTAGGGTGACCAGATCATGTCCCAATTTTATAGGGACAGTCCTGATATTTGAGGCTTTTTCTTATATAGAAGCCTATTACCCCCTACCCTCTGTCCCGATTTTTCACACTTGCTGTCTGGTCAACCTACTACCCCTGCACATTTCAGCTCATGGAACGTGGGGCGGGACAGAGCAGCTGTTCTCCTGTGTTCTGGGTCACTGCCCAGACAGCTTGCTGCCACTTCCTGTTCCTAGTGCCCTCCTGTTTCCTGTATAACAGTGAGGGGGCGGCAGGGCAAGAAGGGCAGGGGGACTGGGGGAAAGGGGGTGGGAGTAAGAGACAATGAGATAAGGCAGGGAGAAGAGAAGGGGATGGGATGGGGCCAGGGACAGTGGGGAGAGGAAGGGGGTGGAGATGGGGAAAAGAAGGGAACAGGGAATGAGTGGGGAGAAGCAGGAGCTGGGCATGTGGCATCCCCTTGTCGGCAGCAGCAGGCCCAGCAGGCAGGCGGCTGCAGCAGCACTAGAGCAGCAACATCACCGCAGCAGCTGGTGCCAGAGTAGTGGCCAGCAGCAGCTGGGGCTCCCACATTGTCGGCCTGTCTCCCCCAGCACCAGCACAAGAGATGTTAAATTTAATTACATTATGGTCATATTACCAAGTGTTTCAGCTATATATCTTGAACCAGATGCTGTTCATCCTGTAAGACTAAATCATGAATTGCCTCTCCATTAGTGGGTTCCAGGTCTAGCTGCCCAAGAAGCAGTCATTAATGCTATCTAGAAATGTAATTTCTGCATCCCGGCCTGAGGGACGTGTTCCCAATCAATAACAGGATAGTTGAAATCCCCCATTATTTTGAGGGTTTCTGTTTTTGTTGCTTCTCTAATCTCCACGAACATTTCAAAGTCACCATCACCATCCTGGTCAGGTAGTTGGTATGATGCTGGCAGACCATGTGCTGGCGGACCTATTGGCCTCAACTGAACACTGAACAACACATATTTGGAAACCCACTCTGGCTCACCTGTATGTTAATATTGTTAAGCTTATAAGAATGTATTTAGATTTTATGAAATGCTTGTAAGACACTACATGTACTAATCTCACTTATAACATCTGTACCCCATATTATAAGGTGATATTAAGTGTTTGTATTGTAATCCTCTGTAATTGTGTCTTATAAACTCATTCCACCACCATGAACTCTGGGAGGAAGGGGATGAAAACCCCTAACAAGAAGAAAGTATCTTTATGCTGCTTGGACTTTGGGAGGGCATGATTTCCAAGCATATATTATAATAGCTGTGTGGCTTAATCAGAGCGAAGTGACTAGGCAGGAGGTAAAAAACAAGATCAGAGAGACAGACCTAAACTGTACAGGGAATTGGAGGCAGAAGCAAAGAGCTTGAAGCTGGGGAACAAGGTGAGAGGAAGCAAATGATGGCGCTTGAAGAGGGTCTGAATATAAGTCTGAATAGTGAGCAAGGGAGGCCACCTTCTTTGTCAGCAATTTGGTCAAATTGAAGAAGAGCTAAAACAAGTGTCTGGGAGACAAAGAACAGTAGGTTGCAGCAATCGTGTTGAGCAATAATTGGGGCCTAGACAAGGGTTTTGGTAGTAGATATGAACTAATGGATTTGAAATAATATAGAAGAGGGAATCCTGTAGATATCAAATTTCTGTCTATCAGGCACAAAGAACAGGTCAACACAGGAAGTAAAAATAATTTAGCAGAAGTTTAAAAAGAGGAGGGGGAGGGAAGAGAACAATACATATCATTCGTTACAATCTCTGTACAGAAAGAGCTACTGGAAAATAAAAATTCCAACAAGAACTAGGCAGAGAAAACCCCTACTCTCCTTCCAGCTGAGAGAGTCTAAAAGGAAAGTCCCTGTCTGAAAATGAGTAAGTAAAGAGCTCAGCTGTCATAAAGGAAAGAGGAACAAAGTCAGTGAGTACTTTGACTTCAGCAGTGTTTATTTTCAAGTGATGTTAGCCAATAAAACTTGTTGTTGCTGTTTGGTTAGATTGTAAAAGTCTGTTGCTCATGTTTTATTAAAAATGCCAAGGTTTGCTAGGGGGAAAAAACTACACACCCAAAAGACCTAGCAAAGTTCACAGAAAGATTTGTGATTTTGTTTTTTTGTTGTTTTAAAAAAAAAAAAAAATCAGGAATTTCCCACTATATGGTAAATTTTCTAATTTCTACCAAATATTATCAATAATAAAATCTGAACAAACACTATATAGTCAGGATTATTAAAGTGACAAAACTAGAGATAATTCTAGTGATATTTTGTTTTCTACTTTATTTATGTATAGCTATTTATTTCCATACATAGTTTCATAGAGTTTAAGGCTGGAAGAACCAGTAGATCATTTAGTCCAGTGATTCTCATGCTTCAGTTGATTTTTTGTTTTGTTTTACTTCAGATATACTGATGTTTTGTTTAGTAAAGTATTTGGGACCAACTAAGAGTCAATGATTTTGTATCATTAACAAAATTCCCCTTAGAGGAATGAGACAGAACAAGTTGCATCTTCATCAGAAAAAAAGAAAATTTCACTATTCACTGAAATAAACAACCCATTAAAAACAGAGTTATGGTGGCAATCAGAACATCAAAGGAGATCTGTCTAGGACATACTGAATCACAGCTCCTGAAAAGTAAGGAAAGTTCTACAAGTTCCAACCATTCCTTTGTTTAGGATTGTGTCAGTGGTCAAGGGACATCTACATAGAACACATCACTGGACAGTGGCAATACTAGAAGGGATTTTGCTGCCCCAAGCATGGCAGGCAGGCCGCCCTTGGCGGCTTGCCTGCGGACGGTCCGCTGGGCCCGCGGCTTCAGTGGACCTCCCGCAGGCATGCCTATGGAGGGTGCCTGTGGGAGGTCTGCCAAAGCCGCGGGACCAGTGGATCCTCCGCAGGTGCCGGCAGAGTGCCCCTCGCGGCTTGCCACCCCAAGCACGCGCTTGGCGTGCTAAGGCCTGGAGCCACCCCTGCTTGGTATGGACACCTCCTCATCAATTATTGGGAGTGGACCACATCCACCTTGACTAAATTGTCCTTCAACATTGGTTCTCCACTTGTAAGGTAACTCTCTTCTCTTCATGTGACAATATATATTTATGCCTGTTTCTGTAATTTTCACATCTGAAGAAGTGGGTTTTTTACCCATGAAAGTTTATGCCCAAATAAATGTTAGTCTTTAAGGTGCCACCGGACTTCTCGTTTTCCTCATGGATTGTATTTTCTAAATGGACAGTCAACCTAATTCTCAATTACTGAGGGACAATCTCCACTCATTGATATATTTTGCTTTCTGCAACCAAATCTCTGTACAACTTTTCAGGAATGATGTACTGGAGTATTCGGATTTTAATATCTAAACTGTATTGTTAAATCTATTCACCTAAATTTGGGTTATTGCTGATTATGTGTCATATGATTTTTAAAAAACTAACTTTGTATTTGTGGATAATCTAAGCACTACACCGAGATGTACAGACACTCTTTTCCCAACCTATGTATTTTTTATATATATATATTTTAACATTAGCTTTAATAAAAAATATTAAATTTTTTTCTTCTGACTTTGTGAACTTTATTTTGGCACAAGTTCATTTAGGGAAATTGGAGTAGACCAAGATAAATAAATTGTAAGGTTGACTGACTTGGCTTGGTTGATGAAATAGAACAAAATATGCACATAACCTTTAAAGCCCCTTCAGTCAGCAATATCTTAAAGAACCAAATATATAATTTTCATCTTCTATAAAGATTACATACCACAAAACTATTTAAAAGAACACTGCCTTCAAAGTCAAGGCCTCAGACATTAGGAAATACCAGAACTAAGATTGCTTGTACAGCATTCATTCAGCCCCTTTGTGCATATGATTCATGATACAATCTTTAATTACAGTATCACATACTCTTTCCACAGGTCCTTTGCCTCATTCAATGGAAGAACATTATGTTGCATGAACCGAAGACCTTATAATAAAAAAAAACACACCTCTTCCAAAACAGGCCCATAACAATATTTGCAGATTAAAAAATTACAACCAGATTTCCCCTCTAATGGCAATGTAAAAAACAGTTCATATTTACTTTTGCTTCATGCTCATCATTTGGCATCACTGTCAAAAATTACTGCCTGAGGCCCTACTCCTGTACTTGACTCTGAAATAAAGATAATGGGTCTCTGCAGGTACAGAGCCTATCCCTGTAGAAACAAATTGTAGGATTAGAGCCCAAATTAATATACAAGCCTATTTTACCAAAAACACAAAAAGCACCATTTTAAAAGTGCAAATGTTTGTATTCACATTAGTGATACTTTACTAACAATGGATCACTTTCAAATTATTTAGAAAGTGCGATACAAGAAGCTATTTAAGTCTATTGATGTAATCATTTTAAATGGAAAGTTAGAACTAAAAAAAACTTGACTGCAATTGAATTACTATTTAAAGCCAGTACTAGGCTAACACTTTTTTTTTAAAAAGGCCTGTAACTTGTGCTATATGTGGAAGGATGTGGGTGACTGCACAGATCAACCTGCAAGATCAAGGCCTTTAATGCATGTTTCAACTGTACGTCATGTTTAGTAAGATTGAACTTTATAGTTAATATATATATAGGACCTGTCATAAACAGATGGTTACGGGTTAATTCCTCTTTTACCTGTAAAGGGTTAAAAACTTCACCAAGCCTAGCTAACACCTGACCAGAGGAACCAATGAGGGAACAAGATGGTTCAAAAGAAAGGAGGGAAGTTTTTCCTTTGTTTAGAGTTTCAGTTTCAGCCAGAGTGAAAAAGATCAAGGAACCAGCCTCTTATCAGAGTAGTAAGTTTTAGAAAGGAATAAATAGGTTTATGTTTATTTCTTCTTAACCTGTCTTATGCAATTATGAGGTAGAATCAATTGGAGTTCTTGCGTATTTTTTTGTGTAACTAATTTATGCCAGGGTAACATCCTCCTGGTTTGAATTCTGTCGTGAGTAGAGCTGGTAATGCTAATTCTCCCAGAGGTCTTTACCTTTCTTTCTTAATAAAAAGCCTTTTCTTATACCGTGATTTTCCTTGTTTAATCAAGGGATTGGATACTGGACTCACCAGGAATTGATGGGGGAAGGGGGGGGGAGAATGGTTATAATTTCTCCTTAATTGTGTGTCCAGGGCGTTTGGATCTGTGTTCACCAGGGAATTGGTGAAGTCCCTCAAAACTACCCAGGGAAAAAAATAGTGCTTGGGGGATGGTGGCAGCGATACCAGATCTAAGCTGGTAATTAAGCTTAGAAGTGTCCATGCAGGTCCCCATATCTGTACCCTAAAGTTCAGAGTGGGGAAGGAACCTTGACAGGACCAAAGTGATATTAGTGGGCGTAACTTGAGAGTATTGTGGATATGTTATCTTTTTCCATCAAGGGGGCTCACCCACTTTTAGATAAATTATTTCATGATTTAGGTGACACTTTTCAATCCCTGATTGCTCCTGGGTTCTCAGATGCTACTGGGAGCAAAAAAATCTGTTGCATGTGCACCTGTAAAGGCTATTGTGATAATATCTCTTTGATGTAAAGCTTGCTGCAGTTATCCATGCATTTTTAACCCTGGTTGGCTCACTGAAATATGTTCTATGGCAGGCTAGTTTCTGAGTAGGCTTCAAGCCTATAGCCTGGGCAGAATTCAACTATTCTTAAAGCTCAGTGGGTATCTATATGGGTACACCTCACTTTCTGTATACAAATAATTGAGAATACATATGCAGTTTAGACAAAAAGGACTACTTGTGGCACGTTAGAGACTAACAAATTTATTTGAGTATAAGTTTTTGAGGGCTACAGCCCACTTCATCGGATGCACAGAATGGAACATATAGCAAGGACACACACACACAAAGGTGGGAGTTGCCCTACCAACTCTAAGAGACTAATTAGTTAAGATCAGCAATTATCAGAAGAAGAAAAAAAAACTTTTGTAGTGATAATCAAGATGACCCATTTCAGACAGTTTGACAAGCTGTGAGGATACTGAACATGGGGAAATAGATTCAATGTGTGCAACAGCTCAGCCATTCCCAGTCTCTATTCAAGCCTAAATTGATGGTATCTAGTTTGCATATTAATTCAAGTTCTGTAGTTTCTCGTTGGAGACTGTTTTTGAAGCTTTTCTGTTGCAAAGTTGCCACCTTTAAATCAGTTACTGAATGGCTAGAGAGGTTGAAGTGTTCTCCTACTGGTTTTTGAGTGTTATGATTCCTGATGTCAGACGTGTGTCCGTTTATTCTTTTGCGTAGAGACTGTCTGGTTTGGCCAATTTACATGGCAGAGGGGCATTGCTTGCACATGATGGTATATATCACATTGGTAGATGTGCAGGTGAATGAGCCCCCGATGGTATGGCTGATGTGATTAGGTCCTATGATGGTGTCACTTGAATAGATATGTGGACTGAGTTGGCATCAGGCTTTGTTGCAAGGCTAGGTTCCTGGGTTAGTGTTTTTGTTCGGTGGTGTGTGGTTACTGGTGAGTATTTGCTTCAGGTTGGGGAGCTGTCTTTAAGCGAGGACAGGTCAGTCTCCCAAGCTCTGTGAGAGTGAGGGATCATCTTTCAGGATAGGTTGTAGATCTCTGATGATGCGATGGAGAGGTTTTAGTTGGGGGCTGAAGGTGGGAGCTAGTGGCATTCTGTTATTTTCTATGTTGGGCCTGTCCTGTAGTATGTGACTTCTGGGTACTCTTCTGGCTCTGTTAATCTGTTTTTTCACTTCAGCAGGTCGGTATTGTAGTTTTAAAAATGCTTGATAGAGATCTTGTAGGTGCTTGTCTGAGGAACTGGAGCAAATATGGTTGTATCTTAGAGCTTGACTGTAGACAATGGATCCTGTGGTGTGTCCTGGATGGAAGCATGTAGGTAAGTATAGCAGTCAGTAGGTTTCCAGTAAAGGGTGGTATTTATGTGACTATCGCTTAAGATAACCAATGTAATACCAATTTTTTTAAAAAGGTTCCAATGATAATCTGCTATTTGTCTGATAGAAAGGCTGATTTAAGTGATAAGACCAACATAAAGAATTCATTTAGCTTCTCTGCAATGGCCATGTCTTCTCTGAGTGCTCTTTTAGCACCTCAGTCATGTAGTTGCCCCAGCACTTGTTTGGCAGGCTTCCTGCTTCTGATGTATTTAAAAAAAATTTCTATTTAGTTTTTGTCGGTTACTCTTCAAATTCTTTTTGGCCTGTCTAATTAGACTATTACTTGACTTGCCAAAGTTTGTTCTTTTTTATTTTCCCCAGTAGGGAAAATAACCTCCACTTTGACCTCCACTTTTTAAAAGATGTCTTTTGGTCACTAACTGCCTTTTACTCTATTGTTTAGCCATGGTGGCATTTTTGGCCCTATTATGGTTTGTTTTAAGTGATGGTCAAAAACCCAGTAGAATACCTCAACCTCTCCCGTCACTCAGTAACAGACTTAAAAATGGCAATCTTGCAACAGAAAAGCTTCAAAAACAGACTCCAATAAGAAACTGCTGAACTTGAATTAATATGCAAACTAGATACCATCAATTCAGGCTTAAATAGAGACTGGGAATGGCTGAGCCATTACATACATTGACAAGAAGGTGTGAGGATACTTAATATGGGGAAATAGATTCAAACTGTCTGAATGGGGTGATCTTGTTATTCACTAGCAAAGTTTTTTTTCTGCCTGCTTGATAATAGCTTCATCTTCATTAAATTAGCTTTTTCAGAGTTGGTTGGGCACTTGCGTGTGTGTGTGTGTTGTGGTGTGTCTTTTGTGTGTGTGTGATTGTGTGTGTGTGTGTGTTGTTGTGTGTGCATGTGTGGTGTGTGTGTGTGTGTGCTGGTGTGTGTTTGTGTTATTTCTGTGTCTGCAGAATCAGCGTGATGCTGGCCCGAGTGTTGAATAAAATCTCCTAGTATATGTCATCTCTAAATGTTGTGAAGTGCTGTTGCCACAAGAGCTTTATAGTCAAATAAATTTGTATAGTCTCTAAATGCCACAAACCTGTTGTTTTTGTATTACAGACTAAAACAGTGTACTCTGCAAACCTACAGTTTAGAGTATTCTAAAAATCAGCACAACCCCTTCAGCAAATAATTTTGTTGAGAGTTGTCTTATTTAATTAAAAAATTATTTCAGGCATCGCCTCTACGCGGAGAATCATAGTTCGAAGCCGCAACCCTTTCCAAGTAGCATCGATCAAAACAGGCTTTGTAGTGATTCAATTTAAATAAGGTTTCTGTAAATGGTTGATTTTTTCCACTTATAGTGAACACCAGTAGACAATTGACACAGAAATCCACACAGGAGAACCCGCAGATCCGGCCACCCAACTTTACAGCTTCAGTCAGCTATTCCTCCCTCCCCTTGTGGTATATTATTATTATCTGAACCTGAGGAGTTGGAAGGTGTGAACCGGGCTTTCACCTGCCGGAGAACGCCTGATTGGGGTTATCCCTGTACCAATATGGTTCAGCTCCATCGCCCTTCTTACTATGTGTTCATCTCCCGGGAGTTGTATTTAGATTGAGATGTAATGCAGCCGGATGTACCAATGTCTATGCGTGTACAAGAAGAGATATGATGAGTCCATGATGCATTCCCTTACACTTTCCACAAGAGCACTACTAACTGCATTTCCCCTGAGGTGTGTGTGTGTGTGTGTGTGTGTGTGTGTGTGTGTGTGTGTGTGTGTGTGTGAATAAAATCTCCTTAGTATATGTTCCATTCTATACATCCTGTGAAGTGGGCTGTAGCCCACAAGAGCTTATAGTCAAATAAATTTGTTAGTCTCTAAAGTGCCACAAGTACTCCTGTTGTTTTTGTGGATACAGACTAACACAGCTGCTACTCTGAAACCATACAGTTTAGAGTTATCTAATCAGCAAAACCCTTCAGCAAATAATTTTGTAGTTGTCATATAATTAAAAATATATTTTCCAGGCAAGATTAGAGAATCAGTAGTTCATGCACAACATCCAGTAGCGTAAACAGGCTTGGTAGGATTCAATTTAAATAACTGGTTTCTGTAAATGTTGATTTTGTAGGACACACAGAAATTGACACAGAAAAAAAATCCACCCATTACAGTCAGTCAGTTCAGCCTCCCCATTCATCTAGCACCTGCATGGATCAGGCATTACTGAACCTGTGGTTATGCAGGGAACCCTGTACAACTGCTATCATGGCTCCACTCCCTCAGTGGGAGTTGTACCCAGGCAGGATCCATTCAGTAGAAGGGTGGACTCTCCCATAACTGGGTGGTTTGTTGTCCTCCTCACAGCTCTGGCCAGGGGTCTCTGTGTCACCAGATCTCAGTGTCTCCCCTGCATCTTGTACCCGGGTGTCTTGGGCCCCTTGCCCTCCCAGAGAGCTCTCTGAAGCCCACTGTCAATACTGGGAGTCCATCTGCTGTCAGAGTTGCCCTAACCCTGAACCTCCCTTAATTTCCCCAAAAATGTAAATTAAAAATAGTTAAAAAATAGAACACCCTGAAAAGTAAGAAATAAAAATAAAATTCTGCTAAGCTTACCTGTAGACTAGCTGTGTGATGCCGATTACACATGCACAATGAAAAAATAAATATGGGCAAATTCCAGTTACATGAACCTTTTAATTCAATACTTGCTGTTATCCTAGTCTTGGTTAGATCCCTGGGTGTGAAACACATACTCAATACCTCTCAACTTTCCAATCCTCCCCTTTTTCCCCTAGGGGATTTTATGTTCAGAAAACATTTTGAATAAAGTAGTTGTACTGTATAAAAACACATGCATGAAACATTTTATTTGTGCAGTAGGCACTTCAATAAATCCATTGCTCAGGAGAATGAGTATTGAACTTTTACCTGTCAAATTTCTGTCCTCACTTAGACCAGTGCAAACCCAATGAGTTGTACCAGAAGGCAGAATCTGGCCTGCATGTTCTGTTGTTTTAAAGAACTGTGAGAAAGATGTAGGAACTTTGAACTGAACTGTCTAGAAATAGACTTTACATAAAACAGTTTTAAGTTCAAGGCATCCTTGTTTACCTGTCTAGGAAATGCACTTATTTAATATCTGAAATATGTGCTGCATACAGATGGCAGCAAGTTAGCTCAGTGGCACCAGAGAGGTGATTAGAGCAGGAGACAAGTCTATGCCAGGAATCTGCACTTAAGTAGATTTTATCATTCACCTTTTCATTTAGCAATTAAGCAAGTTAGGGCCTATGTTGAAAAAGGTAAAAAGGATTGGTGATGGACAGGATAGAAATGTAGTTTGCTATTAAGAATGTTAACCACTACCACTGCTTTATATCGCAGCAACAAACATTCCAGCATCTCCCACTCTAAAGAGATTTTTTTTTAATTTAAGTTATGACTCATATTGCAAAAAGTAACGAAGACTTTTTGGTGTCTTAAAGCACATTCCATTGCATGTGTGAAAAGGCAGATGAGGTAGTGGTGGTAAACCAAAGCTGCTCTGCCTGTCTGGGCTGCAGATATACTTAAGATATTTGCGTCTCATTTCTCCACATCAGGAAACAGAGCAGCCCCAAAGCAGCATCAGAGATGAGACCTACTAAGACAGCAGAAAAAGAACAGTTATCCTTTAGCGTTCTCCTGTCTGCCTTCAGACTGCAGTCCCTATCCTTACGAGCGCTATGCATTTACTGCTTTTATCTGCAATGAGCTTTTTCTTAAAAATTCACACTGCTGTTGAAGCATCAGCACAACTCTGCCAATGCTAGCACTAGCATAGACCAATTGCCACTATATTACTTCCATGTTGTATATACTTGGTCTAGGCCGGCCTACACCACACCGTGATAAAAACACCAACAGCCAGTCAATACTAATGCTCCTGCCACTGTTATCAAAGTGGAAGCAGCACAGGTGCTACAGTAACAGTGAGAATTCAAGGGGAAAAGATGCAAACAAGACGGCTGTCCCTCTAAGTAGGGACAAACTGGTTCTTGTAGCCATATCTTGTGTCCTGAGTGGCAGTGAAGTAGAACGCAGGAATAGAACTCTGCATGGATACAAAATTTGTATCTGCATCCAATCCACAAAAATGGTCTGTGGATATCTGCAGATTTACAGGCTCTACTGATGAACATGCAGCTTGTTTCTAATCTCACCTGTAAGTAAAACCCATTGTAATGAAAGACATAATAAAAAAAAAACCAAAAAAAAGAGACCCTTTTACATTTATACAGCACTATTTGTCCTGACATATTCAAGTATCTTGAACGGTTTCAAGAAACTATAAAGGAATTGATTTGCCTATCAAAGAAGTGCTGCCATCTGTGGAATCCAATCCAGCATTAATTCTGTGTTATTGAAACCACACCAATTGTTAGGAAGAAAAGCAAAGAATTATTTTCTCCACTGAAAGTAAAGTTCAGGTGAGAAGAATTTGGTGAGAATAGCCCTGCTTCATATGAAAAGTGCAATGAAAGCTTTAATAGCCGCATGCAGACCAGAACAGTAACTCCTATTAAGAGCAGGAGTATGCTGGGGCACTAGTTCAACACTGTCTTGATGACAAGAGTACAAGAGAAAGTTACAGTAGTCCGATATTCAGGATTTACTACATTCCAAGGAACCCATGAGAGATTTTAAATCCAATTATTGGCTTAACTACAAAAGCAGGCAAAAAAAATTCCATTTTCTGATAATACAGCACTAGTATTTTATGAGAATACTAATTAAAACCAATTCTTTGATTACCACTTTGTCTGCCCTGAATTTAGCAGCTGTCATAACTGTTAAGATGGTATGGAAAACAGGTTTTAGTTTTAACACAGCTGCAAATCTTAGCTTCTCCGTGAGAATGAGTTATTTTTCAACTCCAGTAGTCCATAAAGTATCAGATGCTCGAACTATTACATAACTTTAGTGGAGGAAGCATGGCCTAATTTAAAACAGGAATGCCACGTAGATTATTTTAAAAGGTAAATGATTTACATAACTGAATTTTAAGCTGTTATGCTTCTGAACAGTTCTGCAAAAACAGAGAATTAGTATATCCTGACTACCATGGTTCCTTCAACCAAAAGAAGTCTTAGAGGCTCTTTGAGTCCCATTCTGCAACTGCTTCCATGAACAAGATGATCACAAATGGCCTGAAAAAATTAAGGAAAACAGATTGTAGCATCTATGGAAAGAGTTGTCAGGAGACTAGAACTCAAAATACCTCAGTCTTTACTGAGAGGAGAAAAAATAGCAAATATCTTTATTTAAGTTTAGTGGAACTATTCACTGGTATTTTAGAAGAAAACATTCAACAAAAACAGCAGTGGAAGAAGCCACCCCCAAGCTCAAAGATCAAGGCAGATGAGCATGAAGTGCTTTCGAGGAGACTCCAACTTTCCCCGAGTATCAATCCTGTGCTTGTGATCAGCTCCTGAGCTGCCGCACGCCGAGGTGCGGTATGTGCGAAAGCGCAGCAGCTGCTGGACATGGCTTGTTGGATTAGGCACATGGTGTTTGAGCAACGTGGGCCATCGACTGAGAGGTTACAGCCGCCCCAGGGTGCTATTTGCAGAGCCCCTCTAGCCGCTCCAGCGTGCCCTTCATGTCACGGATACGCCTGGCTAGGGCCGGTACGGGCTGCATGGCCAGGTCCAGCTCCTCGCACCGCGCCACCAGCGTGTACATAGCTCGGATGCTGGTGTCCACGGCTTCGCCCAGGCTCTCCACGCCGTCGCGGTAGGTCTGGATGCAGCCCACGCTCAGGGCGGTCAGGGCCTGCAGGCCGCAGTGCACGCTCCGCAGCAGCTCATCCACCTGCGCGGCCACCTGCCCGGCCAACGCCACCAGGTCCCGCAGCGCCGCGGGGTCTACGGGGGGGATGGGACTGGCGGCGGGCGCGCTGAGCTGGATCTTCCGCTGCAGGTTGCTGGCTACGAAGTGGGTGAGGAGGCCCTCGCGGCGCACGCTGCCCTCCAGCTCCAGCGCGGTGGCGATGGTGGCCCTGCGACCCCCCGGCTGCCGCGCTCCCGCGCCGGTCGCGCCGCACTCCAGGCTCAGCGCCTCCAGGCTCCGTTCGACCCCGAACTGCTCCTGCTGCCCGGGCCCCCCTGTCTCCGTGGCAGTACCGCGACGCCCATCCGCCATAACCGCCGCCGCCGTCCCGCTTTCTCTTCCCCCCAGCGCTCGTGCCCGCACTCGCTAAGACCTGTAACGAGAAGGCGCGCGGTTCCGCAATATTTATGCCTCTCTTGATTGGCTATAGAGTAGGGAAGGGGCGAGTTCTATTCTGTTTGTGCCCCATCCGATTGGCAGATGCTACCAAAAGAAGACACGACTCGTTCGGCTTCTCGGTTTCCGGATAGGCCTGTTTGAAGGCAAGGGGGCGTGCCGCGTTGTGTTTGTCTCTCTTCTGATTGGAGAAAATATGAAGAGGGCGCGTCCTGCAGTGTTTGTGTCTTTCTGGATTGGCGAGGGCGGTCCTATTATGGCTTCAGTCTCTTCGGATTGGTCATTACCAGAGAGAGGCGTGTCACTGGCTGTGTTGATTGGTGCTGCGGCGGAAGTGGGCGTGTGCATCTCGAGTATCAACACTGGGGCGCTCCTCGCAGTTCGTCTCACTCCCTCGCCATGTTCTCCTAGCAGCGGATCTGGGATTTCACCACCATCGAAGCCTCCAAAGTCCCTGCGGACGCTGTGCGGCCACTTCCCAGCACCCTCTCTTCTCCCCCTGTGCAGCTCTGAACACCCGACTCCCGCCATGGTCACCACCACGGCGCCGCCACCCTTCCTAGCCCGGCTCTCGGCAGGCACTGAGGACGCCCGGCGGCTACCCCCCAGCCTCTTCCAACGCCTCATGCGGGGGGGCAACAACTGTGAGAACCAGCCCAGCTGCTGCCTGGCGGGGCCCGGGGTTGGCGCGCGGCCGGCGCTGAAACGAGTGAGGCGGAGAAAGGGAAAGATCCGGCCCAGCCCTTCGGGGCTGCTACCGAGCCGCTACCAGCAATATCAACAGCACCGCGCTGGCCTGGGCAGAAGGGCCCCGCTGGGAGCCCCCGGCCCGGGAGACGTTCACACGCTCCCAGTACCAGCCGTTCCCACCGCCCCGGCCGAGGAGCCCCCCGCATCGGCCCCCCCGAGACCGGCGCCCAGCAAGCCCCTGAGGAAGGAGGTATGGAGAGGATCCGGGGTGGAGCCCCGGGGAGCGGTTCCCATTCTCCCCGTTTCGGGCGGTGGGGGGAGGGGAAGTTTCCGTTACGCTCGCGCTCGCTCGGGGCAGGGAAGAGGTGCCGCTTGCGCTGATTGGCTCTGGGAATCCACCAATGCGGTTGGCGGATGCGCCCAGCAACAGCCGGATTTAGCCTAGTGGCCGCGCGCCCGGGGGTGACGTGTGCGGAGTGCAGCGCCCTATGGAGGTGGCCGGCTGCCACGGTCACTGCAGCCGCGTCCCCGCCCCCGCCCGGATAGGGAGGGAAGCGCCCAGCTCTTGCGCTGGACGGGGTCCGGGCCGGAGTTCTCGGCTGCTGCGCGGGCGAATCCCGCCAGAAGCGCGCTGGGCTCCCGGGGACTCATTCACCCCGTCCAGCTCGTGGAGTGACAGACAACGGTAGGGCGATGAGGGGACATCGCTTTCCTTGGCTGAGCGAGCGGGGGACGTTCCCCTGCCGCCCAGCACCTGGCTGCTGCTCTGTCCTGCACTATTTGAATGTCTGTCTCTGTCTCCGCAGTTCTTGAAGAACAAGATGGGCAAGTCTGAGAAGGCTCCCGCTCCCCACTGCCAGGCTGTTCACAGCGTACACCTGGGTGAACAGCCCAAGAATAACAAGCAGAAGAGCAAATGTAATATGCCGCTCACAAAGATCGCATCTGTGAAGAAAAATGAAAGTAACTTTTGGCAGCTTTCCCTGTCGCCTGAGATAACTGAAAAGCAAGAGAAAAAGCTGCCTAATAACACTGAGAACTTAAGAAACATGAGATCAAAGAAACCTGGTTCTCCAACTGAAGTGAACCAAAAAGAAAGTTATGCTGGGGCAAAGTTTAGTGACCCGCCATCTCCCAGTGTCCTTCCAAAGCCTCCCAGTCACTGGGTGGGATGCACTGTTGAATATTCTGACCAAAATAAGGAGCTGATGGCAGTCCATTTAAAAACTCTCCTAAAAGTTCAAGCATAACTCGAGATTTATGGGTAGTTACAAAGAGGACTCCATCCAGGAAATTGAAACTTGCCTTGTTGCAACATGAAATATGAAAGGACTGTCAAGTCTTATAATCACAAACTTTTGTACTATATTTTTTATGGCTGTGTAAATAATGTACATCATGTAATATGTGTATATTCTTGTTCATACTTTGAGAGGTACATTTTAGTTTTGTTATGAAAGGATGTATTTTGCACTGCCCAAGTGGTAGGTGTTTTGTATATAAAATATGGACAGCTTTAAATGTGTGCTTGACACTTGGAAAGACTTGACTAATTTGCACAAGGTAATGACATTTTGAAAGGAGAAAGCAGCTCATTAATCTCAAGGTTCAGATTCAACTGTGAACAGCTTAATGTGCTACTGAAAAGTTTTGCAATATGTGGCACAATCCATTGTAAACATGGAATTTTCATCCAGATGTGAATTGTTGATCTCTGCTCTGGAAGTAGTATCTGGAATTCTTGTTACTCCTTTATTACCAAGCTAATTTTCGAATTTGAGTAAAGAATCTAACCCATCAATCTGAGCACTGCTTACTTCCTGAAAAGGAGGAGCAGAGCTTTTTTGCCATAAATACAATTGGTTACTAAAAAAAAAATAAATAAAAATAATTTGGCCTCCCCTTAAGCACGTCTGTCTCTTGTGTGAATGTATTATATATTTAGAGGTTTTTTAGCTTTCATTATTTTTGAAATAACATTTCAAGCTCTGACAGCCCTTGTGCCAGATACTTATTTATGCCAAATGAAACTTTAGTCAATAGTCATAACAGCAATTTAAAACTTCCTTCAGATAAATTTGAGAATTATAACGATTAATAGTGCAGTACTCAAATCAAGGCTGTTAATATCTATGTTGTAAGAACAGTCATTAAAATTAGTTCGAATTAAAGAGCACTGATGTGAGGACAGCATGGCACTAAGAATGGTTTGTAGGTGACTGCTATCTCAAGCCACGTAAGGAAGAGAATGGAATATCTGAAAGTCCTTTTAAGATGAAAAATTTAATGTGTCTCAGTTTGTAGGCACTTCTGCAAATTTTACTCACTGGTTATTCCTGTCATCTGGTGCCTTGAATATACTAAAACAGTTGGAGATGTAGAGGTCTGAAAAAGCTCTACTCAAGGAAGTTGCAGTCTCAGTGGAGTAAAGATGTTTTATTCCTCACAGTAAGTTAAGGCTAACTGTTAAACATGCATATGGGCTGTCTGCACTTCAGCTTCTACTGCAGATAACATGAGATTCACTTCCCAAAATGACTGTGTTCTAAGACTTTGTTCAGAATAACAGTACTAGTTAAAATGATTCTGAACTTCTGAAAAGTTTAGAACTAAGTGGGGGAGAAAAGGAAATTCTACTATTTCATTCATGGAAATAAGCATTAAGAGAAAAGTTCCTGTATACTTGTATTATATTTAGCAATCTGTTCTGAACTGACATATAGTAGAACTTCAATTTTTATCAATTTTACAAACAGCCAGTCCTATGAACCATTTCTCAAATTGAGGGTGGGGGGAATCACAGAATAACAAAAGGGAATGATGAATAGGTCTATATCTCTAAAGATTTTGAAGTCTTCAGTACATTGGAAGTTGTTTTGAAGGACAAGAAGAATGAATGCACTGAATGCAGTGGGTAGAGGGAGTCTAGCACTGTGGACTGCGAGGAGGGCAACGTGGAATGCTGCGTATCAAGGCTGATTTCGCACTGTGGCACTTCAAGAACAGAAGGTGGGGGCTGGAAAGGATTTTAAAAATTAATACTTGTCACTCCAGGCTTGTATTAAACTCCCAAGGTTACAGCTTTTCTCTGACCTTGGCTTGGTAAAATGCAAACCCCCTTCTGGAACCCAGGAAGGTGCACTTGGTAATTCCTTCCTGTGGGGTATCCTCAAGACCTTTCACTTCCCCCTCCCCACCCTTGGGGGAAGAGCTGAGAAGGAAAACAAAGGAGATTAGCTGTTGCCACCAGGTAATTAAACAACATGCACAAACCTTTTAGGACATCAAAAATCCAATCCTGTTATTAAAACAAGCAAAGTTTATTAAAAACAAAGAAAGAAAATACACGTGGACCTTAGGCTTTTGCTAGATTTTAAAAGAGCAATTCCAAAAGTTAAGTACCTAAAATACCTTTCTTGGGGGTCAGCTTAAAGGTTACAAGCAAACAAAAGCATCTGGGTTAGCCCAGAGGAGTCCATTAGCCATAACAAATCAACAGAAATAAGCCTAATCACATCTTTCCTGATCTGCTTACACATTTGGGAATTCCAAATAAGTAGTTTTTAGGTATGATCTGATTTATGATGCAACCGGTGTGGGGCTCTGCTCTGTTCAATGTTGATATCAATCGCCTGCGTGCATGAGCTCCCTCTGTGTGCTGTCCCAGCTCTGCGCAGATAGCTGACACAGCAGACCCGAGAGAACACTCAATTACCACAGACTCTAGTAAGGTAGGAAGGCACTTTGGCCAGGTTTATTGTCAAATGTAACACAATGATAGTTCCCTCTAGACTTTACAGGACATACTACGAATATGTGCTCCCTGGCAATGGACTCAGCTCAGGTAGTGGTGGGACTTTCCACTGCCCCCTAGGCTGGACAAAGACACTGTTCCAGGGAGGCATTCTTATACACAGGTACAAACAAGTTACAGATCACTCCTGACGTATTGAGGTGAAACTTTTCTAAGTAGCAAGGTACAACCCCTGTACGTAGTAAGGTGCCGCCTCTCACCTTGTATGTGTTGGTTTGAACAAAACAACAACAAATCCATCAGATTACCATTTTGGCCCTGTCATTGGGATGGATCAGCCTGTTCCTTGTTATCTGTGTGGAGTGTACGAGAATGAGAATGTTCTGATATCTTTTAGGTATGTCTCTTTTTGCAGTATCAGCCCTTTCCTTGCCAGCTTCTGTGAACAGGGCCTGCTTCTGGCTCACAGCTTAACTTTGCTTTATGTTAGCAAAGTCTTGACCATCACTTTAGTTCTGGTCTTAGGCCTCATACCAGGCCTCTGATACCAAGGTTTATATTTCAGGGCCTTCTCTTACTACCCTGGCTTAAAGCTTCTCGTAGCATAACTGCTTCCTGTTCTCCTTTTTCCCAGAGAACAACAACAGAAAGACAAAAGTTTTTCCCCAATTTTAAAAAGTTCTAGCCCTCCCATTGGCTCTTTTTATCAGCTGCCCATTCTTTTCCTTTTACCTGTGCGCTTGTTAACTCTTTACAAGTAAAGCAAGTAGAGAACAGCTACTAAGAGGAATTCTGTAGCTAACAGGCTGGCTGGATGCCCATAAAAGGGAGCTACCTCCCCCTTCATTTATCACACTGCAGCAGTAGCATAGCTAGGGGGGAGCAGGGGGAGGGGCCACTCCCGCACTGAGCACAAGTGGTGCCTTTTTAATTTTTTGGCACCTTTTTAATTTTTACTCTGAACAGGGGAGCGGACATAAATAAGGCACTGTGTTCTGGGACTTCAGTGGCAGGTTCTTCACTCGCTCTGGGTCTTTGGCAGTAGGTGAGACCCGGAGCGAGTGAAGGACCCGCTGCCGAAGACCCGGAGCGCTGCCTGGTGAGTACAAGCACTGCAGCGGGTGGTGCCTTTTTTTAATATCTCTCCCCCGCCCTCCCATTTCACTTCGCCTGGCTACACCACTGCACTGCAGTTAGAGAGTGGAGCCAGGAGGTAAATAACAGTATGTTGGAAGTGTGTGGGCAGCGCATAGGAAAGAGTTTTGTGACAGTGGCTGCAGGGAAGCGTGGGTGGGGAGCTGCTCGGTTTGAAGAGCTAGTATCTCCTGGAGTGTGTCAACTTGGCAGTCCATAACATTTAAGAGCTGCTTCTTTCTGGTGTACCACCTTCTCCTTTTGGTCCCTCTTCTTGCTGTCCCATCACTCCTTCAATTCCTGTTTCTCAGTGGGGGAGTGCATCGTAACATTATGGAGAAAGTCCTCCTTAGTTCTTCTTGACCACTTTCTAATTCTGTGCAGCCATTCAACCACTGATAACAGAAGGAGGCTGGGCTCCCGAGGTCATCTCTGAAGTTTAAATGTAACACATTACAGAAGCAGTATTGTTTGCAACATGGAGAACACCGAATCAGTGCTTTACAACACAGCCAGTACTCTCACACCTGTCACTAACTGGCTGACTTCAGGCAAGCACACATGAGCCATAAGACCCCCAAAATAGTGAGTAGTCACAGGGGCAGGGTAAATCACTCTTCCCGAACGCTGCTGTACTGGGCACATGGCTCTGGAAGAGAGCTAGCACTAAAGAAGGGGCCTGATAATCATTCCTGTCCCCACACTTTCCACAGGCTATGATTATTCTGGAAGATATCTCACTGGTGAGGGTGAGCAGGGAATCAAGGGAGGGTCTTCTCCAAGCCTGCGACTTCTGATCTGGCCCCTATGCGGTTCGCCTGTGTGCAGCAATCGTTTTCCCCTACCACCACCCATGATGGTAAAGTGGTGTGGGAAAGTTACCATTAATGGGGCTAGAAACAAAGCAGCTCTGCCAAGGAACCTGCGGCAGCAGATTACCCAGTATCTCCATGAGAGTTTCCTGGAGATCTGAGGGAGATTCCTGTGAAGTGAGGGAGTCAATCAACAGCCTGTTCCACTGCTCAGACTAGGCATGCAGTGGGAGACAAGCCTGCTTTCTGCAATCCTCCTGCCCCCAACAACTTGCTTCAGCAATTCCCATAATCAGATTCACCTTCCAGGGGCCTCCTCTGGGGTAGAAAAGAGCTCCTGACTGCATGCATCTCTGGCCTTCAAGTCATCCTCTGCCTCTGGGTCCTCCTCCCCGTCTTTGTCCAAGATTTCCTCCTCCTGGCTCAGTCCACTCTCAACACGAGACAACAAAGTATTCACAGAGGCTTTTGCAGTGGAGGTGGGATCACCACCAAGTATTGCATCCAGCTCTTTGTATAATTGGCAGTTCTTGGGCACAGCACTGGAGCAGCGGTTTGCCTCCCATGCATTGTGGTAGGCATTCTGCAGCTTCTTCACTTTTCCCCTATCCTGCAATGTGTCCCGGTCATGGCCCCTTTCTGTCATGCATTGTGAAATCTGTCTGTAGGTATCATAATTTCTATGGCTGGAGCACAGCTGGGACTGCACAGCCTCTTCTCTTCAAATGCCGATGAGGTACAGCAGCTCAGCATTGCTCCAAGCGGAGGATTCCCTGGTGCGTGAAGCAGGGATGGCCACCTGGAGAGATGTGCTGAGACCACTGCACACATCCAGGGCCAGCCTTAGGCATACACAGCATATGCAGCTGTGTAAGGCACCATGAAAGTTGGGGCACCAAATTGCTCCAAATTTCATGGTGTCCTAGGCAGCTGTGTGCTGCATACGCAGCAGCACCAGCCCTGGTGACCAGCCCTATCCCTTGGCCAGCACCCCCCTGCAAGGGGCAGGGCCATCCCTAGAAGGTGTGGAGCACCGGACAACTCCCTCCGCATTGCCTCTTACCCTTCTCCCCTGTTCTGCCTCCAGCCTGCTCCCATTCCACCTCTTTCCCCCAGCAACCCCCACACTCACCAGCAGTGGTGGGAAGTGGAGCAACCTGGCCCCAGCCCACTCTACTCTGCCGGCTTCCAGCCATGGTGCTCCACTTCTCGCCACCAGTGACTGCAGGGAAAGGATCGCCCTTTATTTATTTATTGTAAAATAAATAAAGAAATTGCTATTTATTGTAACAAAACTATTTTAATTGAACAATTGTTACTTCTATTGTTAGTGCCAATCTTGGTGACACCTACCTTTAAGGATTCCTACGGATTTGTATTATAAGGCCCTATTTTGCACACAAGGGAAGTTTCTTCATGAATTCTTGCATAATTTCGTGCTGTCTGACTCTCCATAAGGAAGTTGTGATCATCTATAATCCTAACACAACTAACTGCTACACCAAATGTCCACATGGAGGAGGCAATTTTGATAAAAGTGCGCATGCAGAAGGGCCAGTAAAATGATTTAATAGATTTTCAGGCAATAAGGGATAATCGTTCATGTAGTCTGACCTCCAGTATTTCACAGGCCATAGAATTTCATCCAGTTACCCCAGTATTAAGCTAGGTAATAATGTGTGGGTTAACTAAAGCACATCTTCCAGAATGGCATCTAGTCTTGATCTGAAGACATTAGAATCACAGAAATGTAGAACTGGAAGGGACCTTGAAAGGTCATCAAGTTCAGTCCTCTGCCTTCACTGCAGGACCAAGTACTGTCCCTCCCAGATTATTTTTCCCCAGATCCCTAAATGGCCCCCTGAAGGATGGAACTCTCAGCTTTGGGTTTAGCAGGCCAATGCTATCCCTCTCCTTGTTAGTTTGTTCCAATGGATAGTCACACTCACTGTTAAAAAAAATTCTGCCTAATTTCTAATTTGAATGTGTCTGACTTCCATTTCCAGCTACTAATTCTTGTTATTTCTTTCTCCACTAGATTAAAGAGCCCTTTAGTACTGTTTTGATAATTGGGCCTACAAATTTACCCTAAGTTTGAGGTCAATTGTGAGAAATGAGTGAAAGTTTATAAAATGTCAGAATAACCTATAAAAAAAGGTGCAAAAGGGAGACAGACTAAATTAATCCAAATGTAAAGGCCTAGTGATGTAATTCAAAGACTGTGTTAATATTATGTATGGTAAACAAGTATGGAATTGGAACTCAATAGATCAAAATTAGTATGTCAGAAATTAGATGTAATCTGTGAACAAAATAATGAGGGGATGGGCTATTCTGCCCACAACTCCCTTTTGTGATCTTAAAAGAAAAGCCTTTACAGGGAAAATCAAGCAGAAGAAGCAGATGTCTGCCAACAACCAGTGCAACAAGCTTTATCATGGCTGCCATTCCCACCATCTCCTGGGATCCTGGCATCTAATGAAACGCTGTTGGGCCTTAATTGTTCTGATCCTGAGAGATGTGTGCTAGCCCAGGGACAGTGAGAAAGAGGTGCGTGTAACTTTTCTGATCCATGGCTGTGAGTGCACTCCCAGTACTATCACTTTCATTGTTCTTTGGTTTATGCAGATGTGCCCTTGAGAAATCACTCCTCCACACCGGTGGAGCACCTCCGTCAGATAAGGCACTGACCCAGGAAGAGTAAGGAGGATCTGTTCTGCAAAGTGCTGCTGTCAACAAATGCAACACTTAACGAAACAAGAGTATGGAGGGAGACAATCAATGGAAGACTCAGGCTGGATAGCCAGGAAAAGACCCAGGGACATGAGCAATGATAAAGCTTCTGGAGGGCAGACAGAGATGTTGAAGTCCCTCATTACCCTGAAATCTGAGCGCATCTGTGCTTGACTCCCACTACCTCCAGCCACTACATAACTCCAGTCTATGACCTCCCCAAACTCTCCCACTGCATTCCTCGCATGTTACCAGTCCCTCACAGTATCCTGTGCACTCCACTCCTAGGAACTGGTTTCCCAATGAAAGCTGGCGTTACGCCTAGCTGTGAGAGCCCGAACCTCGAGACTATTTGAAAGAATTGGGAACTTAGTGTTAAGAAGATAGGATCAAGAGGGGGATATGATAACAGTCTCCAAATATACAAAAGGTCGTTATATATGTGGTGTTTGTGAGGTCATGCTGGTGAGGTGGAGTGGTGCAGTCTGCATTATGAGGTCCCCCTCATACCAGACAAAACCATGTCTGGTTTTATCTCTGTACCAGCCAGGGAACAAAGGTTGGACTAGCAAAATGGTGGGGTTTAAAACCAGACAAAAGGACAGCCTGGACCATTGTGACCATCCAGGCTGACCTCCTTGGAACTCAGGTCACAGAGCCTCCCCAGACTCAGTATACATGGTGATATACCAACTCATAAAATTGGAATGGACCCTGAAAGGTCAAGTCCAGCCTCCTACCTTCACTAGCAGGACTAAGTACTGCTTTTGCCCCAGATCCCTAAGTGGCGCCTCTCAAGGGGTGAATTCACAACCCTGGGTTTAGCAGCCCAATATGCAAACCACTGACCTATCCCTCCCCCATACAAATTTGGTAATACCCACTGCCCACCTTATCAGGCCATTGCATCAGGGAGGGCACTCCATCACCCACCCTTAGGTGCCAGAGCTTCCCCTCCTATCCCCCAACTCAGTACCCCACCGCACAGCCCTGGGTATTGGGGTCAGAAATAAAAAGCTGTGGGGAAGCCCCGCCCTCTGCCTCTCCTCGATGTGCTATTGGACCGTGAACCTGTCACTCAGACTACCCAGACACTCCAGCCCCCTCCCAGCGCGGTGCATGTGGCGGTACGTTTCCCAGCAAGCCCTGCGGTTGGTGAGCCGGCGGAAGCGGGTATTTGCGAGGCGTGGCGGGTTGCTGCGCTCAGACAGGCCCGTTGGCGCGGAGTGCGCGCCTGGTGAAACTCAGGGCGAGGCGGGCTCTAGCGGTTTCCGAGCCGCCCACCTCTTGCGGCGGCTTCATGAGGCCTCAGGAGCCGGCGCAGAGCGGCGCCGTCGCCGTGTCCCCGGCGGTGCTGGAGACGCTGAAGCAGCGGGCGGCTGAGTGCATCGAGCTGAGCGCCGGGTGGCTGAGCGCCCTGAGCCGGGAGATCTGGAGCCGCCCCGAGCTGGCCTTCGAAGAGCATCAGGCGCACGGCGCCCTGACCCGCTTCTTCTCCTGCTCCGAGCTGCCGGGGGCCGCCTGGGCCGTGCAGCCGCACTACAAGCTGGACACCGCCTTCCGGGCCGAGTGGGGCCCCGCCGCCCCGGCCCTGCGGCCGCTGCACTTGGGCTTCTTGTGCGAGTACGATGCGCTGCCCGGGATCGGACACGCCTGCGGCCATAACCTCATCGCCGAGGTGGGGGCGGCCGCGGCCTTGGGCGTGAAGGGCGCCCTGGAGAGTCTGCCCCAGCCGTTCCCCGCCGCGGTGAAGGTGAGACCCGGCGAGGGAGGGGGGGCGATCCGTCGCTTGAGGCGGAACCTGCCCGGGAGTAAGGGGAGCTGGCCCGATTTGGTCCCCATCCCGTTGCTGCCCAATGCAGCCTCTCATGTCCCAGGCTGAGCTCTCTCCCTGGCCATCAGGAAGCCTGGGTCTCCAGCATGTCTGCTCAGTATTTAACCTTAGCACTTTCCCTGGCTTATCCCTGCGGGGTTTATTTTTCTGCCAGTTGGGTTTTTAGAGAGACAAGGTGGGTAAGGTAATGTCTTTTATTGGACTGGCTTCTGTGGGCGAGGGAGACACTGGGAGGTTTTAAAATGTATTTATGTAACTGCAACCTGCCAGTGATATCCTTGTTCTCACCAGCCTTTGTTATACTGCACGGTATAGCTGTTTGTGAGCAGTCAGGGTTGGAGGCTACAGCAGTAGGGCATTGCAAAGCACCCCAGGTTACAGGGTAGGGATAACAGAGGCCCCCTCCCCCTCCACTGGTCTGTGTAAACATGATATTTTGTGTCTCACCACCAGAAGTTGGTCTTATAAAAGATATTATCTCATCCATCATGTCTCCATAACATCCTGAGACCAACATGTACAACACCACTGTGCGCAACAAAATCAGGTTGTTGACAATTTTGCTGACCCCTATAACCTTCTCTTCTAGATCACAGTACTGGGAACTCCTGCAGAAGAAGGTGGAGGTGGCAAAATAGAGCTCATAGCAGCTGGTGCTTTTGATGATCTGGATGTTGTTTTTATGGCCCATCCAGCACAAAGTGATGCAGCTTATTTACCCGATGTGGCTGAGCATGAGTAAGTAAGACACTTTGAAAGATGCTTATTTTTATTTTATTTTTTTTTGCTTTCTATACATCAGAACCTTTTCAGCGAAGGGAGACCGGTCTTTAAAGTGGTTAAACTTGGAGTCTGGTAATCTCTGGTATTCTTCATATGTAATATATAGCCAGTTCATGAGCAAGTTGATGTACTCAGTACTGAGCACTGAAACCCAGTTATTGTATTCTCCTGAAATGTAATGTTCAGGCCTGCATCTGTTATGTTTACAGGCGAGTCTCATCTTACGCTGGGGTTACGTTCTGCTATCAGCGCGTAAACTGAAAAACACGTATAGTCAAAATTACATTGTGTGTGATGGTGGGCAGAATCGCCTGCACTACAGGAACAGTATTTAAATTGTTTTTTATTTTGTTTTTGTCAACCGTGCAGAGCTGAATTTGCTCATGTTAAATGCGCGTAAGATGACTTCCCTGTATTGTTGCAAGAATTTTAGAGTTAATATCTAGTCAGGGTAACAAGTGGTATTTCATTGATAAAACTTAGATATGTCATGCTTATGTTAAGGAAGCCAACACAAATCCTGGCTTTCTGCAGTTCAGCTAGTTAGAAATAATGCATTGTTATAGCATATTCTGTTTATGGGAAAATATTTGTCCATGTTGGTGCCACAGAATTCTACTCCTGAGTTGTCTTTCTCAGACATTTGCTATATTTTATTACTCAACGGTGCAGTTTTTTTGTGCAAGCTGTATATTTTTTCAATTCGCTGAAATTCTTTATTCTCCCTTGGACTGATTCTGTTAAAATGTCCCAAAACAAACATTTGCGTGCATCTGAAAACCTAAAATTAATTGGAGAATATTTACTTTTTAATTTTACTTAAAGTAGGATCATTTCCATCCACAGTGATAGATACAATAGTGTTCAAACTAAAGCACTGTCAGCCTTAATTGGAACGGGGAAAACATTCAAACTCTTGACTTGGAGATGACTTTGCTTTCTATTGTAAAGCAGAATGAAAGCTAGTTGGTATAAAACAACCTTGTCACTAATCTCAAGAGCGTGAAATGCTTTTTCTTGAAGAATCCATGTATCATGGCTTTTTATATACGGATAATATCCAAGGATTCAAGAGTCAGCTGTAAACTTTTTTTCTCCATTTACCCTGTTGGTAGCCAACCAGTTTGTCCCACTGCTGTTTCAAATTAATCTTGAAGATTTGTTTAATAAAAATTCAGAGGTTATGGCAGTTATGTAATTCACCAGAAATAATCTGTCCTTTTCATAAGTAAATTTACTTATGTTATATATATGAGTGCATAGCTTCCAGGTTTCATAACAAAGTAATGAAAATGTGTGATTTCAAGTTCACATTAACTTGGAAGTGCCTGCTTCTGGGTTAGTGTCTCTGAAAAGACAAGGTTTTCTCTCTCCAAGCCGATGATTTAACTAGACTTCAGCCTCTGAGTTTTTTTTACTCCTTCATCTGTGTCTCTGCGACTGATTGCAACCTGCCCTGGCCAAACCAAACCCCCCCCCCTCCGGAGTAAAATATAGTAGCCTGTGCCCAAGATTTTTTAGTCTATATTTTCTGAAACTTATTTAAACTACAAACATTTAAGGCTTATTTGATCCTAGATGGTAGTGAGTAGTATGTTTCTGCAAATGTTAACTGCTTCCTATACCTAAAACTTCATTAATGTGAATGTATAACTTATAAATATTATGGTTTCTTTTGACAGACTTCCATTTAATAGACTCCTGATTCCTGTCCACTCTCCTCCTCAATCACCTCATTCTTAGTTTTGCATTGTTGACCAAAAGATCTGCTTCTCCGTTCTGAAGTGAGCTGTCTAGTGCTGGGGGGTTCTCAAACTGTCACAGTGTGGATCACTTTTGTCAGATTCCTGTGAAAAATCTCCTCTTCTAGGCAAGGTTGTATGGCATTCCTGTGGCAACAGAATCTGCATGGAAAAGTAATGTTGGGAAAGTCTATATTGTTGCTCTTAACTTCCTCTCCCCTTCCACTTTTCAACTGGGTCGAAACCAGGAGGAGAGCAAGCACTGTGAAACATGGCCTGCTCTGTGTACCATCACTAAGGGCTTGTCTACACTGGCAATGAACAGCGCTGCAACTTTCTCGCTCAGGGATGTGAAGAAACACCCCCCTGAGCACAGCAAATTGCAGCACTGTAAAGCCCCGTTATAAACAGTGCCCTAGTGATGGGAGCTATTCCCCTTGTTGAGGCGGCTTTAAAAAAAAAAAAAAAAGTGCTGGGAGAGCTCTCTCCCAGTGCTGTGGCAGCGCTTTAGCATTGCGAGTGTAGACTAGCCCTAAGTCCTCCTGTGGACCAGTTTTGGGACCTTTCAACTAATAGTTAGTGCATAAGATCTCGACTGTCTATCTGGGCTCTATTCCCAGCTATCCATTGCAAAAGTCACATCTATGCTCATTCACTTCAGCTCATGTATATGGAAAATGGTGATAGGATTGTTGAGGCTTAATGTTTGCCTTGGATGAAAGGCTGTCAATAAGTTTGAATAATTGAATAAATGTTTTTGTTAAAAGGTTCTTTAGGAAGCTGATAGGTTGTTAAACTAAATGATCACTTTTCCCCCAGAATGTTTATTATATGGATTGGCTTCATTTTGAAGTCCAGGTTGCACAGTTTTGCAGCCTTGCAAAAAGTTCTGTTTACCCAGTAATTTTAACTGAATAACTTTTGTGCTAGGCTTCTGCATTTCTAAAGGCTAGGGTATATTTTGAAATAATGGAGTCGGGAGGGAGGGAGGAAGAAGGAAGTGCAGGTTTTATTTTAAGACACTATAGGTGCATTCACCTCCATATTTGAGGCTTCTTTTCTGCCATCACTAGCCCCAAGGAGCTTCAGAACTAACTTACATTTCAGCTAATGTCTTCTGGCCACAAGTTATACTTTTTTCTTCCATCTCAAACAGTTTGTATAACTTAATTCAAGTGTAAGCAAAAAATTATGTGATGATCACCTTAAAGACTGTTTTATGTCATTGTCATGTCTTATTTCAAATGGGTTGTCCTGGAAACTTCAAATGAAGTACATCCAAAAACCTTGGTGAGATATAGTTCATACTCCATTTCTAAGTTGGAGGAAAAAAATACTCAAGGTGTTTGTGAGGTTGTTTTTTTTTTTTTTTGGCACCTCAGAATGGGGGTGATCTGGCTCCTGTGGATTTGGGACATGCATGACTGGTGAGGACATCAGCTTTAGTTTAAAAATACAAAAAAAACAAAACTTCTTCCTTTTTGTGCATATGCAACCCCCTTCTCAAACTACCCCATGAACTGTTTTCTCTTGCCTACTACTAGCTATTAACTGGCAGCCAGAGTTCTTAACCCACTCCTGGTATCTTCTCTGCCCCCTTTCCCTCCACTTGCAATCTTGTAGCTCTATTCTCTGTACATTCCTTCGCTTATTCTCTAATTGGTGCCAACAATATCTCTAGGAAAAACAGTTTGTCCTTTCTCTGATACCTGAGCCAAACTTCTGTAAGGCAATAAAGTTCCAGGGTATGGGGGGGGGGGGGAGGGTACTGGATAATGAGAACTCTACGAACTTACTTCATGCCACACTTATGTCGCTGGGAAGAGGCCAGGAAGCTCTCCAGACTCTGTTCCCTTGGGTGAGAGGTTTAGGTCATAAGCATCCGGGCCGGATGCTTATCTTGTAACTGATTTCAAGTAATCTTTCTGTCCATTACTTCAGTAGGCTTCCATTCTGCACCAGGTTCCATAGATTCTTGCTCCAAGTTTCAGATTTGCTTCCTTGAGCATTGTATTAAAACAAATCTGTTAGAAATTAAGTTAAGATTAAATTTATACTAATCCTAAACATTTGCAAGTATGAAAGGCTGCAGTTGATGCACCCAAATGAATTTTGCTGGGCAGTGATAATCTGATCACTAAAGGACAAAGTTAAGTAACTTGAATGCCTTATCTATGACCTTCTATATTGCCAAACCAAGAACATGCCTTACTCCTCAATAAAACATTTTGTTAGTAATCATTAGAATACCTTACTCTAAAGCAGGAGTCAGTAACCTATGGCACATGTGCCAATTTTTAATGGCACGCTGGAGCCTGCTTGGACTCCAGCATGCCATTAAAAATCCTGCCCAGCCTCGCCCGCTCTCCTCTGCCCTCTGCTCCCCCCGCGGGGGGAGCAGAAGCATACCTGTGCAGACGGGGTGGGCAAATGGCCACACTCTCCCAGCATGGCAAGCCGCGGGGTCCACGCTCAGGGGCCGGAGCACTGGCCGAGCACAGCAAGCTGCTGGCCCCTCCCCCGCCTTCTCCCCTCCCCTGGAGCCCTCCTGCTGTGTACAGCACTCTGGGGGTTGGGGCTGTGCGCTCCCGCGGGGCAGCGTTTGGCTCCACGGGGAGGCAGACATGCTCCTTGCTCAACTGGAGCTCTGCTGTCGCCACCGCATACAGCGCTCTGAGGGCTGGGGCTGTGCTTTCCGGTGGGGCAGCGTGTCTGGCTCTGCGTGGAGCTTCAAGGTAAAGGGCCCAGGGATGGGGACAGGGAGCAGGGTGGGTTGAATGGGGAGGTGGGGTCCCAGGGGGGTTAGGGGCAGTGGTCTCTGGAAGGGGCAGTCAGGGAGCAGGGGGGGGGTTGGATGGGGCATGGGAGTCCTGGGTTTTGTGAGAGGGCAGAGGATGGATAGGGGTCAGGGCAGTCAGAGTGGATGGGTCTCTGGAGGAGGTTGTATAAGTTGGGAGTTCTGGGGGTCCTGTTGGGGCTGGGAGTGGTTGGATGGGGCATGGGAGTCCTGGGGGTCTGGCTGGGGATGGGGGTGTGGATAAGGGTCGGGGCAGTCAGGGGACAGGTAGGGGATAGGGTCCAGTCTGAGGACAAGGAACAGGGAGGCTTAGATGGGGGTGGAGTCCTGGGCGGGGGCAGTTGGGGGCAAGGGTCCCAGGACGGGGTAGTCAGGGGACAAGGAGCAGTGGGGTTGGGAGTTCTTAGGGGGGCAGTCACCCAGCCCTCTCCCCTGAAGCCTAGCGCCCCCACACACACCCTCTGCCTGAGCCCCCGACACACCCAGGCCCTGCTCTAGCCCTGTACTTCTCTATACACAACAGCCCTCTGTTGGCTCCTTCATCCTCCCTCACCAAACCCAGCCCTGAACACGGCACCTGGCACCCATAACAGCGCCCTCTTCTGCCTGAACGTATGCCCCCCCACATACCCAGCCCTGACTCCAGCCCTCTGCCCCCAGCCCTCTGGGTCCCAGCCCTGCACAGCCTGCTGCTGGTCTGCGGTTCTGGCTGACGGAACCTTGCCAGCCGGGGTCGCAGCCGCAGGCCTCGCTCAGCCCTGTGCCAGCCTAGGTGAACAGAATCCCAGACCAGCAGCGGGCTGGCAGTGTAAGATCAACATTTTAATTTCATTTTAAATGCAGCTTCTTAAACATTTTGGAAACCTTGTTTATTTTACAATAAAACACTAGTTTAGTTATATAATATTATAGACTTATAGAGAGAGACCTTCTAAAAAACATTTAAATGTATTACCAGCACGCGAATCCATAAATTAGAGTGAATAAGTGAAGACTTGGCACACCGCTTCTGAAAGGTTGCTGATCCCTGCTCTAAAGTATACAGTGGTTATATTGATTTTAATCATCTTTGTGACTATACATTCAGCGCATGCTCTACAGATAAAATGATCTTCTGCATGCGATATGCCACCAATTAAAAAGTGTCATTAAACAGTGAACTTATCTTGTTGTTATAAACCTCTTAGGCCCAGATAATGGAACTATAGGAAACACACATAAACATCAAAGGGGTACTAGCAAAGCATCATACTGTCATACCTGTGCGTGTGGTGCAGATTATAAAACCAGTAATCTGGTGCATATGTTTAATGGTACATGTGTTCAGTGTTTCATCTGCAAGTAATATCTTCTCCAAACTTGAGACTTCAGACATCAAGATTTTAATGAAAACAGATGTAAAAGGGAAAATAAGCTGCTAACATTTCAGTCGCTTTACAAATTCTATCCCATGGACAAGTGTTTTCTTTATCTTCACCCTTAACTTTGAATGTCCTGAATGTCTAACTGTCATGTCTTTTTCTTAATTTACAGAGGTGGGTTTGTTTTTGTTTTTGCGGGTCTGGGGATGCATTTAATTTAAAGCTTAAATAGTCTTAAGGAGTTTGTTTTCAAAACATGATTTCTTGTTAAAGGAAAAATGTTGATACTGATTGCAGATATGCAAGAACTTAAAGATATGGATTTAATACTGTCAGTGAGGAACTTGAGTAAATTATGCAATTTGTACAATGCATCTAATTGCCATCTGTGTTGGCAACTAGGACCTGGACCTCTTTGGCTATGTCTACACTGCGGCTGGTGTGATTGCAGCTGAAGTCGGCATACCTGTGCTAGCTTTAATCTAGCTAGAATGGCTAAAAATAGTAGTGGTGATGCAGCAGCAAGGGCTTCCCTGCTATTTTTAGCTATGCTGGCTAGATTAAAGGTACAGTCACACTTTCGACTGCAGTGTAGACATGTTAATCCTGTTGAAATCTACCTTAAGTGTGTGTAGAAAATTTGTATCTAATTATCTGAATTTCCAACTTCTATCATCTTCCTCTAACTGCATATTCTTATAAATCTCATATGGAAGAGGGGAAGCAGAAAAATCGCAATAGACTTCCTTTTAGCCGTTTTTTTTTTCCACGTAGTTTCATCCTCCTTCAAATCTATTTTCTTCTCTGGCTTGTCTTACCTCTGCCCTAGAGATGCTACCAGTTTCTGAGGAGGAGGTAAAAGAGGTTTTATGCTAGCCCATACCATGGCTTCTATTAAATGGTTAGGTGCATAGTAGGACTCTTGCTGGCAAGAAGTGGATGTCAATAATTTATATAGCAGGATATTGCTATTTTTACTGCAAATCTGTTCTTAACAATTTTAAATGTGTATAGTGCATTGTCTATTTTGTTTTCAACTTTGGAGTGTTGGCAGAGTTTGGGGAGGGAAAGGACAATCTTAATTTCTAAATCTTTTTCAGGATCTATGCTTTGGTGGTTAAAGGTGGTTTAGCTTCCCAAAGTTTAGGGCCTGGTAAATCACAGCTTAATCTTATGCTTCAAAAACATTGATATAAAATTTTAATCATTGTTGGGTAAATCCAAAGGGACTTTGATTTTAGTTTTTGAAAGTGGACAAAAAACAAGTCATGGCTTTTATTTCCTAGTGTGACTGTGAAATACTATGGAAAAGCTTCTCATGCTGCTGCTTATCCTTGGGAAGGAGTAAATGCATTAGACGCTGCTGTTCTTGCATACAACAATATATCAGTTTTAAGACAGCAAATGAAACCAACCTGGAGAGTTCATGGTGAGAGAGCTTCATTCAATCTTATGTCCACCAAGTAAGACTTCTGGCTGTTTGGATACTGACTCTGAAAAAATCCTAAATATTGCATTGTTACATTTAACTGGAAAAGTAATTTGAAATAATTACATTTTTTATCCAAATACCTTTCTAAGGGAACTTCTGTGGTACCATCAACGTTGAAGTATAAACTGTTGAATGCAGACTAGTAGGAGGGCAGTATGGCCTCAAGTCATAAGCATTCTTCCTCCTCATTTACGGAAATGAGACACTTATGTATCTTAATGCAGATTTAATATTTACATAAACTGAATGTAGCACTTCATGATTGCTAAACTTGTCTAAGAGTCAAGACTCTAATGGTGAAGATGCTGTATTGGTATAACTATAGCCATACGATTGCTTTGTAAACTGGAAACATTTTTAGGGAAACTTGACCAGCTGGAACAAGATGTAACATAAGCAATAAAAGCTTCCCTTGACAGAGATTCAAGGATTTTGTCACTGAGTTGGGGGAACAGCTAATAATCTTCCAAGGAACCTGAGCTTGTAAAATTAATGTCCTAACCCATCCTCTAGTATTAAAATTATATTTTAGGACTCTGATTAATGTCAAACTGAAGTATATCTTGAGACCTCCCTTCAGCAATACTTTGAAAGCAAAACTTTTTGTTTTGGGGGGGCGGGGGGCGGGAGGGGGAAGAGAAGGGGAGGGAGAGAGTAAGGCCAGGATTCCAGGCAGGCTTATTTTTCTTCCCCAAATGTTGCTGGCTTGCCAAAAGTACTAGGAAAATCACTATTCTGTTCTTTAACTCTTTCCAGTTTTGTTAATGTTACAGCACATCTTTAAACACTTTTCCAAAGAAAGCAAGTTAAGGAGAAAAGTACATATTGTAGTGTGCACATTGCACAAATCTGCTTGACTGCCCATTTTCCAGTTCCTTGTTTGTCCAAAGTAACTTCTGGCATCCATTATTCTTATCTCAAAGCCTCTGCCACCATTGAGTGCCGTGCTCTCCTCTTGTACCTTACTTTATGTAGCATATGGTTGCCATATCTTTCCGGACTTTTACATTCTGAATCAGTATTGCTGTGTATTGAGACTACAGGATCTTGTTCCACATTTGCCTCTTGATAGCCCTGTCCTGCCAGTGCAAGTGACAGTAAGCAGTTGGTAGCGCTCACAATATTTTGAACAGCACTTGAATTCAAGCATGCTAACATAAGGTGATTTCATGGCTTTGGTTAGAGTCTTAATCATGCCAATTATATTAATTGGCAGGTATGGTATGGGAACACTAGCAATATGTCTCTTCTCACTGAAGTTATGATGATAAAAGATAGCTAGCTATTGTGGAGAGAAGAAATCTGTGTTGCTGAGTAAGGTGTAGAACACATAACAAGAAATAACTTTATTCAGTAGCTAGCTTTTTCTGTACCCATATCTGGAGATGATGGAATGGTATCCATTTGTTTGAAGGAACATTTTCTGTTCAAATTTGGCTCCAAAATTAGGCTTTGTAAGAAAGTAAGATTTTACAAAATTTAAGATCAATGGAAATGTTTCCAAAGAATGGCAAGAGTCAGTGAGGATACTAGCGAGCTTGCTTTCCCCTTTGTTGCAGCAAATGCCAATTACTTTGCAATGAAGAATTCAAACTTAATGTCAGTGTGCTGAAATAATAGGAGAATGTGAAGTTGGCCAGAAGCCAACTGATCCTTTTCTTCATTGTCCAAACTAGCAAAGCAAAGTAGGAACACATGGCATAAGTGGTAAGCTAAACTTTCAAAAATACCTTGTTTTTGAATCCAAGGAGGTCTTTTTGACATAGGGTAAAGATGCTATTTTTAAAAATAACTTAACACTCCCAGAATGGCTGTAACCATGAGGAATGTGAAAATCAAGACACATGCTTGTGTAACTTAAACTCTGGAGAATTACTTGGCTATATTTAAACTAAGTGCTTACATATAATCTGTGAACTTCTGTCACATATTCATTTGTTTAATTTCTCTTGTCCCAGCGTTGGCAAGATTGTTTCACAGTTTAAAATGTTTGCAGTGAATAGCAGGGAAGAACTGTAAATGCTACTTTTGCCTTTTTGTGTGTATATGAACTCAAGGTGAATAATTGAGTTGTCTCCAAAAGAATGCAGTGATATCAACCTTAAAGTCTGTATATATGATATGTTGTGAAAGCCTCTCTCTCCCTCCCTCCCTCCAACAGAAGATGGTCCAATAAAAGATTTTTTTCTCACCCACCTTTCTACTGAGCTGACTGCAAGGGGAAGTAATTGAGACCAGATACAAAGTTTTAAATGATGCATTCTCAGTACTTAGTGCTCAGCTGATGCCTTGTCTCTAATACTTTTGTTTTTTGTGTTCAGCTATAAATGAAGAGCTTCCTAAGACAGAGTACATAATTTTGCATGATCCTTTGTAGCGTTCAATAACTGGGCTCTTTTCTTCTGTAGGTATAATAAAAAATGGTGGCGTGAAACCTAATATCATCCCTTCTTACACTGAGCTAGAGTTTTACTTGCGTGCCCCTTCACTGAAGGACCTCACCATTCTGACAGAGAGAGCTGAAAATTGCTTCAAAGCTGCAGCTGTGGCCACAAAATGCAAAGTAAGAATTCTAGAGCTGATTCATTTATTTGTATAATTTTGAAGTTAGGCTAAAATAGGAGTCTGTCTTCATTTATGTGATTTGTATGGCACTTACCTTTTTTAAGCAACCTAAAATTTAGATCTCTAAGTACTAATCCACTACTCCACTATGTGCTGAAAAAGATTTTGTTGGTGAGGAGAAATATTTAGTTGCTACAGTTCTAAATATCAAATTTTCAACTGAAGCTTTCCCCAGTCTTATGCCATAAGTGTTTCCAATAGTATGCTGAGGTTTTTTTTAAAAAAAAAATTGTATCTGTCTTGACCAAGTCAGGTCATCTTGCAATTTATCTCTGATTTCTGAGACTGTAGTTAAAGTGTAACTAATGGCTGTCTGCCATATTGCTGTGACAGAAATGGGTGTGTTCATCTGTTAGTAAAACTGTTGTAAAGGGGTTAACTAATTTGGTCCTCACTAACTCACTCATTATGTACTGAGGTTACAAGTTAAAGTTCATGGAAAGCCCTTTTTGAGTCATTGGGTGTTCTTTTGCCTCTTAGTGAAAATTGCTTTCCTTACTGGCCTTTGCTCCAGTTAGAGAAGAGTTTCAATAAGGCTCATTTATAATTACAGTAGATCAGTAAGGCCTCATTCTAAACTTCTGACCAAAGTTGTTGTTGTCAGATGCTCCCGGTGTGGTGCTCTGATCTGTTCAATGTTGATATCAATCGGCTGCATGCGTGTGTTCCCTCTGTGTGCTGTCGCAGCTCTGCGCAGATAGCTGACACAGCAGACCCCGAGAGAACCCCCCAGTGACCACAGACTCTAATAAGGTACGAAGGTACTTCGGCCAGGTTTATTGTCAAACGCAGCACAATAATAGTTCCCTCTAGACTTTACAGGACATACTACGAATATGTGCCTCCTGGCAATGGACTCAGCTCGGTCACTGGCGGGACTTTCCACTGCCCCCTAGGCTGGACAAAGATATCCACTCGGGGTGCATTCTTATTCACAAGTACAAACAAGTTACACATCACTCCTGATGTATTGAGGTGCCCCTCTACATAGCAGGGTACAACCCCTCTACGTAGTAAGGTGTCGCCTCTCACCTTGTACATGTTGGTTCGAACAAAACAACTCTATCCATCATATTACCCTTTTGGTCCTGTCATTGGGATGGGTCAGCTTGTTCCTTGTTATCTCTGTGGAGTGTACAAGTATGTGAATGTTCTGATATCTAGTGTCCAGTACCTTTTAGCTATGTCTCTTTTTGCAGTATCAGCCCTTTCCTTGCCCGCTTCTGTGAGCAGGGCCTGCCTCTGTCTCACAGCTTAACTTCGCTTTATGTTAGCAAAGTCTTGACCATTACTTTAGTTCAGGCCTCAGACCTCATACTGGGCCTTTGATAAGGGTTTATGTTTCAGGGCCTCATCTTACCACAAAAATCATCTCTTTGGCTTTCTTGCCTTTCTTTTCCAAACCACATGGGTTCTAGGTAAAGCTGGATTGCCTACTGTGGATGTTAAAAAGGGCTGTTATAATCTGGACAGAATTAGGCGTGGGAGAAATCAGATTGAGTCTTTAGTGATCTATCTAATGACTTGCAGCCCAGCTTGCTAGTTACAGTAGAACCTCAGTTACAAATGCCTCAGGAATGGAGGCTGTTCGTAACTCTGAAATGTTCATAACTGAACAAAATATTATGGTTCTTTCAAAAGTTACAACTGAACATTGACTTAATACCACTTTGAAACTTTACTATGCAGAAAAAAAATGCTGCTTTCCCTTTAATTTTTTAGTAGTTTACATTTAACACAGCACTGTTTTTATTTTTATCATTTAGACTGGTGGTTCTATCTCAATCTTTTCTGTTTGCAAACTGCTGAACATTTTTTGAATGGAGGTGCAGATCCCTTTGGAAATCTTAGACGTAGTCTGTGGACCCCAAGGGGTTCACGGACCACAGGTTGAGAACCATTGTCCCAAGAGACACTAGACAGCCTGGGCAATTTTGCTAGCCAAAGACCATTTCCATTTTGGTAACGCCCTCCCTGCTGTTTTGATTCAAAAGCTCAGGAAATGCAGAGAGTCAGCAGCTGCAAACTATTAACTTCCTAATCATGTCTTAACTTACAAATCCAAGCAGAACAGTTGGTTTTTAGGTCAGTGTAAAGCAGGGGTATCTGACAAATGCTGTCTATTCGCCTGGCTTCTTGCCCATAAAGTATGTGCTTGGTATTGGGTGTGGCAGAAGAACCTGAATACATTCTGACTTTTGCAGACCGAGTTTTGAGTGAAATCATCACAGCATGCTTCACCACTCTCCTGGCAGCTGCATCAGGAGAGCGCTCCTACTAGAGGCCATCAGACTGCTCTCAAGAGAGCGTTGCAGGCCAGGATTTAAGCTCCTGAGCTAGCTTCCACTGAAGTCACTAGGAATCTTTTTTTTCCTGGATTGTTAGGGGGGAGCTAGATCAAGCCCAAAGGTGCCAGTCCAGCAAAGCCCATTCCTAAGTGCTTGCTGAATCAGGATGATTTGCTGAACTGGAGCTAAGTGAGTTGAGTTAATGTGTTTTCATAAAGACTGTTCAATGTTTAGTTTAGAGCTGTTAACCCTGTGTTTCCTGAGCTTAAAAGGGTATTGGGTTAGTTGATTTATGCACAACAATGTTTTAATGAGGCGGTTAGAATAGAAAGGTACGCAGATGAGGTAACTGGGTAAACTGAGTCTGTGCAAAGTTACAGAACGGAATAAATCATTGACGCCAAGAAAGTGGAGAAGACACATGGAAAGAACATGGCAGAGACAAGAGATTTCAAAAAGACTCCCAGTCCATAGGAAAGGTAGACGCTGGTGGCTTTAACAGCAGGGTTGGGAATAACTGAAGTTTTTGACACCCAGAGTGTGGGATGCAGTTGGGAATTGTAAGATGAGATGTGTTTCTTGGGTGTTTATCAGAAAAACAACATTAATGTTTGGCCATCTGGTTTCAGAGTGAAAGCAACACTTAAGGGCAGTTCATACCTCTCAGAGCTATTCTCTAAGGGCTTGTCTACACTGGCAAGTTTTGTCCCCAAAAACTGCCTTTTGGTGACAAAACAGCAATAGCATACACAGTGCAAGGTCACTTTTTGTTTTTTGGAGAAAAGCCTAGATTTGGCAACAAAACTTCCACTTCTGCGAGAGACTCTTGTCTTTTCCACTCCCTTTATTGTTGACAAACAGCCAGTGTAGACACCAGGATTTTTTTATTTTTATTGGCCTCCAGAAAGTATCCCACAATTCCCTTGCTGCTGCTCTGGTCAGCGGTTTGAACTCCGCTGCCCTGCAGCCAACCTGCCCCTCCCCCTTGCAAGCCCCGGGATTTTTAAATCTCATTTTCTGTTTGTTGGCTTCCCAGAAGAACTTCCCAGGTGAGTATGGCTGGTTATCGCACCAAATGCACTCCTGCTTGGACCACCGCTGAGTTGTTGGATCTGATCAGTATAATGGGGAGAGGAGTCTATTCAGTCGCAGCTGCGAGTGACCTGTAGGAATCGGGACACATATGGGCAGATTTCTTGGGGCTTGATCATAGCCCTTTTTCCACCGGACATGCAGCAGTGCAGAGCGAAGATAAAGGAACTGAGGCAGGCGTACCATAAGGCGCAAGAGGCGAACCATCACTCCGGTGGTGCACTTAAGATCTGCCACTTCTATAAGGAGCTGAATGCTATCCTCAGTGGTGACCCCATCTCCATCGCTGATTGCCCCGTGGATACTTTGCAGGCAGCAGAAAGGGGGGGTAACCCAGAGGCTGAAATTGTGAATGAGAAAGTTGAGCTAGAAGAGGATGTGGTGCTCCCAACGGGGTTGTCTGGTGGGACGGGCAGCCAGGAACTTTTCTCCACTCCAAAAGTGCTCAATGGGGAGCAGAAAGCAGATGAGTGGGTAAGTTGCTGTGGCTTGTGTAGGGAATCGAAAAGTGGGAGGCAGGTAGTATTTTTCTGTGAGCTTGGATGTTGCCTTGTGTAGCTAATCTGCATGGCCAAGCAGGGTGTCGATGGACATCAAGACCTTCAGGGATTTCTCCAGAGAGAGGCTCTGGAAAGTTTCCAAGAGGTACTTGTTAATCCTCTGCGAGAGATTCCAAGGGATTGCAGCCTTGTTAGTTCCTCATTGTAGGAAACTGTACCATGACATTTAGCGATCACTGGAGCTGGGACCAAAGTGGCGCATAGCTGAGCTGTGTATAGACCGGAGTGAAAGCTGCAAGCATTCAGAAGCTGAGCCCTGGTTTCCCTGGTCACCCTCAGCAGTGTTACTGAGATGTCAGCCAGCAGGTTGGCTGCCTGTGAAAAATTTTGGGATAATTTTAGAAAGATCCCTGCTAAGGTGCCCTGCAAGCCGTGACCTTTTTGTCCGTATGCACAGCTGCCTTCCCCTACTCCTGAAACTCACCATGATTGAGGTGCTCGTGGAGCTGTGTGCCTGCCTAGAGTCTCAGAGAGAAAGTGATTTCTACTAGCAAAACACCCTTTTTACTAAAATGTTTCAGTCATTTGCTGGAATATAACAATCTCTTCTGTTCAGCACAGACCTTGAAGAACACACCATGCACCCCCGCAGACTGGATGCAGCAGATAAGGAGAAAAAACCTAGGAGCAGCAAAGAAGACCTGTGAACAGCGCGATGAGAGACAGACCAGGGAACAGAGTGTGTGCTGGGAAGCCGAAAGGCAGGACAGAAAAGAGTGCTGCTTTTGCTAGGGAAGCGACAGAGTGGATGATAAAAGTTATGGAGGATCAGACAGAGATGCTAAAGTCTCTGATCAGCTCCAGATCTGAGTTCGAACGTCACTGCAGCAGATGCACAATTCTTTGCCAACTCCGTCCCCCTCTATGCCCACACATTCCTTTCACTTCACAGCACACCTAAGTTTCCCCATCACTCCACTCCCTCTCACAGCTTGTACAATGATAGCTGGAGCTACACACAGTTGTGAGGTTTTACCCTTTTTAACAATAAATAAAGGCTAAGGTATTTAATGGTACAGCATTGTTATGCGTTTATAGAACACAAAATAAAAATCAATTCACTCTTGGGAACAGGTTCCTAAAGCATTGTGTTGCACATATCTTGGGCCCCAAAATTGTACACAGATGCAACGGGGAAGCAACTCCAAAGCAGACGTGTTACTGCCCCTCATTGTCAAAGTGGTTCCTCAAAGCCTCTCTCATGTTAATAGCAGACCTCTGGGCTCCTCTGACAGCCCTAGCATCTGGCTGTTCAAACTCTGCAGCCAAGCACCCTGCCTCAGTGCTCCACACCTGAGCAAACATTTCACCCCTAGATTCACACAGATTATGCAAAAAGTAGCACGCGGCTATGACCATGGGACTATTATCCTCTGTAACGTCTAGCATGCCATTTAAACACCTCCAGCAAATGTTCAAATGGCCAAAGGCACATTCGACTACCATGTGGCTCAGCCTCTTAAAACACTCCTTGCTGCTGTCCAAGTACCCTGTGTAAGGTGTCATCCACCAGGTCTGTAAGGGGTAAGCTGGGTCTCCCAGGATTACTATGGGCATTTTCACATTCCCTCACTGTGAACTTGTGGTCTGGAAAGAAAGTACCTGCTTGCAGCTTTCTGAACTGGCCACTGTTCCTGAAGATCCATGCGTCATGCACCTTTCCAGACTAGCCTGCATTAATGTCCGTGAAACACCCCTGGTGATCCACAATCGCCTGCAACACCATGGAGAAGTATCCTTTCTTATTGATGGATTCAGAGGCAAGGTGATCTGGCACTAATATTGAAATGTTTGTGCCAGAAACCCATCTCTGCAAAGCTATCCACTATTTCATGCACATTTCCCAGAGTCACGGTCCTTTGCAGCAGGATGCGATTTTATTACTCTGCACACTTGGAGTAATACAGCCCCAAGAGTGAACTTTCCTACTCCAAATGGATTTGCGACTGACCAGTCACAGTCTGGATTCACCAGCTCCACACAGCGATTGCAACACGTTTCTCTACTGGAAGGGCAGTTCTCGATCTGGTGTTCTGGCAGGCAGGTCAGGGACCAGCTCAGCACATAGCTCCATGAAGGCTGCTTTACGCATCCTGAAGTTCTGTACCCACTGGTCGTCATCCCACACCTGCATGACAATGCAATCCCACCAATCAGTGCTTGTTTCCTTAGCCCAAAAGCGACAGTCTACCGTATGTGGCTGCTCTGTGAATGCACAAAGCACTGATACGTTGCTGCTGTCCATATCACACTCGGGTGCCTGCAATTCATCCTCTGCTAACTTTGCAAATAACTCTGAGAGCAACTGTGCTGCCATGCGTGATGTCCTTACGACAGCTAACAGCACGTTAGAGAGAAGTACAGGATCCATCCTCTCTCACTGCAGAGGCTGGCGCGTACTACAAAAGAATGACAGTTGGAAAAACTGCACAAAAGGAAGCCAGTCAGTGCCTAGCAAATAAAAATCTGCAATATAGAGCTATAGCTAATTGGCAAATAAAGATGATGGATTAAGTAGAATTTTTTCCTCTCTAAACAGAGGGTCAAAAAGAAATATTTACCAAATATAAAGTTGCACTAATAGTAAAAACTATATTGATAGAAGGCTTCTTTTAGTTGAAGACCTTGAATTCATTATATTGAAGACTGTATTAAAAAGCCTCTACTAGCAATTAAAAATGTAGACAAGGGGGGGGGGGGGAATAGTACTGTACCATGTCACATCTTGTCTCAGATGGCTAGGGTACACTGGAAAAAATTTCACCGTAAAGTTGAAAAGAACCTCCTTAGGATCTTGAAACACAACATCTTCATCAGTTTTATTTCAGATGTCTGTTTGAGAACATTTACAAATCTCTTCACACACTGCATCTGTGCACGCTGTGGAGTAAATTACTTTTGATTCCTTAAGTCAGGACCTGATGGGTACCTAACATCTGGGAATTGATCCTGCAGAGTGCTAAATACTTGGCTGGATTGAGAATACTCCTCTACTCCTCAACTTTAATCACGTGAGCAGTGCTATTGATATAAATGGGAGACTAGCCCCACTCAAGTAAACAGGAAACTCTCGGTGATTAAAATTAAACATGCTTTAGTGCTTCACTCGATTGGGAACATAGTGCTCAGTACCTGGCTGGACTGAGCCTCGGCAGAGTAATTGCAATTCCCATTTGATTTCAATGGATCAGGATTAGGCCCATTGTGCTGCTCCTTTTCCCATTGAGGAACAGAGTGCCTGCAGTTAAAATGATTGTGTTTAGCATTTCTTAATGTTGCTATCACAGAGGGGCTCTATCATACCCTCTGTTCTGAATCAGAACTTCCCACTGAGGGTGGGGCAATATGGCCCAGCGATAACAGCCTCTACACAGAAGATACTGATGTGCAATTAAACTCCATACAAACAGAAAATGTAACTGGCCTGTTCTACAGGGCCCAGAGGAGGTGTAAGGATGAAACAATCCCTCCAAAGATGAGTTTGTCCACTGAGTGGTAAATTTTGCTATCAGAGCTGTAGGATTGTTTTGGGTAGGGAGAGGCTGTTGGCAAGCATGTAATTTGGGAAAATCCTGTGGTTCACCATAGTCCTAGCACCAAGTCTGCTCGCAAGTACACCCAGATGAATTCTTCAGGAATTTGTGTGGGTTTAACAAATGGCAGAATTTGATCTTTTACAGTGTTTTAAAGCACGTTGTGTTTTGCCCACATATGGGCAAGAAGCTTAACCCAAAAGGAATGACTTGGCCAATGAAAAGGTACCACTAAATGGACAAACTTCAGCAGAGTTGATTCAGGGGCACCCATCTGCTTTTATGTGGGATCACTGATGTGCAGCTGTTGAGAGTAAGGCCACGTCTACACTACGCGATATCGAATTAGCTAAAATCGGTTTAATAAAACTGATATTATAAATTCGATTTCACGCGGCCACACTAGGCACAGTAATTCGGTGTTGTGCGTGGATGGTCCGAGGCTAGCGTCGATTTCTTAAGCGTTGCATTGTGGGTAGCTATTCCGTAGTTATCCTATAGTTCTCGCAGTCTCCCCTGCCCCTTGGAATTCTGGGTTGAATCATTGTCACGGGTGGTTCTGGGTAAATGTCATCAGTCTTTCTTCTCGCGGAAAAAACAGTGACAATTCTTTCGCGCTTTTTTCCCTGAGATTCCCTGGCAGGACGCATAGCACGGCACCATGGAGCCCGTTCAGCTTTTTTTTTTTCGCACGTATGTGTCTGGACTTGCCTAGCACAAAGCATACTCCCAGCGCTACACAGCAGCATTCATTGGCTTTTGTTATAGCAGAGGGTTACAGGTCGTTCTAACCGTTACTTGCCGGAGTAAAACTGGCAATGAGTGAACGGTTATCATCTCCCCCTCCTTTACTGTCGCTGTATAATGCAGTGCCCCTGGCTTGAGATACGGACAGGGGGTGCAACAGCAAAATTGGAATGATCTCCCCGCAGCAAATCACCTCCTTTATGGTTTCTAAAAATTACGTCAGTCCTGCCATATAAGGCAAGATGTTACTTAGAGGACCAGATGTATAGAGCACAGCTGCGCCATGTAGTATTCACAGGGATGCCACTGCAACAACCCCAATCCGTTGCTTCCCTCCTCCCCAGCCTTCCTTGCTACGTGGCAGCTGTCCCCCCCCTTCCCCGCCATTTTGGCAGTGAATTTATAAGAATGCAGGAAGAATAAAGAAAAGCATGTTAGTGAGATAAAATGAGGGGGAGGGCAGCCTCCGGGGCTAATGACGTCAGCAGGACAATAAGCGGTGCGGGAGAGGAGCCCGTGATGTGTGCTATGCGCGATCCAGGTCAGTACAGAATCTTTTCTTTTACACAGGGAAGGAGGGGCTGAGTGAAGCTCAGCGCCCCAGTTGCTGTGGAGGAAAGACGGTTCACAAGCCGTTCTGTACATCTTACTGGGATAACTGGGATCAATCCAATTTACCCAGGCCGCCCCGGCTAGCCTCACCCCTAGGCCAAGCAGCGAGCACTCACGGGCTGATTGACGACGACGGAATCAGTTCATATTGTTACCTCTACCACCGGGAGGGGAAAGGACGCATAGATTTCACTGCTGCAGCGATCAATGTCTACCCAGCAGCACTTCATACACATAGGGTGACATTTGAAAAGTCAAGAAATGATTTCTTTCCCCTTTCTTTCACGTGTGCACGGGAAAGACCTGAGAGCATTATACCCTGTGAACCATGCGGACAATGTTTTGAACCTACAGACATTGGGAGTCAGCCAAGAATGCAAATAGTTTCAGAGATGCTGTGACTGTGGGATAGCTGATCCTCTATGCTACCCCTCCCTCCATGGCATCCATTTGTATTCTGGTTCCCATTACGTTGTTCACGCAAGCACTGTGTATTCTGGAGATTTTTTTGGAACAGCTTGCCATTTCATGTTCTGTAACGGAGCTTTGGATAGAACGATTTGTTCTCCCATACAGCATCAGAGCAGTTCTCCCGTTACGGGTCCAGTTGGAGTACATTTTTGGATTTGGACTGCATTGCCACCCGTGCTGTCAAGCTCCACCACTGGGCAAACAGAATGTAATTTTCAAAAGTTTTTGCAGGGCTTTGCCTTTACCTGCCCGCTGCATCCAGTTCGATTTGCTGTTCCAGAGCGGTCAGTGGTGCACTGTGGGATACCGCCCGAGAGCCAAAACGTGATATTGTCCACACTGACCCTAATCCGATATGTTTATATCGATTTTAGCGCTACTCCTCTCGTCTGGGAGGAGTACAGAAATCGATATAAAGTGCTCTTTATATCGATATAAAGAGCGTTGTTGTGTGGACGGGTACAGCGTTAAATCGATTTAAACGCGTAGTGTAGACCAGGCCTAAGATATGGAGCAAGGAGGCTGATGGCTGGGTCCACAACCTTTAATCTTGAAACGTCCCAGTAAACTCACTAGCCTTGCCTCATGCTGTGTGAGTTGAGGGGACTCCCGATAGGACAGTGTACTTCAGAAAACTCCAGGAGTTAGATACAAAAGTATTTGCCTTCCATGAAGCTGGATAAAGGGCAGGATCACCTGTTCGTCTCAGACCCTGGAGGCTGATATTTGAATAGAAGATACCTTTTTACTACTTCAAGATGATTCCCAAGGGCTTGTCTACACTGGCAATTAACAGTGCTGCAACTTTCTCGCTCAGGGTGTGAAAAAACACGCCCTGAGCGCAGCAAGTTGCAGCACTGTAAAGCGCCAATGTAAACAGTGCCCCAGTGTTGAGGTGGTGGTTGTTGTTTTTTTCAGAGCACCACAAACACAGAAGGCACATTAAAGTGCTACACTTTAGTATTGCCAGTGTAGACTAGCCCTAAGAAATCCACAGGCATAATGATTTGGAATCATCCTCTGAAATGGCAGGGCTGGGGAGCCGGCGATGGGAGGAAGGGATGACAGCACACAACATAATCTGCATATGCAAAACCTGCAAAGTGACTGCTGCATTTTATAGCCTGCAGATTAGGACAACCTGAAATCATGTGGCACTCCTGCTTCTGAGATGTGGCAGACCACGGAGACTAGCTCATAGCTGACAAGTCACAGCCAAGAAGCGGTGCCTTTCACTCAAGCTGAAATATATGGAATGCAACGTTGCAATCAAGCTCCTCTGCTTTTTTCAGCAGCATCACCTCTTGCAAACAGTAACCACAATTTTACACATGGCTCAATGCGGCAGATACCTGATGTTGATCTTGCTTGCAAATTCATTTTTGAAAATTATAGTCTAAATTGATGAGAAAGTGGTTTGGATTATCTGTTCTATTTCAGGCATTCTAGCAGGAACAGAATTGCAAGTCAATACCTGTGTCTTGTTAATTTGGGGTTGGGCTGGGTGCCATCTTTAAATTTAAATGTAAGGAAAAATGCATGCCCATGTTTATCTGAAGTTGCTTCCTTTTCATCTGGCTTGTCTATACTTTGGCTGGTGACACTTTGTCTTGGTCTTCTCCAAGGTATCCATGGTGGTCTGCAGAGTGCTTGTGGTATCTGTCAGACATGGCATGCAGCTCGTTGTAAAACTAGCAGGTCTGCAGCTCAGCACCAGATCAGTTGTTGTCTGCCCTGATCCTGTGGTTTGCTTGGCTGCTGATCCCTGTCATACCCCTTTGCCTGCATCCCCTATGCAGTCTTTTCTTAGATGTTCACCTTTGTACGTCTGTTTTGTAGCTGTGCTTGCACAGTCCCTTTGCTTTCCACAGGCCCAGGAGATCCAATATCTCTTGTCTGCTCCTCTATTGCATGGAGCCAACATGATCAGTTGTGTCCAGCTGCCCAGCAAAGGAGAACTGCTAGGTGTACTCACCATGCTGGGCAATCAGGAAAAGGCATTTAAAAAATAATGGGTATTTTTGAGGAAGTGTGTGGTTTCCAATCTCTGTGACCCTTTGGCAATGGAATTCACCATTGTTACCACAGTGGTCACTGATGCAGGGTATGGGGCATTGTGTCAGGGTCGACGCAAATCAATCAGTGTCTACTCTCGTGCTGCGTCAACCTCAGTAGGTTGACCATAAGTCATCACTTTTTGGGATGGGGAGTGTGGTGGTTTTAATGTTGCTGTAATGGGGCACTTATTTTGGCCGAAGACCAATTTGAGCATAGACACATACAGAATAGGTCAACGTAGGGTGACTTGTGTTGTAGCATAGACTGGGCCTTGATAACTTCTATTTTCTAAAGATGCTTTCCACCAGGATTCTTGCTTCTGGAACTTGGCTTCCTAGTATGAAACTGTCAGAACTCCCGCAACTTTTTTTTTTTTTTTTTTTTTGGTACAAGCAGTAATTGACTAAATGCTGACAGTCAAAGGCTCACTCCTTTTGAAAAGAAAATGATGCTCTTAAACTTTGCTCTCAATATCCATAGGCTATAAAATGTAAATGAAGTGTTGATCTGTTTAAAAACATGACATATTTGCTTAAACTTAGGCTTGTATTGGTTTGGAAATGTAATCATTCTCTTTTCTTGGTGAGGTGGAAATCAAAGGTGGAAGGCATGACTACTACAATGTGCTTCAGAACAAGAGTCTGGAGAAAACCTACATAGAGAATGGAAAAGAGCTTGGAATGGAATTCCTTGCAGATGAGTCTTTTTTGAATGGTCCATCAGGTAACCTTGGAAATTGTTTTTATCTCATTTTTGAGGTGAGATGTCTCAAAAGTTGCTTTGACTATTAGCTGACTTAAAATGTCAGAACTTGATCAGGATTTCTTATTAACTGCCTATATTCCAAGTGGAAATGGGGGGAGAACGGGAAATTAAGTGAAGATAACTTTGATCAGTAAGGAAGGCAAATGACTAAATCACACTCTTCAAAGGGACTATATTTACCTATACTTTCATGTTGATTACTGCAAATTTGTTTGTATAGGTGAAACCCCAAGTTCTAAAAATGAATGGCAAAGTATAGCTTTTTTCTAAAAATCCTAAATTAGACCACAAAATGCCCAAAAAATCATTTCTGTCACCGACATCCAAAGTGTGTAGAATTTAGTGAGGAAATGCTGGGGAGATTCTCACTGTAGAGTCTTGGTCTTCCATCACAAAACAGGTGGAATGCCCAAAGCTGTTAAATTCTCTTGGTCCATAAAGGCAATGGTAGCAAGAAAGAGCATGAATTCCCTACTAGTGGTGTTCACTCACCCCTCCTGATCTTAACAATTGCATTCAGAACCTTCCAGCTTTGACCATGGTCCCCTGCGAAAGCTGCCCCTTTCTAGCTACTCTTGGTCTAGCTTTTCTTCATCCCATCCAGCATTAATGGCATTGGATATCTTTTACTGTGTTCCTCCTGGCCTTCATTCAGATTGGTGGGTCTTCACAACTTTTTGTGTTGCTCTTTCGTTGTCATGGTGGGAAATGGGAGAAACCCAGGAACTCTGACTTAGGAACTGGCCTTTGGAGACCTTGAAACTCAAGTTTCTCTATGGCCTGGCCTTTATTTTGTGTACTGAATGTTTCTGTCACTATTTATAAGGTCTCTGCTTCTTTTAAGGTAAGAGGTTTAATGGCTTAAAGGTTGAATGTGGATTCAATATATTCTTTTAGGATATCTGTTCTCACAGTTGACAGAGAAGGAAGACAGCTCAGTTGCTTCTGCAGTGTCTGTATAGCAGAGAAGTCAAACGTGCAAATCTGCTTGCAGGTATTGCCCTAGGAGATCAAGCATTTTGAAGAATTACTAAAATCTCTCAAATTGCGCACTCCAGTACTATGCTTATCTGGCACAGAACTAGGCTTGAGTGAAGGAGAAACCCCTAAGTGTGAACCTGATCTGGCTTTGACTTGGTGCCATTATGGCTTTCAGTGCTGTGACCCAATTCTCCTTACACCCTGTGGTGTAGCTTCACTACAATATCTTTTTTTTTATTCCTTCAAGACAAACAGCTTCGTGTGCATGAGACCCCAACAATTGAGATGGTAGCATACTTTGACTTGTCAGAATGAAGCAGAGCCTCCACATAAGACACTGAGGCAGGTTGTGAGGAAGCCAGCAGTTCTCGAAAACATCACTGTTAAAAGCTAGGACTCCATAGTGAAGCTTCTTGGAAATCTTTGGATTTTCCCTCCTCCATTCATGTTTGTGAGAGAGGTAGATGATGATTTTGGGGTTCTGTTATATGCTCAGTGATCTTACCAAAGTTTCAGTATCCACTTCAAGGCACACTTCTGCTCCTTTAGTAGTTGGACCTCTTGGTTCACTCCTCTGTTGAAGTAGGCACAGCACCGTGGCCACAAAGGCTGCATCTCCACAATAGAGACTGCCACAAGCCAATGTTAATGTTTCCTGGATCAAATTTGACTACCTAGGCATCTACTAGAAAGGTCAAGCCACTTGTCTGACAGCAGTCTGATTAGCTGGTGGCAGAGACCTGTTGCTTGGATGCATCGTGATCAGAAGACTTCTGATAGAAATAGTATACCTCTATAGACGAACACAAGATGGTAAAAAGAAGGGAAAAACCTAACATTACCCAGTTTTTGAAAAAGTTGTCTGACAGCATGGTTTGAGTTGATAATGTTGTCAACGTAGGCTCATCACAAATAATTTCTTTCTAAGTCCAGTAGTGAGATGATCGTCAGAAGATGGGTAGCCATTTACCTCTTTGCCAGCAACAGCAAGAAGGATGCCTATAGTTCTGCTCCAAAGGAGGTATGCATAGGAAATCTCTTATGGATCACTTCTGATGTGCTGGGGCAAAAAGTACTAAGATTCTCTTAATCTGATTTGAATTTGGCAATACGAGCACATAGAACTCCTGGAGCCTCCGTTTTGTCTTCCCAGGTCTCTGAACTGTTGACTAAGAAGATGGTTTTACAATCTGGGCCTTGAATACATCTGATACGTGCTATGCCAAAACTAGGGTTTATTCAGACCACGCTACTAAAGTGGTAAAGGTTCATTGTTTGGGCAAGAGGAGATGATGTTTCTGTTCTACCTCCATTTTGTCTATTGTGGACTACTTGCTCCACCTAAAGTCTTACGCTTTCTGTTCTCAGTGTATGAGATGAAGATTCTCAAGTCTCTTTATTGGCAATCTGTCTCCTTCCAAAGGAAAGTTGTAGTCTTCTTCAAGACTTAGTGGTGGATTGACTGAAGGAACTAGTAATGCCTTCCTTCCAGTCAAAGACCTTGTCTTGACATGGATCTGTCGGTGCTTGATAGAGGTATTTTTTGAGTCTGAGAGAACCCTTTATTTAATCTATCCTCACAGATGAATTTTCTAATGCCAGTCACAGTTGTGAGAAGAGTGAGCTGTGAGTTCTAATAGGAATTCCTCTTTCACAAATTCTTCCCAAAACCTCATTCTCACCAATGGGAAAACTAGACTCCATATATGGATAGGACATGTCATTCAGCAAGTAGGAAACACTTCGTAACTCTCTTGAATGATCAGTATGAAGGGAATCCCATTTCCAATCAGCGCCTGTCTAAATGGCACATGCTGTGCATTGAGATACTATGCTTACCTCAAGATGTTATAACTCCCTTGACCAGGAGGGTGAGACCTCGCTGATGTCATGTTTACAATGGGAACATTAGACACATCTACAGGACTGCTGTGTGGCATCTTTACAAAACATTAATCTCTTGATTTGGCATCTACAAGTGACCTTACTTTCCAAGGGCTCTTTTGGAATCCTTGTTTTGCTAGAATTCCTCAGCCCTACTTTGAGTTGTACAGTTTAGACTCCCACAAATGAGGATAGAAGCCACAGAAATTGCTGCTTACTGTGGTATCCAAGTTCTTCAAGAACGTTGCTTTTGTATATTCACACTTGAGGGATGGCACCAGCCTGGTGCTGCTGAGCTTTGGAAGCCTTCTAGAAAACAGTAACTAGTGGATTTCCACAAGTGCCTGATTGTGGGCACAGATCCTTGGGCACAGTGGTTATAGAAGGTTTGTGCATCCCCAGTCATCTCAAATCCTGCCATTAACCCCAAAGAGGAACAGATCTCTATAAAACTCTACACTTACTGATCTGTGTTGTGAGGAGGCACCTGTATTTCAGTGAACTTGTTCCATGTGCACTGCTGTTAAATAGAAGTGCAAAATCAAGTAAGTATCGACTCTTTGTTTAATACCATGACCAGATATGATGTTCTAGACAGTGATACTGTACTGTTTTACTACAGTTCAGGTGTGCATCCCAGATGTTTTTATTTGTCTTAAAAGCTGTACATTATAATATTTGTTCATTGAGCAAGCTTGTTTGTCTCTTTCTAGGTTCCACCGACTTTGGGAATGTTACATATGTGGTTCCTGGGATTCATCCCTATTTTTACATTGGCTCAGATGCATTGAACCATACCGAGCCATACACTGCAGCTTCAGGTAATTGCTTTTGAAGTGAACAGGGCTCTAATTTATACGTGTTCTTTGAAACTTTAAATATAGAAGAATATCCACTAACACTTTATGGTTAAAGCCACATTCAATAAAGTACTAGTCCTATAGTGTGCCTCATACTGTTTTGAAGAATATCATCCTATTTTACTTCTCTCCTATAAAAGGTTGCCTTTAAATCTTGCATTATAGGATGGAAATTGAACAGCTATTAATTAGCTTGCTAGAAATATTCTTGCAATTGTTGGAGACTAAAATACTCCAATATAAATAATAGTTAAGAGGATGTATATAAAACATTGGTTTTGATCCATTAGTATTTACTACAAATTAACCAACAGTAACCCACCAAAATACAAACACTTGGCAGAGCTGGAGATGCAGAAGATGAAGTGCTTGTCATGTTGAGCACTGGTTTTGGATCCTGCTATAGTAAGCCTGTAAAGTTTTAGGTGCTCAGGTATTACAATGAGCACATAAGTACGTAGATAGCAATGGTATTTATTCAGTAAGTATTTCAAGAATTAACTGTATGCTCTTAACAAAAAAAATCAAATTGCTATACAGTTGTTCCTCAATCACAATGGTAACTTTTAAAAGCTGGAACAGCATAGAAACTAAAATTGGCTGGAGAATACTTGTCATATTTTTCAAATTTGAAAATTGAGTGGTGGTAGGTGTCTCATATTTAAAGTTGAAGCTAGCTTCCTGTTAGAAGCCTGACTTTCTTCTTCAAGTTTGTACCCCACAGTTATTCAGAAAGAAATCTGATCTTCCTGAAATTGTGCATGTTGCATCTTATTTTTTGGGAAGTTTAGTTGAAAATCAGGAAAGAAATTTTTAAGTTATCGTGGTCTGAAAACATACCCAAAGTTAACTTTTTTGAAAACTTCAATTTAGAGTTTATCTCTGATATGGCTTAGTCTAGAAACTCTCCTTTTTGTTTGGGTTCCCTGAGATGTCTTTCAGTATTTTTTAGAGGGTTAATGCACAATGCTTTGTATGTTAACGAATTTTTGCCCTAGCTTAAAATATCTTCATCTTTCTGTTGCTGTCTGGGTTTTTTAAATCAGGCTGGAAGCTCTGGTTTTTGACTCACTCTATGTTAGCAGCATTGCTGCCTAGCCATGCCAGTCATTTGTCAAACCATAACTTACACTTCCTCGAGTGCTGGTCCCTATGTGTATTCCACACCTGGGCATGCATGCATACCCCGAGACCAGGAGAATCTTGCAAACAGCCTCCGTTGGTCCACACCTTTGCCCTAATTCTCCTCTTGCTCTGCGCCAAGAATATAAGGGGAAGTGTGGACCAACTGCCTCTTAGTTCCTTCTTCCTGCTGCATGGCCTGAGTCAGAATCCTCCAGTGTCCAGAGGTATTTTTGCATCAAGTTTGTCTTCATCTTTGTAAATATAATTGAATATAGTTCCTTAGTGATTTTCTTAGTTGGTTTTTTTTGTATAGTTAGTGTAGCTTATTTTACTCATCCCAATGACCTTATTTTGTCTCCCCTTTCAGGAGTAGGACTCTGCTAGGAATTTTGGGATTTGAAAAAACTCCTGCCCCTGCCATGTCCCATTCAGTGATGACCACCAGTGCTCCCTTTACTGCCTTGGAGAGGCACATATTTCTGCCAAGTGCAGTATCTGTTGCTTGGTCCCACCCTGAGGGGAGAGTAGAGTTCTGACTGAGGAAGTACCTCATGGGGGGGAAGAAAACATGAGACCCCAGTCAGATCCAGGCCAGGGAGACTGCCTTCTCTGCATCATATGGAGACCTCAAGTAGTGCCCCTGTTTCAGGCTTCACACGGGTTTAAAAACAGGTCCCCCTCTAATCAAACGTCCAGGAGAAGGGATTTTTTTTTTCTTTTTTACTTCTTCCAAGTAGGGTGAGTCTTTGTTTGCAGGTCCCAAGAACTTTAGTCGGCCTAGGCCTTCCGACTATGAAGGGAAAGCACACAAGAGCAAAGCCAGTGCTGACTGCAATCTCTAATAAGTCAAAGGACCATCAACTACCAATGAAGAGCTCCAGACAGGACCCTCTCTCCACAGCCGTACCCAGGCAGTCCCAAAAGGACACACTGGATCTGTAATGGCACTGAATCTGGCAGAACGACAACCGGGACTCCTTGTACTACAGGAAGAACTGTGACATATGCTACCACAAAGGATATCTTAGTCTTCCTAGTCCTCCAATATCCTCTTCTTTCAAGCCTGGTTCTTCTGAATTACATATTTATCCCAGAAGAGGATGCGCCTGAAGAAGTCATTCCCTTATTTCTTCACAAGCTGGAATTTACTCCCACTGATACTGGCAGTACCATCATTGGAGTTAGATATGGCATTCTTATTGGCTGAATCCGATGCTTAAAATGAACATAACTTAAGGAAGTTAGCACAGACAGGGCTTCCAAGAGATCGTGGGTACCCAATGCCCTAGGGTCCACCCCAACCAACCTTTGACCCTTCAGATTGACCCTATTGGGAACCCTGGGACCCTTATGCACTATACCCGAGATCCATATGCTCTATCAGAGACTCTCACCATCTCTTTCCTTTTGGATGACAACAGCCAGCTCCACAGGATACGTGGAAGAGGAAGATTATGAATTAGATCCACCATGCGGTACCCCAAGTATATCATCTTCCTCACCGGATGAGACAATTGGCCCTTCTTCAGCCCCCTCGTGACCATAGGCAATAACAAGGGCTATTGCAAAGGGTGGCAGCAGAGCTTCAGATTTTTTTAAGGAAGTTCAAGATACTCAACCCAAGCTCTTGAGCATTCTGCAGCCCACCAGACCCAGTTGGGTAGCACTCCCAGCAAATGCCATTATGGAACCAGTTGGAGTGGTATGGCATTCACCCACAATGTGTACCTCTATTCCTAAAATGGCTGAGAAACACTACTTTGTGTCTGCAAAAGGAGCAGAAATCTTTAACTCGCCCTGATTCCAGACTCTCTAGTAGTACAAGCAGCTATGGAAAGATTTAAGGCAGCAACACGCCAGGGCTACTCCTTCCGATAAGGGAGCTAAACATCTTAACCTTCTGGGGAGGAAGGTATTGACATCCACCAGCCTTCTATTCAGAATTCCTAACTACTAGACCCTGTTAGCGAAATATGATTTTATGAACTATTCAGTTACTAGATTTCAAAGATGAAACTCCCCAGGACAGGGCTCAATTCCCAAGCCCTTTGTTGAGGAAGGTAGACGTGTCTGTAACCTCTCATTCTGCAGTGGGTGCAGCCGATACCACATCAAAATCTATGATGACTGCAATAGTAATGCAGTGGGAGTCATGGCTCCACTTTTTGGGGTTTCCCAGGGAGGTTCAAAACAGCACAGAGGACTTGTCCTATGAAACCAATCTCTTCAGTGAGAAGGACCATCACTTTACACTTATTTAAAAACAAAAAACAAAATCCTACACACTCCAGGTCAACCTTCTCTTCCCTGGGCACCTGTATTCCAGCTTTGAAGAGGAATCACTGCAAACAATCATATATGCCAAGGGCTTTACCACAGCTTTTCTACCACCAGTGACCATACAAACCACCCTGCAAGTGACAAAAAGGTCCAGAGGCCAAGATAGGCAGGAAGCAAGGAAATAAAACTCCAAAACACTTAAAGCAGAGTTAAGATTAAATTGCATCGTTTATCTATATGCATTCCATCATGGCCCCTTCAAGCTTGTTATAAAAATGGAGTGGCAAAGAGGAGGGTGGAGCTGGTGGTGTGTGTGGCTGGATGCGCAGGGCTGGGAATGTGGGGGCAGAGCGCTTTACTGCATTTACTGTTAGATGTAGCTGTACTGAATGGTGGAGGGATTAGCTGGAGCAGGTTGGCACAGCTGTCACTGTGATATGCAGAATAGTGCATGTGTACCTTGAGGGATCAACTATGCCTCATTTAGTGCTGAGTTCTCTAGGCTGTGCTAGTAACAGTGACCAACGGTGGTTTTGTCATGGGGATTGTCAATATGGGGGGTTTGGCATATGTGACTCTGGGGCTTAGTGAAGGTAGTGTGTCAGAAGCAGTCCTCCGGGCAAGGGTGAAGAAGTGGTAATGTTTGTCACCCAAGCTAAAACTGAGTTTTGCTTTAACCAAAATGTCCTACAGTTGTCATGTGTTCTGGTTCCAACCCATTCTGGAGAGAGAGAGAGAGAGTGTGTGTGTGTGTGTGTTGGGATGTCACTTGAGGACAGCAGAGATAAAGGTGCATTGCAGTGGTGGTATGTACTGTAAATTTTTAAGTATCAGAGGGGTAGCCGTGTTAGTCTGAATCTGTAAAAGCAGCAGAGAATCCTGTGGCACCTTATAGACTAACAGACATTTTGGATCATGNGAGAATCCTGTGGCACCTTATAGACTAACAGACATTTTGGATCATGAGCTTTCGTGGGTGAATACCCACTTCGTCAGATGAATGCATTCACCCACGAATGCATTCATCTGACGAAGTGGGTTTTCACCCACGAAAGCTCATGATCCAAAACGTCTGTTAGTCTATAAGGTGCCACAGGATTCTCTGCTGCTTTTGTAAATTTTTATTTTCTGCTTTTCAGGTTTAAGGTTCGCCACTTCACATTCTAGAAGAGTGGACGGCACCACTGGGCAGCCTTACCTCCTTTAATGAAGTGTTTGGGCATTTATTTTTAAAGCTATGTTCTCTCTGCTTTATTGTAGATCTTATCATAAACCCACTCCAGTCCCTTCTGCCTAGCTTCCTGTTACAGGTTTAGAAAAAAATACACATACTGACAGGTTTATATGGCACTGGAAAATAGACGGGATCCTTCAGTTGTTCATTTCCAGGCATTTTACGTTTGTATTTTTCTACAAATAGGACTTTCTGTAAAACAAGTAATATTGGTTTTAGTTAGATGTCACCAAGACTTAGACTTAAAAGGTTGTTCTATTTCCAATAATATTAATTTATTTGAATGCCCTGCTGTTATACAGATTTTTGGTGACTAGATTTTTAACCTGAAGTGGTGTTTTGGTTTTACCACAGGGTCTCAAGAAGCACAGTTCTACACTCTACGTGCAGCAAAAGCTTTGGCAATGACTGCACTAGATGTTATCTTCAAGCCAGATCTGTTGGAAAAAGTCAGAGAAGACTTCAGACAAACGACTCTAAAAGAGAAAGGCCACTTAAATGTAACAGAACAGGGCAAAGAATCTGGCACAGCAGCAGCATGTGCAACACGTTAAACAAAACTAAAACCTAAGTACTTCCACGTTAATGGAATAAATGTTCTACTTGAATTCTAAAGGAGGCAGGACAGGTTTCTTAGCAAGAGGAAAGTTGACTTTCTTCTTTATTTTTTATTTTTTTTTAGGGATATTGAGAAACCAAATGGTCTCATTACTTTCAAAAAAAAATTCGTGTTAAAAATAACCATGTAATTGTAATTTTGCATGCTATAAAATGATACATGCTTTTTGAATCTATTTGGGTGGTTGATCCACAGTGACAGACAATTGGTTGAATGCTTTTGCACAGTAATTCAGTCTACAGCTACAGCATCCACATTTCAGGGTAAGATGGCAGAACCATATAGAAAAGCTCACCTATTAAAAATATCCTAAATACGTTGAGCTGTTATGGTAAACCTTTTGTGGGGAAGGACTGGAGGAGCCGTGTGTTTAAATCTGTACAAGATTTAGAACAACCCCACCCCCTAGCTAAAGTACAAACTTTCAGGGGAAAGTAACATACCAGAGAGGGTAAATCTGTACACTTGAGCCAAAATAAGGTGCCTAAAATAAAATTCTAAGTACTTATGTAGGTGTCTAAATTGGTAGCCTTATTTTTCAGTGGTGCTGAGCTCCTAGAATCTCCCATGGAACTTAATTGGAACTGCATGCTTCCAAAAATCAGGGCTTGCTCATAAGGAGTTCAACTTAGGTCTTGTCTGCAGGAGAAAGCTACACCTGTTTAAAGGTGTCCATTTTTTTTTAAAAGCCAGTTCAGTTAAACTAGTACAAAAGACTTCATAGACACTCCTTATATTTTGATTTAACTTAAGTTTAATAATCTGTTTAAGATAAACCAGAATAAGTGTCCACACACAATTTTGCTTAAGTTGGTTTAAAAACAGCTTAAATTAAAACCAGTGCAATTTTCTCAAACCCAGCATCAAATCTATTTTTTTAAAAATTTGTATTTGTTTATTTATTTTAATTCTTAGCCCTGGTGCTTTGTCATACAGAAATAGGCTCCCCAGCTCTCATTCCTGTCAATTTCCAAATCATGTGTTATTGAAAGACTAGAATTCAACACTAACGTAACCAAGCAAAGAGAACATCTGTGCAAAATGGAATGTAATTAGTATTCTTTCAGATATGTCTGACATAGAGATTTTTTTCCTAATGTTGATGGACAATGGAGTAAATTATATACACCTGCTCTTATATTTCCCCATGTACTTAGTTTCTCTAGTAAATCATAGAACAGTGTTTGTTCAGGTCTTTCTGGAAAACATTATACAAAGTTAAATCACAGAACTTTTTTATTCAAAATGCTGCATGTAAGTGTTGATAATACTAACTGGAAGCTAAGTCCCATACAGTTGCATAACAAATGAACATTTTCATAATCATCTTGTTTAAAAGTTACTTAGATAATAAATCTACCATTTTTTCTTCCTAGAGAAACTTCAATATCTCTGCTGATGTTACACCAGGGATTGGCAACCTTTGGCACGCGGCTTTCCAGGGTAAGCACCCTGGTGGGCTGGGCCAGTTTGTTTACCTGCCGCGTCTGCGGGTTCGGCCAATTGTGGCTCCCACTGGCCACGGTTGCTGCTCCAGGCCAATGGGGGCTGCGGGAAGTGGCATGGGCTGAAGGATGTGCCCGCCAGGGGGCTTACCCTGGCAGGCTGTGTGCCAGAGGCTACTGATCCCTGTGTTTCATTTTCTGGTTTACAGCACATGCATTCTTTTCCCTTTGATCTTTCAGAAATTACATTTTAGGCTACACTATAAAACAGTGGGCCCTGGATTTCTTCAGAGCTTTATAGAAAATGTTGTATCCCAGTATTTATCCAAACACTTCAGTCACTGTCATCAATAGTCCATGCATGGATCCTTTTAGCTAACAGTATTTGTCCTTGGGTTAATAGGAGACTGATTCTTCATCTTATAGCCAATTAAGATCTTGCCTATATCCAAAGTTTTACAGGCTTTGGTTCAGCAGATAAAAATATTGGTTTCCCTGAAGTTCTTCAAGCATCTGTAAGCCCCACTGTGTCAGATGAGGATGTACAAACTCTCATCTCACGGCATTCCCTTTGTTCTGACTGTGAGAATCCCAACCCAAACTAGCTAAAAGCTAAACATAAATGTCTATATTGTCTGTAGCCTTTAGAAATGACAATGCTGCTCTCCCACTTGGTCCATAAAATGCACCCTGCTGGGACCATATGTTGTTCTAACTGGAGGTTTCCTTAATGAATAAAACTGAAATCACTCTCCTGTTTCAAAATTGTTTAAAGTATTGGAGAGGCAGCCCTGACAGCAGATTTATCTTGTCTTGCACTGATCAACTGGAAAGGCCCAAGGTTCAAGGGACAAAATACTGTAAATCTAGGACTTCCTTGAACCTTGGGCCTTTCCAGTTGATCAGCACAAGACCAAAGGGAAAATCTTCATGCTTTATTGGCCTTCATGGATCGTTTTGGGTTTTTTGGTGGTATCTCCTTTAGAAATAGTTGTACGTTGTCACTGAGGTATATATGAGAAAGTGAGTGGAGGTAATATCTTTTATTCGACCAACTTTTGTTGGTGAGAGAGACAAGCTTTTGAGCTTACACAGAGCTCTTCTTCAGGTCTGAGAGAGCTCTTGGTATGCTTGAAAGCTTGTCTCTCTCACCAGTAGAAGTTGGTACAGTAAAAGATATTACCTCACCAACCTTGTCTCTCTAAGGGTATGTCTACACTACAGGATTATTCCAATTTTACAGAAACCAGTTTTTGGAAACATTAAAGTCAAGTGCACGCGGCCACACTAAGCACGTTAATTCGGCGGTGTGTGTCCATGTACCGAGGCTAGCGTCGATTTCTGGAGTGTTGCACTGTGGGTAGCTGTCCCATAGCTATCCCATAGTTCCCGCAGTCTCCCCCGCCCACTGGAATTCTGGGTTGAGATCCCGATGCATGATGGGGCAAAAACAGTGTCGCAGGTGATTCTGGGTAAATGTTGTCACTCAATCCTCCCTCCGTGAAAGCAATGGCAGACAATCATTTCGCGCTCTTTTCCCTGTATTGCCCGGGCAGACGCCATAGCATGGCAACCATGGAGCCCGTTCAGCCTCTTTTTACCAGCTGAAGCACAGAATTAAATCCTTGTAAGAACTAGAAGTTTATCTGTTCTACCTTCTCTACAGTAGGTTAAGTTCAAACAAGTGCTGGTACCCTTTGCAGTTCTAAGCCTTTTTTGTTCTGCAGAGCTGTCAGCGCTACTTGAACCTGTAACTTGACCTCATATTTCTAATTTAGTGTGATATGTAAGGAACTAGTTTTCTTTCAGCATTTAGTTCACGCAGATTGATGTTCATTTCCTACTTGTATGCATCCTATTTTCTGCAGCAATAATAAACCAATTTTGAAAGAATTAATGGACTTCAGGGCAAGTTAAGTGTAGGCCTGTTTATTAATCTGTGCACACTGTATCCTGACGTGATGCTAATGCACAAATGTAGTAATAACACTTACCTCTAAGCCATCTGCAGAAATTATTCTGAGAACTTTACATCTGAGCCCCCACATTGCAATACTGCGTTTTGATGCTTCCTGGCATTTTGCATTATGATATAGCATCCGTATTGGATGACAATGTTTAATTGACATAACATTGCAAACCTTACAAGGCCATTTCAAGATGTGATGATGTGAGTAAAGCGCCTCATCCCATTCATTGGATAAGAGCTTTGGCATTAACTCAGGCTTTGTGGATTGCAATGTTCTTGTGATTTTTCTAGGCACCTCAAAGTGGGGCATTGCAATGCTCAGAGTCACAGCATCTAACTCCAGTGCAATATCTTTCCTTTCCCCTCTCCTGGCAGTTCCTTTGGAAGTGGCATAGGTGAGGAATATTTCTCCTTCCTCCTCCTCATACTGCGTTTATACACATCTGTTTCTCCTCTATTTGGGATGTGTGAGGCAAGGAGAATTGTGTTCAGTTATACAATGTGAAGGTTAATTATAGGCCAGTGCCTAAATTTTTGGAAAATTTTACCTGCCAGGTGGGTGCTCTAAGCTACAGAGTTAATTCTCTTGCTGCCCCAATGAGTGTGCCACTGTGGATAAATGTTTAAATACTCATTGGGCCAGCCAGAGAAAGACTCTAGCCTGGAGCTAGACCCAGGGTCCAGTCCTCCTGGTCCAATCACTCTTTATTATACATAGCAGAACAGCTTCAACAGGAGAGACTAAAGGAGCCCCCTCCCTTCACCCATAAGACTATCTCATAACTCAGTGGTTAGAGTACACTCCTGAGAAGTGGGAAACAACTGTTCAAATCCTCTCTTGTCCATTAAGTATGCATGGAGAGGAATTGAACCTGGGTTTCCCATATCCTAGGTGAGTGCAGTAGATGAGAAGTTATAAAGTGGGCTGCTCCTCTTCCAGTTACTTTTATGTGGAATGAGGCAGGTGCCTAACTCATTCCTACAAGAAATGCCTTAGACACTTAAGCTATCTAACTCCAAAAGAAGGGTTCTTTTTCATGGATCACTTAGAGATAGGCAGGCTCAACACACAACCCTCTCTCTGGCATTTTCCATTGGCTAGCATAAGTGGCTCCCCACCTAGCCTGCTGACTTCCGTGGGTTGCATTCTAAAGCGCCTCATCCCATTCATTGGATAAGAGCTTTGGCATTAACTCAGGCTTTGTGGATTGCAATGTTCTTGTGATTTTTCTAGGCACCTCAAAGTGAGGCATTGCAATGCTGAGAGTCACAGCATCTAAGTCCCTTTGTGGATCTGGGCTTAAGTGACCTGGGAGCACAAGTCCAATTGACTTTCGATTACCTGTGCTCCTGAATCATGTTGCCATTTTTGAAAACCCCATGTGGTGTGTCTTTCTAGGTTTTTATTGCTATAACAGCTTCCTCTTTCCCCCAGTTCTCTGTTTACAGTTTATTCAAAGTACCCTCAGTTTTGAAAAATACTGGAACATCTTCGGCATAAATATTCAATTGTACCAATTATTCAAAATGCATTACTAGCTGTAACTATTTACTTGAAGTTGAATAAATGTGACACCTAAGTGCAGCATATTTAAATTAAGGTTGCAGGATCCATATAAAACTCTTTGTGATGAATTTATACCTCTTCATGTCTAATAACCTGCAGTGCTCTGATAAATATCCATCCTAGAACTTGAGCAAAAGATGTGCCTAGAAAGCAAAAGCAGCCTATGAAACACCTCTGTAGAGAAGGCCTCCTTTCATGAAGCTGTTTTTGAGGAAGAGAGAACTTGTACGTTACAAAACAGGTACTTCAGCTGGTTATAAGGGTAGGGTATCCTTTCATCAAAGCTTATTGTATATCAGGTATGCTTTTTACTTATGTTTTCTAGTAAATCATTGCTGTTCTGCTATCACTGTTGCTTTTGATTGTGCAATAAGCTTTTGGTGATGTGCAGTGTATTCAGTACACGTTAAATCTTAAGTAAAAATAAACTGTGTTTAGTGGCTATGGTGGTTTGAGTACTTATTGTTTTGGTTTAATAACTCAGAATAAAGAACAAAGGTGGCAGATGAATGTTGTTTAAAATAGTCTTGTACTGTTCTCATACTGGCCAAGTCTGTTGGAATACTTGACGGGCTAAGTGCTACTGTGCATTTGCTGACTGAGTTTTGGAAGGTAACTGATGTACACCTCCGTTCTGTAACACACATTTTGTGTGTGTGTGTGGGGGGGGTGGGATAGAGAAAAGGACAAACCACATCTATTTTAAACAAGCACTTGCAATGTATGCCTAGCAGCATTTTGTGCCACCATGTGAAATACAGGTTTTCATTATGATATCTCTTGCTTTTTTGAACTAGGATCATGTTTTATCTGTAGATATGATCCAGATAGATCATATGTTTGGCCTGTGGACTGGCTCTGGCCTTCTAGGCTCTCTTTCAGGTCATCATTCTTCAGTGATCCATAGCTGCCTGCCTTGCAGATAGCTCAACAGGGCTCAACTTGTCTCCGTTCTCTCACCTCGCAAGTGAGCTATGGGATATTCTGATGTGGGCCTCTCTCATTCTCTCCTGATGAAGCTGTTCCACTGAGGATAAATAATTGAGTCATTGGGGCAGGGGGACTGGACTCGTTGCCACTTCCCAGATGGATGCTCTAACCACCAGGATACAGAGTCATTCTCTCTCTGGTCCTATGACTTTTAGGGCTTGTTCTACGCTACAGGCTGGATTGACGGGCAGCAGTCGATTCAGCGGGGGTTGATTTATTGCATCTAGTCTAGATGCGATAAGTTGACTGAGCGCTCTCCCGTCGACTCCGGTACTCCACCAGGGTGAGAGGTGCAGGCAGAGTCGACGGGAGTGTCAGCCATCGACTTACTGCAGTAAGTAGATCTAAGTACATTGACTTCAGCTACATTATTTACATAGCTGAAGTTGCGTAATTTAGATCGATTTCCTCCTCTCCCCCCCTCCCCTGTAGACGAGGCCTTCAGTATTTATCCACCGTGGATAGACAGCCCAGACTTGGGCATCTGTATGCAAGAGAGGCTTAAGAGGACCCATCCTTCTTGTCAGTATCTCCCAATGACACTCTTAGGCAGCTCCCCACCTAGCGTTTTGACTTTTGTGAATCATGTTCTAAGGTCCCTCTCTCTCCCTATTCATTGTATAGGGATGTCCGTGCCAAACTCAGGCTTTGTGGCTTATATTGGTGGTGTGATTTTCTAGGCACCTAAAAGTTAGGTGATACAACATTCAGCATCACAGTACGTAGGGTCTTTTGTAGATCTGGGGCTCTGCCCAGAATAGAGGCTCATGAGCACTCCGTTCCCCACACAGCTTTACCATCATGGGATGCCGAGAGAAATCCTTTCCTGTGTTCAAAATACTCTTGGGTGTACTGAGTAAAGCCCCATGAGAAGGTATTAGGTCTCTCCTAAAGCACTCAAATGGCTGCTAGACAGCCTGGGGGAGCAGGCAGGCATTCCCACAAACAGGATATTTGTCCCCCCTACCTGTCCTTGGTTGAGTGATCCTTAGAATAAACAGTTTGCTACCTCACTGCATATAAAGTGCCTGGGGAAGTACCATAATTCATCAACCTTCTCTCCCTGCCCACGCCAAAATACATTGAACCCTGCATGAATCATTGTCTTGTCCCTCAAACAAAATAATATAGAGTTTCCTCTGAGTACTTCACAAGACCTGGGGATGTTAAACTAAGATTTTATATAAAAACAAAGATACTCCATATGCTTAGGAACCTAAGGTTGGTGTAGTAGTAGCTCCACCCGTGAAACAGTCACACTTTCTGAAGGCAACTTCCTTCCAAAAGATTCCAGAGACCAGAAGAGTGAGGACACATTACACAGCAATTTCAAATCCTTGACTGTAGCAATTTAGAAGACAAGTATTCCTGATTTAGTAAGGAAAGCCTATTTGGTGGCAAACAAGTGGCTTGTCTAAGGATACAATCCTTACTGTTAGTGTGAGAGATTGTGGGTTTGCCGTCTGATCAAAATTTTGCAGTGGTGCATAAAATATTCTTCCTTGACAATTTTCCTGTGTCTTTGTGTGATTTGTGACAAGTGCGATGTCTACAAGAAGACATTGCTACACCCATTTATAGCAATAAACCATCCCAAACATCTAACCTGTAGATCCGAATTTACAAATGAAAGGCTTTCTAAGGAAACATTTAAAGAAATTAATATCTGAGAATGCAGAGAGGCCTCCTTCCTGACTATCAAATCCAGTATTGCAATCCTTGCTACTTACATAAATGGTATTCAATAAAAGACTGTTCCCCCTAGCAGAAGGAAAAATCTAGAAGAGAGGGTCCCAAAGAAGATTTCAATACCTTTTCTTCCTAAACCAATTAAATCCTCACCATGACGATAGACAAGTGAGCATTTATGTGGAACAGCTAACAATTCCTGTACAACACTTCCCTTTGACTTACCCCTAGTCATCACAGCAAGGCTCAGGTTGCAAGCTATGCATTCACTGACAACATCCTAATCTGGGTCTTGCCCAGCGAAACAGATCAACTCATCACTTGACACCTGTTGGAAAGAATGTATACCTGCTGAATGCCAAACCAATTTTCACTCTAGACCTTGCATAGTCATGCAAGAATGTATACCTGCCAGTTGTTGAATGTCAAACACTCTATGCAGAGACCTGCTCTTCCCAGGGTTCAAAATAGGCGTGGTTCTAGTCATATCTGTACTACTGTAGTAAAGGTTATAAAAGACCCCATACTGCATTTTATCAGTTGTTTCCCGGCAGTGGCCAGCCATAACCAATTATCTCCATCAGCTAGGATTGCTGGTGCCAGACACTGGTATCATCGCCTTAGTAAGATTTTACGAAACAGGTCTCCAGACATTCCTTGTGAGGACATGGAACACTGCCACTACTGGGCACAATGCAAAATTGGGTGGCATTCCCATGTCGTGTCTGAAGGTAGGGAGTAGATAAGTACAAACATGCTGAATGCCAAACCAATTTTCACTCTAGACCTTGCATAGTCATTCTGGAAGCAAGCCTTGCAGGCTGGGGAGCATACCACGAAGATTTATGGTCCCTCACATAGGAAAAAAGGAAGTAACTAGTTCTCTCAAGATCACACCTTGTATTGTACATATTTCCAAAGTTGGAGTTCGCATCCTTTTAGTTCACTTCAGTAGCTCTATCAGTGGTATGCCTGGGGGTGGAGAGGAAAATGGGAGCGACCTAGCCGGTTTTCCAGGTGAAAGAGGAGTGATTTTGTGACTCTGAGTGAGTTGTTTATTGTATGATTGCTTGCTAGCCGTGTGCCTGCTTGACTGAAATTTATAATGTGGTCTGTTTTGGGGACTGTGTCCTGAGCCTACTGGCCTGCTAGGCAAGGCTGAGAACTCCCTACTGAGGCACTAGTCTGCCATCCTATGATCCCTAATCCCTTTAAGATGCTTTGACAAGGGGACAGGGCTAACTCAGAGAACAGAGGTTTAAAAAACCAGTTCCTAAGCAACCCCTCTCCAAAGAACAAACAAAACCCAGCAAGTGTAAAAATAATGGAGACAGAAATCCAGCAGCAGAGTGGGACTGAATGCAGCATGTACAATTACCTGCCCTGTGTGCAGATGGCGTAGATGTGCATTCAGTGCAAGCAGCTTATGGCCCTCAGAGACCTCACACTGAGGATACCCTTCTAGAGGAGAGGATCCCTATTATTAGGAAGAGACAGGTAATAGTAATGGGTGATTCAGTTATTAGAAATATAAATAGTTGTTTGTGATAACTGGGATAACTGCATGGTGAAACAGTTTCAGATCTCTCAAGACCTGTAAATTGATGCATGAGCAGTGCTGGAGAGGAGCCAGGGGTCTTCCTTCTGGCCAGGTTACTACAGTTTGCCCCTTCCAGGGTAACAAAGATCCACTGGACAAACAGGCAGTGTTCTGATCAACCACGACTGTGCCACTTCCCCAGCAGCTGGTAGGGAAACTCAGGCCTGCCCACTAGTCCAGGCTCCAGCCCAGGGACCCTATGTCTAGTAACCAATTACTTGCTTAATACAAAAACCTTAGCTTTGTTAAGTCCCTTAACTCTGTACTTGCTGCTCTTTGGAAAGTAGAATGGTTCTGTGACCTGCAACGTGAGGAGGTCAGACTAGATGATCTCGATGGTCCCTTCTGGCCTCAAAATCTATGGGTCTGTGTACTAAGCTACAACCTACCTGGCCTTGAAATTCAGTGTATTAATTGCTTTTATGTATTGTTTGCAACAGGTTTAATTCTGATAAATGGCAGAATCTCTGCTACATGCTGCCCCCACGGCAGGTGTACAGTCTGTGTTCTAACCTTGTTTGGTCTTCACTCATCCGTGCACACTCAGTGCTGCCATGTGGGAGAGTATGAGAAAAGTGAGCCTTAGGGACCTGCTTGCTCCTCAGACCTAAGCAAGATTTTAGATCTGTTCAGTGCAGACTTAGCCACTACTCTCAGACATGAGGCAGGTGTGAGAGGAAGTATACTGGGACTTGGGTTGTTATGGGGTGATTTTTTTTTGCTGGAGAAGGGAAATAAGGAGTCAGTGTCTTTTCAGCCTGCTTCCAGTTATTTTATCTGTTTCTCTGACTGGTGTTGCCTCTAGCTACTTCATCCCTGCTGTTCCACCCAAGTAATAATTTAGCATGCAGTAGCAGCGCCCATCTTGCTGAAAAGTGACAGTTTGTGGCACTGAAAGCATGGCGGCCTGATGTAAGAGATTTTTATTAATTATGTAGCTAGACTGAGGCCTTCACTTTCTCCTGGGCTGTTAATCCAGAAATGTTAACAAGCACAAAAATTACAAGTGAGCAAGGATCTGTCAAAGCTTCTGCCCACACAACCTGCCAGTGCATTTCAACCCAGATGTAGTGAGACCACTATGAATACGTAAATACACACACATCCAGTTTTCTTTTAATCTGTAGCAGGAGGGCAGGCAAGGATCTAGGCAGATGCTATACAGTGAAATAAACAAAATAGCTTAAGGGAAAACACCATTTTTCTTACTTTAATAGCCTTACTGAGTGTTAGAAGAAAATGGCAACCATCTCTACCAGGGCCTGACCTTGTGAGGTGCTCAGCACATTTTTAGATGAAACCTAGTGCTTAGTCTGAGATTACTGAGCATCCTTGACTCCCATTAAAACCAATGAATGGGAGGATATTTAGCATATTGCAGCACTGAGCATCTGGTAAATCATCAGGAAGTTGGGCTGAAATCGCTTCTCGGCCAGGTGGCTGAGGGGTGAAAACATTATCTAATGTTCTTCTAAACAGTGGGAATGAGGATTAGGACACTGTGATGGGGCGCCACTCACCACATTGGTGACTCCTGAGGATATCTCAGTTCTAGAGTTTAGCCACTTCTCCAATGGTGACAGCAGTCAACTGTCTAGCCACTTTCCCATTGGCTACAGCACCATTCTCATCCTCACTTCAGGGCCTCAGCCTGCCAGTCCTAGCAATCAGCCAGCCAAGAGCTCCCGCTCCCTCCTCTGTTCCTGACCAGCACTGCTGTGTCTAGGGGCTAACTTTCCTCCACCAGCCAGGCTGCTCCCCTTGAGCTCCAGGGAGTAACCGACCTGGCTCTGCCCTGCAGCTCTTTTTATATGGGCCTGAATGGCCATTCCTTGCAGTCTTTCTCTAATTGGCTGCTTCCTGTGCAGCTTCTCTAGGGTCTATTAACCATTTCCCTGCCAGTGTGGGGCAGACACCCTATCACAGACACCTAGACAATCTAGGATGGAAGCTTAATACAGGCGCGGCTCCAGGCACCAGCACGCCAAGCGAGTGCTTGGGGCAGCAAGCCACGGGGGGCGCTCTGCCAGTCGCCTCAAGGGTAGCAGGCAGGCTGCCTTCTGTGGCATGCCTGCAGAGGGTCCAATGGTCCTGCGGCTTTGGCGGACCTCCGCAGGCTGCCGCCGAATTTGCGGGACCGGGGACCTCCCGCAGGCAAGCCGCTGAAGGCAGCCTGCCTGCTGTGTTTGGGGCAGCAAAATGCCTAGAGTCGCCCCTGTTAATACATCTTCTCACTTATAATTTCAGTCCAGTCTTCTTATTACAGTCCTAGCTCTGATGTCCTAAGCCCTTTCAAACCACTAGTCTCAATAGAAATTAAGGGCATTCAGCACTGGCAGGATTAGGTCCTTGAGAAGAAAAGATACTATGGATATTAATAAATTCATGGAGATACAGTTTTAGAATTTTGAGGAGAAAACACACAATGCTGGACATATGCAAAGTTTTATTATGAGTTTGAGTTTTCCCAGAAATAAATTAAAAAACAAACAACTAGTAACCATTATGAAAATGAATGATCTTATGCAAAAATGTACACTGGAAGGTTGAAAACCAAAAAGCAACTTTTTTTTTCTTTTTTATGATTATGAGTCTTAAAATCAAGCACTGGCTTTATATAACATAGCCTGTTCTCATGGAAAAGATATATTTATATACAATACAACCAAAAAGGCACTAGAGCTGAAAATATAGCCGTATAAATAAAGTAGCAATGTAAATTCAGATTTGCGATTTGGACAATTTAATTGGAAAGATCCATGATAGGTGAGATTTTCAAAGGCACAAAAGGCAGTTAGGCATCCTATGAAAATCAGTGTGAGTTGGGTACCTAACTCATTTGTATCCTTGAAAGCCTCCCTCATTATTATGTGGTCAGAGGTCAAAGAATTTGTATATTACTATTTGGTGAGCTATTAAACCATTTAAGTAATGGTTCAACAAACAAACCAGGTACAGGTTATGTGTTTAAATAATTAACACAGCAAATATTTGAATTCTTTAGTGTAAGGTTTTGCAATCCTGCTTACAAAATGTCAACATTGTAACAATGGAAACAATTGTTCTTGATCACACTGAAGGGCCGAGCACCTTACTGTGCAAGTAATAACAATGAAATCTATGGGACTCTTCATGGAGTAAGATACTACAGTATTCTGGTCCTTAGCTTTTCAATTGTTCTCTCAAATGTAACATTTTTCCCTTTATTCAGTTCAAACTATGTCCTTGTAAGAAAGTAATTTCTTTATTATCTGGGAAAGTGCTTAAGAGTTAATAAGACAGCAAAACAATATATGTATGTGTATAATCTCATGTGGAATTTAAACAAAAATCACTGCTGACATACCAGATTTGTATCTGTTAGTGACTTTAACATTATATGATTTCTTTTCCTTATACTTGGATGCTGTGGCTCCATATACCAATGGAGTAGTGCTCCATTTATATTTTTTCAGTTCACGATTTCCTGAAACAGCAAAAATTGTGAACATTTTACAATAGTTATTTAATTTGCATATAAAAATAAACAAGTAACATTGTTGGAACAGTTTCTGTGTCTATAACTAATATAGTGCATAGAAGGTCAAAACCAATCAGGCCAAAACAGATTTCATTAAGGAAAAGGTCCATTGGTCATACAGCAATAGCACAGCTGCAATACGATCCTGATAGTGGCTACAAGTGCAAAAGACAGGAATGTTTTACAGAGTATGAGCACACACATAAACCTTTTCTTTTATAATTGTGGTTGGTTTATGTTTCAAGTCCTATTACCCATCCACATTTGCTCATCTACCTACATTTTTAAAGATAACAAATAACCAATTAACTGTAAGAAACCTTGAGTTATCATTTTTGTAAGGGCCACAGGTTTGATTGGGGGAAAAAAAAATTTTGGAGTCAAATATTATTATTTACCGAAGCTATTTAACAGACATAACTTTTTCTGCCTGAACATGCTGGTCATAGACTCACATACATGTAGGGCTAGAAGGGACTTCGAGAGGTCACCTTGTCCAGCCTATCTGCCTCCTTCTCCCCCTGGCAGGAACAAGTGTATCTAGACCAACCCTGACAGATATTTGGCAACTTTTTCTTACAACTTCTAAAGACAGGGACTCCATCACCACCTCCTTGGAAGTACTGGAGTACTTAACTATTCTTATAGTTAGAAAAATTTTCCCTAATATCTAACCTAAATCTCCCTTGCTGTACATTAAACCTTTTACTTCTTGTGCTATTTTCAGTGGACATGGAAAGCAGTTGATCACCGTCCTTTTTATAACACTCCTCAACATATTTGAAGACTGTTTTAAGTTTCCTCTTCAATATTCTTTTCTCAAGACTAAACATGCCCAGTTCTTTTAACATTTCCTCACAAGTCAGGTTTTCTAAGCCTTTTCTCATTTTTATTGCTCTCCTCTGGGCATTCTCCAATTTGTCCACAACTTTCATAAAGTGTGGGGCCCAGAATTGGACAGAAGACTCCAGCTGAGGTCTCACCAGTGCCAAGTGGAGTGGGACTGTTAACTCTCATGTTTCACATACTCTCCAGAATGATGATATCCTTTTTTGCAACTGCATCATATTGTTGGCTTATGTTCAGTTCTATAACTCCCAGATCCTTTTTTAACAGGACTATTTCCTCGCCAGCCATTCCCCATTTTGTATTTGTACATTTAATTTTTTCTTTCCTAAGTGTAGTACTGGTCACTTGTTTTTATTTTATCTTGTTGATTTCAGATCAATTCTCCAAGATCTGTTTGAATTCTAATCCTGTCATCCAAACTGCTTGCAACCCCTTCCAACTTAGTGTCTAGTCCATTAACAATGTAATTCATGAAAATGTTGAATAGTACCAGACCCTGGACAGACCCCTCAGGGACCTCACTAGATATGTCCTCCTAGTTTGACAATGAACAATTGACAACTACCCTTGAGTATAGTCTTTCAACCAGTTACACACTCATCACATAGTAGTTTCATCTACATTCCTAGTTTGCTTATGGGAATAACATGTGGCACTGTGTCAAAAGCCTTACTTAAATCAGGATACATTGCATCCACTGCTTCTCCTTTTCCATTAGGTCAGTAACCCAGTGAAAGATGGAAATTAGGTTGATTCGACGTTTCATTCATGTGTTGCAGAAACTCCGTCACGTGAATACCATGCTTAACTGAATTAGGGGGTGATCTAACTAGATTCTGAGTGCCCTCAACTCCCCTTGAATGCTTCTCCAATCCTGTCCTGTGAGGTGGTGAGCACCTTCAGTGTGCATCACAGGAGGAATTTGGATACTATGCAATAGGTAGTATGAAAACCTAGCTAGCTAGAGATGCTCAGTATCTCACTGGATTTGGCCCTTTATGATGGAAACCCTTTTGCAGGTAAGTTTCAGAGCATTAGTCTTAGTAACTTAGACATTGGCCCAGATATAAAAACCTTATGATTGCTTTGTTGTTTTTCCTTTTGAGACTCATCCTTTTCTGGTTGCAGAAATAACAGACTATTCCCACTGAAATCATTGCTCAGGGGAATTTACACAGTGGCTGAATTTGGCCCAGGTGTAACATTTTTCTTGGTATTTAGAATGCATGCTGCTTATCAGGAATGACAGGATATTGCAGTGCACATCTCTGAGGGAAGCTGTTCTTTTATCATTCTCTTTGTACGTCTGTTTCTCTGAAAAAGGAGAGTTTGTCACAATTTTTCTTTAACTGTCAGAAAGGCTTGTTGCTGGCACAAAGTGCCTGAGAGGGGCAACAGCAGGGGGGTCCGTCGCCCGGTGTGCACCATTCCAATAAACACACCAGGGTAGAGAAGCAAACCAAGTTTATTTGAGATCTCAAAGTGGTGCTGGGAGACTTGACATGCCTCAAATCCAGCACACCTAAAACAAGCAGTCTGTTCCTTTATATCCATGAGAACTTTTCTC